>NC_090319.1:214143922-214488958 GCF_040869045.1 Eurosta solidaginis | reverse complement strand
TGATACCCATATCGTACAAACATTCTAGAGTCACCCCTGGCCCACCCTAATGACAATATCTCGAAAAGGCGTCCACCTATAGACCTAATGCCCACTCCCTCTTAAAATGCTCAGTAACACCTTTCGTTTGATACCCATATCGTACAAACATTCTAGAGTCACCCTTGGTCCACCTTTATGGCGATATCTCGAAAAGGTGTCCAACTATAGAACTAAGGATTACTCCCTTTTAAAATACTCATTACCACCTTTCATTTGATACCCATATCGTACAAACACATTCTAGAGTCACCCTGGCCCACCCTAATGGCGATATCTCGAAAAGGCATCCACCTATAGACCTAATTCCCACTCCCTCTTAAAATGCTCAGTAACACCTTTCGTTTGATACCCATATCGTACAAACATTCTAGGGTCACCCTTGGTCCACCTTCATGGCGATATCTCGAAAAGGCGTCCACCTATAGAACTAAGGATTACTCCCTTTTAAAATACTCATTACCATCTTTCCACCTATTGGAACTATGGAACTAAGGATCACTCATTTTCAAAATACTCATTACCACCTTTCATTTGATACACATATCGTACAAACAAATTCTAGAGTCAGCCCTGGTCCACCTTTATGGCGATATCCCTAAATGGCGTCCATCCATAGAACTATGGCCTACTCTCTCTTAAAATACTCTTTAATACCTTCCATTTGATACACATGTCATACAACCACATTCCAGGGTTACCCTAGGTTCATTTTCCTACATGGTGATTTTCCTTATTTTGTCTCCATAGCTCTCAACTGAGTATGTAATGTTCGGTTACACCCGAACTTAGCCTTCCTTACTTGTTATTTTTATAAAAAGAATGATATTCTTTAGTATACCCGTTGTTCGCACATTTTTCTCAAGTCTTTTAATTTTGCCTCGGCGATAGGCAACCGCTTCGAATAAACCAGTTCGACTTTAACTAAACAACGACGACCTTTTGTTCGGATAGCGTTGTTACAGCACAGTAATTATCATCAAAGTAATTATTATAACCATTTTTAATTAATATAAAATAATTAAAATTATTAGTAAACATGAGTAGGAATATGTGCTATTCTTATGTTTTATTTTTTTAAATTGTTGGGACATATCAACGAACATGTCATACAAACAGGAACAGCATTACTTTGTTGCCAGCCAGAAACGTGAATGTGCCACATTAAATTTTCTGGTCCAACTTTATGTGATTGAATTATACATTCATGAAAACGGGATTGCAAATTATTGTGGTTTCCATTTAAGGTAGGAAGCTGTAGATTTAAGAATCTAGATGTAGAACCTAAAGAATCTAAAGGGTAATCCAACGAAGCTTCTAACAAAAAATCGGAAAATTTGCACATTCATGCTTCTGGCTAGCGAGCGACGATGTATTGGGGCGAATGTTGACATCACTAGGCTGTTAGTAAATAATCACTTCACAACAAAAACATGATATTATATACATGTCCATGTTAAAGCTATCAACACTTATGTAGAAGCCTACGAAGAGATATCTCTCATACACACACATGTAGTCATCAGCCGAAGAATTACTCACACATACACACGCATATGGCTATAAACTACAAATATACACGTATATAGCTGTTAACCAAGCATGAGCTACAAGAGTTCTAGGGAAACATATAGACCTTTGGAGAAATATGCGGACGAAGCAACGAAGAGTTTGAAAGCAGCGCAAGCTGAGTATTCAGCGATCAGTTTTGATTTAAACACGCTATTGACTGTGAAGTATAATTGTGAAGTACTACTCCCAAAGTAATCCAAATAAAGTCCAGTTTCCAATACTGAATTGTGGAGTGATTTATTCAACAGTTTAGAGATTCGAACGTAAGGAGAAATGCATAAATAACCAGGATTTCCCTAAATTCGTTACAGTATGTTAGTGTGTGCTGTACTTTGTTTCGAATGTCAGTTTCGTGCTCAGCAGGTCGTGTGCCTCAAGCGCGCTTAGCTGTACCAACCATGTATATTTTATTGGATTTCTCTTTGTTATTTCCTTTTCACTGTGTTTTTGTGGTATCGTTGTGTTGTTGCTCTATGCTTATTGGTGTTTTTGTTTTTGTAAAGCCTATGAAGTTGGTGTCGTATGCAAGTTTTATGTTGGGATTTTTAATTTCGTGTCCAAAATTTTATGTAAACCCGGGAATGTGAGTTATGCTGCGGAATTGCTTTATTTCGTTTTTGGCCGTTGTTGGCGCATGTTTCGGACTATATTTTATTTAATTTTTCTGTATGAGATCATATATATGTTGTATGAGATTATTTATTTATTTATTTATTTAAGTTCAGTCTACAGAATTTAATTCTTACAGACTAGATATAGTACGCAGTTAATCAATTAAAAATAGTGTATAATTTTAATTTAAATATACTTATACTATCATTAAGCTCCATAACGCTTGCATAGGTATTGCATAATCTAACGCTCCTAGCAATCGGCTCGTTCATGGCGTAATTAGTAGAGTGGAATGTGTCTACCAATAAGCGATTATTTCTTAAGTTACGAGGCGGGTCATATAAATTGACCAAATTAGATAAGTCGTCACAGTGTATGTTATTATTAATGACATTATAAATAAAAAGTATTGAGAAGTATATTCTCCTTTCATATAGGGACTGCAAGCCCATTAGTTTCCGTCTACCAATATAAGAAGGAAGATTACCTTGCCACGGTAATTTTCTTAGAGCAAATTTCGTGAACTCTTTCGATTTTGTTTGAGTGGGTTTCATAGTATGGGCACCATATTAGAGAACAATACTCTAGTCTGCTTCGAACAAGAGATATGTAAAGAGCTTTTAAAGTGCAAGGATCTCTGAAATCCATTGAATTTCTTCTTATGAACCCTATCATAGAAAAAGCTTTTGATACTATTAAGTCAATGTGTTGAGAAAATGCTAGCTTTGAGTCGAAAATAACACCCAAATCTTTCATTTTGGTACTTCTAGCTAGAGCACAATTGTCTATATTGTAACTAAATATTATGTTGTTAGACTTCCTAGAGAAGGTGACAACACAGCATTTATTGATGTTCAGTTTGAGACAATTCAAAGTGCACCACTGATTCAGTGAATTGAGATCGACTTGTAACTTATGGCTATCACTTGCATCACGAACGGTACAAAAAAGTTTGACGTCATCCGCGAATATTAGGCACTTAGCGAATTTAAAGCAATTCGGTACGTCGTTAATAAATAAAAGAAATAGCAGTGGTCCGCAGTGAGTACCGTGAGGTATACCTGACCACGCGTCGATAAATAGACTTGAGGTTGTATTCCCTAACTTAATAAATAGTTTCCTGTTTGACAGAAAACTAGCGAAGAAATTAATGAGAATGCCACTAACTCCGTAACTTCGTAACTTCTGCAAAAGTATGGTATGACATACCTTATCGAAGGCTTTGGAGAAGTCTGTGTAAATCACATCAAGTTGTGCCTGCTTTCCGAACGCACCCACTATACTATTCGATAATAGGGTCAAGTTCGAACAGGTTGATCTTCCAGGAAAGAAGCCGTGTTGATCTTTAGAGATAAGATCCCGAACATGGTCAAATAACTTTGATTGGATTATGTAGTCTAACAATTTGGCCAGTGTCCCCTGTATAACGATAGGCCTATAATTACAAACATCATTACGATCACCAGACTTAAAGACCGGAACAATGTGACATAACTTCCACTGTTCGAGAAAAGTACCCTTATTGATACAATGCTGGAAAAGCTGGGATATGGGATTAGCTAAAGTATAGCAGCAACGCTTGAAAAATACAGGCGCAAATCCCTCGGAGTCATGTTTGGAACTGGACTTTAGCGATGAAATAGCGGATAGTACATCCTCTTCGGCGATTGAAAAGGAGGTTATAGAAGGTAAAGGTATGGAATGAAATGTAGGCGATATAGAAATGCTATGATTCTCATAAACTTTCTGAAAAAACTTTGCAAACAAGTCGCAGGACTCGACAGTATTATCAGAGATAGCGCCATCATATTCCAAGTTCGTTGGGAATCCATTTGTTTTCCTCCTGGAATCTATGAATTTCCAAAATCCTCTCGGATTGGACTTTAAATTCGTTTCAACGGTATACATATAGTGCCTAAATAAGAAGTTATGAAGATGATCATACTCCTTTCTTAAATGAATCAAGTTAAGACGATTGATTTCAGAACTATTATTCTTGAACTTCTTAAAAGCCTTATTCTTTTTATTTCTCAAGTTAGAGAGTCTTAGATTGAACCAAGATGGCTTGTTTTTAGCTGCGCATCTTTTTAGGGGAACAAAATTATAGATGGCTTCAGAAAAAATGGAACACAATATCTCGTAAGAAGTATTGGGACAGCCGGAATTTTTCAGAAACTCCCAATCGGAAGAGTGCAAAAATTATTTATAGACTCATAATCGGCACTCATGTAATCACGCCGGCTAGTGGTTCATCTTTTACGGTATCGAAACTATAAAACATAATACTAAGAAAAATAGCCTTATGATGAAAACTATTATTCAAAATTGGAGATAGACATTCATGGCATGATACTTTTAAATTATTAGTAACAAATATTAGATCTAGGATTTTATTATTGTCATTCTGAACTCCGTTACGTTGCAGGAAACCATGAGAGAGCAAAGTGCTTACGACATAGATTTCGACGCTGAAGCTGAGATTATGCGGTATTAAAGTTTTATTATGATTTTCCCAAGAGATATTGGGTATATTAAAGTCGCCTAAGAAGATAATTTCATCACCAGACTTTAGAGAATTTGAAATTGCAATCACATTTTCTAAATGTTTTACATACATTTCTATATCACTACCAGGAGGAATATAAGAAACTAAAAGTATTAATGATTTGTTGCTAGTAAATTTAACTCTAACACAGATTTGATTTAACAACCCATCGGATAAATCAAGACTGATTGCGTTACTGCACAAATGTGCTCTTACAGCCAGTAAAAGACCACCACCCTTCTCGTGCCCAGTAGCTAGAACATCCCGATCCTTTCGGTACACATTATAGTGATCATCGAAGTATTCGCTTGAAGATATGGCACAGTTTAGCCAAGTTTCAGTAATAGCCACGAAGTCATATTCATGCAATGATGTATCGCGACGAGTTTGGCCCGCTTTGGTGCGCATGCCACCAACGTTCTGATAGTATAAAGAGTATTTTGAGCTAATTGATACGTTGATATTTTGCGGCACCACAACATTTATATTATTGTTGCTGCCTCTCCCCGCTTTTGAAAAAATTTAAAGGGCTGCACTGTTACATTGGCTGGCCAAATCTTAGAGCTTAAGAGCTTATCGCAAAGTATTGCGTCTGCGATAATGTGACGATAGCAAATTCATTGGGCGCCCAGAAGCTGTAGGTTTGAAGTACCAATCTAATAAAAGTTTGTTATTATATTTATTTATGCGCGTATTAAAAACGGAGTTGATATATTTTGTCTTGTATTTCCATGGTAAACTGTAATCTACTGTGGTATAAATTGAGTGTATGCAGGATAAGGTCACAGTTATTATTTTTTACGATCGCAAATATGCCATCAACATAGTTGACCAAGAACTTGACGCTATTGCTGGTTTGTTTCTGAGTTCCAAGTAGGTAGTGTTTAGTAGATCATTCATAAGTATATCTGCGTTGGTGAGGGAGAGGTGGTTGCCCATTGGCATTCCAAAACTTTGGGAGAATATTTCGTTGTTGCCGATAAATTTTTTTTGTATTTTTGGGTTGAGTTGGACTTGGTTCCATTTTCTCATAATGATTCTTTTAGCCAGAGTAGTAGGTGTATTAGTGAAGAGAGACCGCATATTATGAGACGAGAACATCGTCGTCACATATATTCATAGGTATCTTTTAGTTCCAATGCACGTCGGGTCATAAAGTGAAATAAACGAGTTTTATGTTCACATAAACTATTAGATCGGGAAAGCTTAAATACTTATAATTTTTACTTCATGTTGCGTCGTCATGAGATTCTCAAGTATGTTCTCGGTTCCAAGAATCCAGCTCTACGTGAAATTACTCAAATACCGGTCGAAAGATTCCAAATATTGTAAATGGACTTTCCAGGTATCTCTAAATATATCGCCCCTTTTCCAATACAGAAAACTCTTTTGTCCTAAATAATATAATCTTATACAAGTTTCAGGTCACTGGGTTATCGAGGAATTTCTTAAAACTCGAAGCTATAATCAAAGTTTAATGTCACTGTGTTATCGGGAAGTTCCTTAACACTTTAAAGCAAATTTTCCAAATTCGGAAGATTTTTTGAATTTTCACGTTGCATTATCATGGGGTTCTGAAATATGCCCTTACTGTGAAGAATGCAGTTCTTCGGAAAGTTATTCAAATAGCAGTCGCAAGATTCCATATTTTGAAAATGATTTTCTAAATATCCATCTAGAAAAGTATTAACGAAACACAGCCCGAAGTTATATTCAAAGTTTCACGCCACTGGGTTATTGAAAAGTTCCTTAAAATTCCAAACCAAAATTTCCAAGTTCCAAATTTTTAGAATTTTCACGATCCCTGGACCACCAGCAAAGTTTTTCTCCCTCCTTATGTTAAATTTTGATCGGGTTCCGATGTGTGTTTCAAGTTTCAAGACTCTATATCCTCCGGGAAGTTACTCAAAAATGCATGCAAGAACATTGATTTTGTTTGTAATGGCTGTTTAATACTATTTTCGCACAGACGGCTTATTGAATAATAAAGGCAATTTTCTACATTAAGACGCTTATTGAGCCCAATCTTCCCTACAGAATTCGAATCTATTATTATTTCATTAGTAGCTAATCGAATGCCTAATGAAGTCAAAAGCACAATGCAACTCTGTTGGTAGCGTTCCGCTTCCCTTTCCGCTTCTTAGTTTTTGGTGTGGTCAGTGCTTAAAAATGTCATTTGTCAAAGCAAATGTCATTGTCTGCATGGCGGAACGGTACAAGGTGACCGCATCGAACAGCTGAGTATAACCTTTTTTATTTGATTTGATACATCAACTACCGGCGCAGTACGATTTTGACATTTGTCCATCGAATTTACAAGTACATGGAATTTTTTTTGTTTGTAGGTATGTCACCATGCTTCTACCTTGTATCGTTCCGCCATGATTGTCTGTCTCATCCTTCATACTAATCGAGCAGTTACTTCTGTGTGAAAGCAAAAAATTTACGATTTCATTAGCAGGTAAAATGAGATCATTAAGTTTCTGTGTGAAAACAGTATAAAGCTCTCAGCTGACGTTATTGCTGACGAGAGTGTTTACCATTTAATCCGTGGCCCCGCTAACTTTGTGAACTTTGGTGCAGTTGCATTTACTGGACACGACGTCATCAACGGCATCTCCGTCTTGAAGTCACCATTCAAAAAGGATTTAGATGAGTTGTATTCTTTCTTACTAGAAAAACCCCGTTGGCGTTTATCGGTGCGTTTATGTTTTATTTCTAATCTTTCTTTTTCCACGGGTGTTTTTATGGATCGGTGGAAAATTGCCTCTATCACGGCAGTCTTAAAATCTGGAAATAAAAGAGAGTTAAAAAGCTACAGGCCAATTCCTAAATTTACCACATGTCCAGAATTGCTAGAAAAGGTGGTCAGAGAAAAATTATGCTTTTCTATTAAAAGAACCTTAAGCCTATACCAACATGGCTTTGTTTTACTCACTTGGCAATATTTTCGTAGTACTATGCTCAGAATTTAAAAATGGCTATTAAGTTGACAGATTTTGCAAAAGCCTTTGATACAGTCTCACATAATATTTTAATGTGGCCTAAGTCGTATATCTCTAAAATAATTTCTTTTGTAGAAATCGAAAGTACCAAATCTTTCCCCTTTCTGGCCAACTCAGGTGTGCTACAGGGTTGTATTCTTGGTCCTATATTATATGTGTTATTTATAAACGATATTGGTGAATGTTTTAGTGATTCAAAATATTTCCTATATGCTGATGATCTT
Organism: Eurosta solidaginis; assembly: GCF_040869045.1. NCBI lineage: Eukaryota > Metazoa > Arthropoda > Insecta > Diptera > Tephritidae > Eurosta > Eurosta solidaginis. Next base: position 214,480,961 of record NC_090319.1, on the reverse strand, counting down.
AAGCTTTTTAGCACAACTTCGTGTCCATCCGATATTCTTGCTATTCAATGCGATTCTCGTTGCTCAACAGGCAACACATTCCAAAGTTCCGGTGGAAGGGCGATACGATGCCGCCCTAGTATACTCCATTAGGCATCCACAGGATCGGGACCAGTAAGGTCCTGTTGACCAGAACTGGAAATACGATTTTGAAATGTTTGCTACGAGCTGACTATGACGGCAGGCTACTACATTAATCTTGTCGAAACGGCTGGTAGCTAAATATCATCACCGCCTCTGTCTAGTTAAAACTTTGGCAGGTCTTCAAGTACGTTGGAAGTACGTCGCCATTGAGCTGATGGTGCAGAATCAGTTGAGACGACACCTGACTAACGCTGCATTCCGGCTCTGTACTGATGTGTGTCAACCCACGCGCGACCTCCTGCCTTTGCAAAGATAACTACGGGAATTGAAGACGGCGAATGCACAACGTGCGGAGATAGCAGCTTGAAGCGGAGATCCATTAGTGCCAATTAATATTAAAATTAAACAAATAAATCCAAACCCAGATAACTGTGCAAAAAAAATTGAGCAAGCAGTCGTGCCGTACAGACGTATTTGTTATCGCTCTGCAAACTTTATCTTATTTTATCTGGTTTTCTGTTTTTCTGCCAATATTTGTGCAATGGATAGTTTCTGTGCTAAGCTTGATAAGATTTTTCGCGGAAGTGAGACTCTTATTGTACCGTGCATTGGCTTTTTTAAAAAATTCTTCCATCGTACCTGCTGTGAATGCAATATTTCTACATACGATGTAGAATTACTAACTAAGAACCGGCATCCCAGTTACTTGTGCACTGAATGCTTAAATTTCTATGACAAGCTTTGTAAGGCATATGACACCGTCTTGGCGTCAAACAAAGTTGGCCTAGAATCTGCCTTGCTTGCAATTGATGTGAAATTTAAGCTTTTGATTGAACAACGCGGCCACCGTGGAGTGATGGTAGCGTGCTCCGCCTATCATACCGTATGCCCTGGGTTCGCACCCCGGGCAAAGCAACATCAAAATTTTAGAAATAAGGTTTTTCTATTAGAAGAAAAATTTTCTAAGCGGGGTCGCCCCTCGGCAGTGGTTGGCAAGCGCTCCGGGTGTATTTCTGCCATGAAAAGCTCTCAGTGAAAACTCATCTGCCTTGCAGATGCCGTTCGGAGTCGGCATAAAACATGTAGGTCCCGTCCGTCCAATTTGTAGGGAAAATCAAGAGGAGCACGACGCAAATTGGAAGAGAAGCTCGGCCTAAGATCTCTTCGGAGGTTATCGCGCCTTACATTTATTTATTTATTTGATTGAACAAGTTGCCAAAATAAAAAATGATATTAACACTCATGTTAAATCAAAAGCGAATTCTAACGAAAACAACGAAGACTGTGTTGACGTGACGACAGATGGTATCAACAAAATATCAAGTGCTGTCAGCTCTCTAAATGCTGCGAGAACATTGGGCAGTGATATTAATAGTTGCGCGCTTACACATGCTGTGGCTGTGGCTTGTCGCCGCCTCTTGTTCTCTCCGTTCAACAGTGTGTGCAATACCATTTTATCGACCGATCACCTGTTTTGCTAATACTGCTGTAAATAACAGTGGGCCATCGGCTAAATTGCTTTCTACTGCTTACTCTGATAATGAAAAGAGTAATATGTCTTACGCCCAACAGCTCGCGGCTCCAACTTCAACGGTTAATAAATCTACTGTAGGTAATGCCAATGCTGCCGATACTGCTGTTACTGCTAATGACTCGACTGCTGATAACACTGCTGTTGACTAGAATACTATTGACGTTGCCAAAAAAACTGAAAACGCCCACGATGTTACTAAACACAAAGCCGCTGCTACGAATGCTAAACCTAATACTGAGAACACGAACTCTATTAACTATGCCACTGTAGCTGCCAATGGAAATGCCATTGCTGCTATTAACGCCACTAACGCTGCTGCTAACACTGGTGATGAGGAAGCTGGTAAGAAATCTAATAAGAAACCTAACACCCAAAAAGCTACTGCTAGTTCCGCAGCACCCACCTTAAATTTACTTGTATCATCTTCACAAACTGGATCTGACATTCGTGGAGATAGCCCTGATGCCCCTAGGACTGTGACTGCCGTGCCGCCTCGTAGATCAATTTTCGTCTCAAGGCTGCACGCTTCGCTGACTGACAATGATATTAAAAATTTAATTTTTTCTAAACTTAATCCTACATGTGTTCATATTGATGTCTTTAAATTTATCTTTAAATCCGAGAGAGATTTATCCCCTTTTAAAATATCGGTTCTTGATGCTTTAGTCGATACAATATTGGCTAAATTTTTTGGCCTGAAGTTTCTGTTGTACATAGTTTGCCATAGTTTAGCTATTCAGAGTTTGCGTTCTCAAATGCCTGATAATGATCGACTTGTTGTTGTTGGTGATTTTAATTTAGCCTTAGTAAAATGGATTAATTCTAGCGAGTAGATATTCTTGACTCCCACCGTTCATCATGATTTTGTTCACTCATTGCTTGATATGTCTCTTCTAAAGATAAACTATGTGGTAAACTGTAATAACAAGTTGTTGGATTTCGCCCTGGTTGGCGAAACTAAGGTCATTTCTATAAGTCTGGTTTCTCCATTATCTCTTCCTGAGGATCCTCATCACCCTACACTTGAGATAGCATGTGACATTGTTCAGCCTAAGATGTCTGCTAGAGCTAGAAAAATAACTTGTATTCGCTCAAGGTGCTTTCGTAAGACCAATTTCACTTTGCTAAATGAATTAATACCTTCTCATGACTTGTCTGAGATTTATGTGTGTAATGACATCGAGTCTGCAACGTCTGTGTTCTACAGATCGCTCAACAGCTTCTTTGCACACTGTGTTCCTGTTCACTATGCTAGCGTTGAACCTAATAAGCCACCTTGGTTCTCAGGGAATCTTGTGAGACTAAAAAACATTAAATGCAGACTTTATAAGCATTTTAAGAGATCTGGGGCATCTGAAGATTTTTCAAAATATTCAGTTGCTAGATCAAAACTTTAACTTCCATAATCAACAAAGCTATAAGTGTTACTTAACCCGTTGTAAAATTTGTAAAATTAACCTTTTCCGTAATCCCAAACAATTTTATGGATTTGTTAATTCGAATACCTTGGCACTGAACGTCATGCTGAACATATACCCAGTAGATATTGCGGGAAAGGCGGCCGCGGCAAGGTCGGTGGTCAGGCTTCGTGATATTTGATATAGACTTTCTGACCGCGGACACTCTAGCCTTCTTACCAGTTTCAACTTCATCCCGGACAGAACGGACTACTGTATGCCGATAACTGCTCCCTATACAACCTTCACCCCAGTTATTCCAGAGAGAGAGGATTGGGGAAGTGGAATTATCTGGGGCATGGGACCGGTTAACTTGTTCACGGATGGGTCAAAGCTGGATGGAAAGGTTGGTGGGGGGGGGTCTTTTGTCAAGAGCTAAATTTAAGCCGCAAGTTTAAGTTGGCTGATCACTGCAGTGTATTCCAAGCGGAAATTGCTGCGATTAAGGATGCGGTGGATGGAATGCTATCCAGTGCTAACACGGTTAGGGAATTTAACATCTACTCTGATAGCCAAGCGGCTATCAAGGCCTTGAGCTCAACTACAGTGCGATCGAGGGTGGTCTGGGAGTGCCTGACCTCGTTTGCGATTGCATCGAATTATTTTAAAATTAAGATTATCTGGGTCCCGGGCCATAGTGATATCCCGGGTAACTGTCAAGCGGATCTCTTAGCCCGCATCGGTACAACTGATCCGGATAAAGATGGCTGTAGGGATTTCGGGATCCCGCTGGCGACCTGTAGATTGCTCCTCCATAGCTGGGCCTCGAATCAGCTCAGCAAACGTTGGGCGGATACCACGTCTTGCAGGGTAGCAAGATCTTTCTGGCCAAAAGTGGATGGCAGGAGGTCTGCTGAAATAATTGGGTTCACTAAGGCTCACCTATCAATGGTCAATGGGGTTTTGACGGGGCACTGTCCCATGGGTATCCATGCGGTACGTCTCAATATACTGGAAACTCCATCCTGCTGCAGCTGTATGGAGGATGATGAGGTGGAATCACCAAATCACTTTATGCTTGATTGTCCAGCTTTTGCCAGAACTAGGCGAAAGTACTTCGGTCGCGACTCACTTAGATCTCCCGAGGATATATCCAAAGTTGAGATCGGTATCATTCGGATCTTTATCGTTGCTACCCAACGATTCTCTAAGTAGCTAGATCTAAGTAACCGTTATTGTTGGTGTATGTGGTATCACAACGGACCTTCGTGTTGTCCAAGTGAGCTATCCTTATCAGGGCAGCTACCACCTAACCTATCCTATCCTAATTCGAAAAGAAAAACCTCGGGATTTCCGTTTTCCTTTTCTTACGGTGGTAGGTCTTCCAGCTCTGATCATGATGCTGTGGAACTATTCGCTGAATTCTTTAGGTCAACCTATTCGTCTAATAGTATCAATTCAAGTCATTATCCGTATTGCATAAATAGTTCAAATTGTATTCTGAATCCTGTAATTGACTACAAAGGAGTATTTCAAAGCCTTTCAGCAGTGAAACCAACAAATTCTTCAGGACCAGACGGTGTACCGGGTTGTGTACTCACGCACTGTGCTGTGAGTTTATCGGGACCGATATTGAAATTATTTCAATGATCTATGAATTCTGCGATATTTCCTTCAATTTGGAAACGGTCATTTATTATTCCCCTACATAAAAAAGGTAGTAGGTCAAATATTGAAAACTATAGTGGTATTGCTGTGCTCTCAGCTATCCCTAAAACCTTCCATCAAATAGTTACATTCCAGCTTCAACATACGTGCAAATCTTTATTATTTTCCTGCCAATATGGTTTTGTGCGCCGAAGGTCAACCACCACCAACTTGCTGGAGTTTACTTCCATAGTAAGGGACGGCTTCCTGTCTAAACTACAAACAGATGTGATATACACCGATTTTAGTAAAGTTTTCGCCTCTGTCAACCATAAGCTAATGATTCACAAGCTCGACCTTGTTGGTTTTCCGAAGCGATTATTATCATGGCTCGCAAGCTACCTTAAAAATAGGACTCAAAACGTTTTGCATAAAAATATAGCATCTAAGATAATTAATGTAACCTCTGGCGTACCTCAGGGTAGCCATCTTGGCTCATTGCTTTTTACCCTTTTCATAAATAACTTACCACTAATACTTAAACACTGATGTAAAACTTTGCCATACATACTTGCCTTCGGACTTGTTTAGTCGAAACCGCCTTCAGAATGTAAGCTTATGACTTTTCACCGAGTAAAGCCATTTTGACATTATATACTCTAAATTGTACACCTCTGGAGCGATTATCTGCCGTTAATAATTTGGGTGTACTTTCGAACCAAAACTATATTTTAATACGCATATTTCATACATTGTAAATAAAGCAACGGGTATGATTTTGCGGGTCAACGGTTGTAGCTTGCTATACAACCGGCCTCTTGGATTCTAACCGCCAACTAGCACGCATCTGCCGCCAACGATCTCTGCCGTTCTATACTCAGGTAATATTGTACCCTAGCTATTTATCTTTACTGAATAAAGATCATCTTTTATAACGAGAAATTCTCGTCTATTTGTTTATTTCATTATTCTACACGCCATATTCCCACTGAGATCGACCCCGGTGCGCCCACCTACGACTCAGGAGCATACGCACCCCGGCCGAACATTTGGTCCTATCTTCCCGAGAAAGGAATATACAGCACCTAAATTACAGTCCACAAAACACGACCATAGCTGACCGCACAAATTTCAAATTCCTCACATAAAAAGTTATACGGAGAGTTTTTGCCACAATCAACAGCGATAACACAAAAAGTTTAAGCACGGCTATTATTTAACACCAGCGTCAAACACTGAGCAATCGACAGCGAGCGGAAGCCACTGCAACACCGAGTTATCTTGCCACATCATCAAATCATCACCACTATACAAATCGCCATAAAAAGACAGAGTAATTGCAATATTTCTTGCCACATTTTTTTTGGTTAAAACAATAAATAAAAAGTGCGAAAAATCAATTTAAAGTGCGTAGTGATTTCTAATTAACCGCGAAAAGTGTAAAAAATTTAGTGCCGAAAAGAAAAATAAGTGCAAAAGCATTGCATTAACGTCGTTTAACATTCCTTGTGACTATCTGGTCTGTCCCCCCACCAGCGGTAAGGCTCTCCGGACACAGCACAAGGAAGAGGTGCACATAACCTCGCATTCACATTAAAATCTCACGCCATACGGCTGTGGCAATTTTCATTTTCTTTTCAAGAACTTTAGTTTTCATTAATTCAATCGACATAGTTTTTTACAACAGTTTTCACTGAGTTTTTACACTTTTCGTCGAGTTGTTATATCAGCGCGTGCACTTATTTATAACAAATTTGAACGTTGAAGTGGCGAGTGGCTCCCTTTAATTCCACAAAAGACATTGTTGTTGCTCTTCCCTTCTCCCTGCTTTTCGGCACAAATAAGCTGCAAAATCAGTGAAAAAATTAACAAATTGAAAGCGTAAAATAAAGAGTTTTTTTTATATTTTAATCATTGTTGCTTGGGTGATTCGCACAGGTTTTTTCAGTTTTACAACCCCTTTTTAATTTGATCACAAATTTTAATCCATGAACATAGAATCATATATTAGATTGGCCGATCGAATAATCGAATTCGAGGCCGATTTTAATGACATCAATGCGGCTCTGCACACTGTACACACTCTTGCAATACAGCAAAAAGAGTTACAAGCTAAGTGGGAAAAGCAGAGAATGCCCTAGAGGAGTTGCTTGGCTCTGACACGCTCGACGGAAAGAAAATTGCAGCGGTCAAGATCGAGCATAAAGCGGCATATGCCGTATTCCTGAGATGCATGTCGAACATGGCTGAACTTCAAGCCAAATTGAAGGAGGAAAAAGATAGGGCAGTAAAACCTGAGGGAGAATGCGCGCGCGAACACAGTGTCCGCCTGCCAGCTTCCGATACTGAGGTATTCAAGGGCGACTACCTATCTTGGCCAACGTTTCGTGACCTGTTCACGGCCATCTACAAAAACAACAGTCGCCTAAGCCCGGTAGAAAAGTTGTTCCACCTTAACCAAAAAACCCAAGGTGAGGCAAAGGACATTGTTAAGAAATGTCCTTTGACAAATGAAGCCTTCGAAACAGCCTGGAAAAACCTATGTGAGAGATACGAGAATAAACGGATTCTCGTAAATTCACAACTACAAAATTTGTTTAATCTAAAAAAGATAGATAGCGAGTGCGGCAGCTCAATCAAAACCTTACAGCGCGACATAAATAATTGTTTAGCATCCTTAAAAACACATCAGATTGACGTTTCAAATTGGGATGCGATTATTACTTATTTATGTTCGACAAAATTACCTGAGAATACGTTGGCTCTATGGGAGCAGAGCATCGACCACAAAACGGACATATCCAAGTGGGAGGATATGGACAAATTCCTGTCAAATCGTTTTCAGACACTTGAAACCGTGTCTGGTTTTACAGGGAAGGCCACTTCTAAAGTGCAAAAATCAAATGCGTCGCGCCAGTCGACATAAACCCCTACAAAAAGACTTGGTGCTTTTCAAACAAAAGTAACCAAGCAGACAACAAAATCAATATGTAAAATGTGCAAATCTACGGAGCACAGATTACGCAACTGTTCATTTTTTTGCGATTTAAACCCGGTAGAAAGGATTAAATTTGTCAAATCCACAAATGGCTGCCTGAATTGTTTATCCACAGGACACACAGTGACGAGGTGCACCAGTTCATACAACTGTTCCAAATGCCACTCTCGTCACCACACGCTCCTGCATGCGGACACACTTCAGCAACCGGCGGTGCGCAACCCGTTCAAAGATGCGGATAATACCCCATCAACTTCGGTACAGGCACGGAAAAGACAGGAATCGGGACAACCACCTTCTTCTACGAACCAGAATGTCAAATCCTGCCATGCCAATTCCAGCACAGGTGTGCTATTAGGAACTGCTCGCGTACACATTCACCATAATGGTACCGACTTCTCCGCGCGGGCATTAATTGATTCTGGGTCTGAATGTTCCTTTATAACTGAAAGACTGAAACGCAGGATCAATTTGCCAGCGAGGAAAATGTATGCCCATGTTTCAGGCATCACAAATGCGGTGTCAGCTCAGGTGAAAGAAGCATCCAACATCGAATTACGTTCACCAGTGGATCCCTGTTTCAGCCTGACTACACCCGTAATAGTTCTAGCGAAACTCACTGGCAATCTTCCATCCTGCCATATCAACGCAATGACTATGCAGGCATTCCCAGACTTGGTTTTGGCAGACAAGAAGTTCTACGTCAACGAAGACGTAGACCTCATACTTGGCGGAGACATATATCCCCAAATTATAATGAGCGGTATAAAGAAGAATGTGCTAAACACACTCTTAGCCCAAGAGACAGTGTTCGGTTGGATACTAACCGGTCGTATCGAATCACCGAATCCAACGAAGAGCATTATGTTTTTTACAACGAGGTTGCGTTAGACAATCAATTAGAAGCTTTCTGGGAGGTAGAAAATTTACCCAAAAATAAAATATTGAATGAAGAGGAAAGGTACTGCGAACAATTATTTAAGGAAACAACGAAACGGAATGAAGATGGAAGATACACCGTATCATTACCATTCAGGCAGGATTACCCTAATAACATTAATTTAGGACCGTCCCTGAAACGCGCATGCTCTCAATTCTTCCGGAATGAGGGGCGGCTAATAAAAAAACCCAGATTTAGGTAAAGAATATGTTCGAGTGTTGTCAGAATATGAAACACGGTGTCAGCTCAGGTGAAAGAAGCATCCAACATCGAATTACGTTCACCAGTGGATCCCTGTTTCAGCCTGACTACACCCGTACTAGTTCTAGCGAAACTCACTGGCAATCTTCCATCCTGCCATATCAACGCAATGACTATGCAGGCATTCCCAGACTTGGTTTTGGCAGACAAGAGGTTCTACGTCAACGAGGACGTAGACCTCATACTTGGCGGGACATATATCCCCAAATTATAATGAGCGGTATAAAGAAGAATCTGCTAAACACACTCTTAGCCCAAGAGACAGTGTTCGGTTGGATACTAACCGGTCGTATCGAATCACCGAATCCAACGAAGAGCATTATGTCTTTTTACAACGAGGTTGCGTTAGACAATCAATTAATAGCTTTCTAGGAGGTAGAAAATTTACCCAAAAATAAAATATTGAATGAAGAGGAAAGGTACCGCGAACAATTATTTAAGGAAACAACGAAACGGAATGAAGATGGAAGATACACCGTATCATTACCATTCAGGCAGGATTACCCTAATAACATTAATTTAGGACCGTCCCTGAAACGCGCATGCTCTCAATTCTTCCGGAATGAGGGGCGGCTAATAAAAAACCCAGATTTAGGTAAAGAATATGTTCGAGTGTTGTCAGAATATGAAACACTCGGACATATGAGAAAATTGAAAAAGAATATCCAATCCGACGATTCGGATCATTACTTCCTGCCCCACCACGCCGTTGTAAAAGCAGAAAGTACAACCACCAAGGTACGCGTAGTATTTAACGCCTCGAGCCCTACGGCCAACGGTAATAGCTTAAACGATATTCTCCTCCCAGGCCCAGTTCTACAAGCCGATCTACCCATCCCTATCTTACGTTGGAGACTATACCGTTTCGTCTTCAATAGCGACATCGAAAAGATGTATCGACAAATTTGGGTGAACGAAAATCACACCAAATTTCAACGTATTGTGCATCGCACGTCCCCGAATGACACGAATTAAAGACGGTTACCTTCGGAGTGAATTGCGCTCCATATCTCGCGATAAGAACGCTCCTACAACTGGCAGACGACGTGTCAAATTCACACCCTACAGCGGCTAACATACTGCGAGAATACGTGTATGTAGATGACGTGTTAGCGGGTGGACATACGATCACATCGACTATTAAAGCCAGAGATGAAATTCGTCAAGTCCTACACTCAGCGGGCTTTCCACTTCGCAAATGGACATCGAATTCAGAGGACATTCTAAGGGACATCCTCAAAGCAGACCTGCTCAATGAAAATTTCCTGGCATTCGAAGATACCAGTTCAGTTAAAGCGTTAGGCATTCGATGGAATGCCCACTCCGATTTATTTTATTTTAAAGCAGAGACACTGGACAACCCGGAAAACATTACAAAGAGAGCGATACTATCAGCAATCGCCAAACTTTTCGATCCATTAGGGTGGCTGGCACCAATGGTCATTGTGGCAAAAATACTCATGCAGAGTATTTGGTTGGAAGGCACCGCTTGGGACGAACCAGTATCTACCAGTACGCTGGAACGATGGAAAACCTTCACCGCCCAATACCATGAAATCGATAAAATCAGGATACCTAGATGGGTCAACTTTTCTCCAGGAACCGACATCGAGATCCATGGATTTTGTGACGCATCCGAGAAGGCTTATGTAGCAGTCATTTACATGCGCGTCAAAACGGATGATAATGTCTGCACAAACCTACTTCTGGCCAAAACCCTAGTAGCCCCAGTGAAAACTCTTTCTCTTCCACGTTTGGAACTTTGCGGAGCCGTACTGTTAGCGGAAATCACCGAATCCATTTTCAGAAACCTTAAACTGGGACCAGTGAGAGTTCACCTTTGGACGGAATCAACGATCGTTCTCGCATGGATAAGGAAACCGCCTTGTTCCTGGTCAACCTTCGTCGCACATCGGATCACCAAGATCATCGACATGGTCGGAAATAAGGACTGGTTGCACGTGACCTCAGAGTCCAACCCAGCAGATTTAGGTAGCAGAGGATTACCTGCGTCTGAATTGGTAAACAATTCGTTGTGGTGGCAGGGACCTTCATGGCTGCAAGAACACACTTCCCATTGGCCAGCACAAGAAAGTGACTACATCACCTCCGTAGAGGCAAAGAGGGCGAAGACCTGCGCAACAACAACAGTAAATACTACCGATGTTCTCCAACGCTTTTCAGACCTACCTAGGGCTTTACGGGTGCTCTCATACGTTATGAGGTTCTACCAAAGAACTCACCCCAAAACAAAAAAAATCATTTCAGGTCGAGTCACCTTTAATCTCTCCTGATGAGATCAAATCAGTAACCCAACTCTTAATTAAAATCTATCAGAAACAACATTATAGTTCCGAATATAATGATCTAAAGGTCGGAAAACTAATTGCAGGGAAAAGTGCAATACTCTCACTTAATCCCTACCTAGACCAACATGGCATCCTTCGGGTAGGAGGGCGACTCGGGGCGTCAAAGGACTTAGTTTTAATGAACGCCACCCAATCCTCCTCCCATACAACTGCCTGTTATCCCGTCTAACAGTCCTAATGTTTCATCAACAAAGTCTGCATGGGGAAAACCAGCTCATGTTACGACTGATACGCACCCAATACTGGATACCTAACATCCAAACCATGATTAGGGTAACAATTCACAATTGCAAAGTTTGCACTGTACACCGAAAGCGTGCTCAGACCCAACTTATGGGTATTCTCCCTCGCGAACGCACGACATTCAGCCGTGCATTCATGAATACTGGAGTCGAGTTCGCCGGACCCTTCGACATTAAAAGTTACCGCGGCAGAGGGTGTCGATTATCTAAAGGCTATGTCTGCCTTTTCGTGTGTTTTTCCACACGAGCAATTCATCTGGAGGCGACTACTGACCTCAGCACACCATCATTTCTTGTGGCATTTGCCCGTTTCATATCTAGGCGCGGATGCCCGAAAAGTATGTACTCCGACAATGGTACGAACTTTGTCGGAGCGTCACGATCCTTACGATCAGAATTCAAGACTTTCATCTCACAAGCGCGAGAGGACGCTGTCTCAAAATACAGCCACCAGTCACTCACGTGGCATTTCATCCCCGCGGGTGCGCCCCACATGGGAGGGCTGTGGGAGGCTGGAGTGAAAAGCTTCAAAAGCCACTTCAAAAAGATAGCCTCCCCACACAAATTCACCTTTGAGGAATTCCATACCCTCTTGTGCCGCATCGAGGCATTCCTGAACTCGCGGCCGCTCAGCCCGGCATCCAATGACACAACGGACCTAGAGCCACTTACCCCAGGTAATTTCCTCACTGGCAGCCATCTACTGGCTCCGCCAGAGCCGGATGCTCGTGAGAGCCCTGCCTCGACGATCAATCGGTGGCAGAAACTCAAAGCCCTCCATCACACTTTCTGCAAGCGATGGAAGACCGAATATCTATCCGAACTTCAAAAACGAGTAAAGTGGAAGCATCCACAATCAAATCTCAAGCCGGGGGACCTAGTCGTCATTAAGGAGGATAATCTACCCCCCAACGAATGGAGACTAGGTCGGATAGCCAATCTTCGCTATGGCCCCGATAACCGAGTTCGAGTCGTCGACCTGGATACGGCAAGGGGGCAAACCACCAGACCAATTACGAAATTGGTCCTCGTACCACCCTCCAGTGAGGGTGACTTGTAACTCCCAACCGTTATAACAAACCCCGTAACCCAGCTCTCGTTCACCCCGAACGACGCCAACAAACCCCATCACCCAGCTCTCGATCAACCCGAACGAGGCCAACACAATCCTGACGCAGATCCCCAATCTGCCACATAACACAAACCCCCCCCCCCCCCCCCCCCCTTTTTTTTTTATTCTTTGGCACACTATGGCCAAAACACTGGAGCTTAATAACAATAAGAGCAACTCATAATAGTGCATGGAATCTCACCTGCAGCTTAGCAGTATCCGAAAGTATTTCATTGAGCAATTCTAGCGCACGCATAAGAGTTTCCGGGGCGGGGGGATCCATACAATCGAAATGCACCAAATCACCTATGCCGAGTTTTTTAAATTGCAACACACCAGCACCTACAAGTAAAGAACAAGTTAATATCATATTTACAGTAACCATTCTTTGGTTTCTCACCTGTATGTCTCATTTCATGATACTTTCGTGTATCGGGTTTGGCAAATTTAAGATCACAATGACGACAAGCATACTCCTTTAGCTTTTCAAGTTATCAGCACTATCGCAAACCTTGCTACAGAAGCGACATGGCCATGTACATACGTTCCAGCGTATGATAGTTTATGTGAATCGTCAATTCGTTCTTAGTCGTTTATGCATACCACAATATGAGCATACATAACTTTTTGATGCCAGCATGCCGCTTCAGATGTACTTTTAATTTGTCTTTATTGGCAAAACGACGTGTACAATGTGGCTGATCACACGAAAATGGACGTTCAGATTTATCTTTGTGCATATAGCGATGTTCACGAAGGATTGTCGTACTTTTAAATACTTTGCCACATGTTTCACAAATGTGCGATTTTAGTTCAGGACCCAGTTTGTGAATTTTCCTCTTGTGTACGTTTAATGCCGATTTGTATTTGTATATCTTACCGCAACCCTCTTCATCGCATGCAAACAAAAACTCGCATTATCTTCATGCTGATTCAGATGTCTTGAAACCCCACTCCACCGCGTGAAGGATTTATTGCAACCTTCTCGCGTACAAGGATAGGGTTTGAGACCTTTATGCTCACGATTATGTGCGGCTAGCTAATGACATGTTAGCTTCAGCATCATCAGGATTCCCAGATGCTTTTGCATTATCAGATTTATGTTCGTTTTCGGTATTGGCAAGTGAATTGAAATCATGAACAAGCTCTTGTGCATTTTCAGTCGTCTTTATAGTTCGTTTCTTGTGGTTCTTGGCTGTCCTCTTGTTGGTGTTCTTTACATTTTTTTTAATTTCTGGTATCAGCTATTTCGGATTGTGCCTTTTCTTCCTAATCTTTACGAAGGTGATTATATTGTTCTATCACATCGCCCGTATGCAAGAGCTTTTCAAATCGTCTAATGGAATCTATACACATTCTGCGAAACTCATAGAATGCAATAATGTGTTGATAACAGCTCATGCAGAGGAATTTGGAGTATTTATTAGAAGCCCAAAATTAATTTGATATGCACGCGGATACTTTATTCAAATGATCGGGTATCTCGAAAATGTTCACATACGCGTCCCCTTCTGCATCCTTAATCGTGTTCATTTCTTCAATGCATGCTCGGCACAAGTTATCAGCGTTCCACATAGGCACATCAACTGTGGGTATATCCATGATGTTGAAAGCTTTGTCATACGAAAATTATTCTTTATTGTCAATTTGCATGATTCAGCACATCACAGATTATACAGCTGGCCACATTGTGTTTCGATTTGTAAGTTGGTCCGCATCAAGTAATTTGCTCTTTCAGGATATTCATGTATGTAACGTATCCAAATATCACGTGCAACCCCTGAAGAATCATTTATTTTCACCCTGCTAACATGTCAAACTTTATTGAATGCCCATTGTATCGTACGTGGCTTGGATGGCCCAACACCACGCAAAAGAACCAATCAATTCATACGCTTCTGCAATACGTTCGTCTGAGTATTCGAGGTGTGTTTTTAAATAATCGAAATTTGATTCGCCCCTTTAATTTAAACAGTGCGTAGAGCATCACCACCGTAGCGACTCCTAACATATGGAGCGGCGCCATGTTCTAATAACAGCTTGGTAGTTTCTAGCCTATGTTCCTGTATCGCATAATGTTAGCGCAGTCTTTTCTCGTATATCCTTGGCAGTAACATCTGCGGCTTTATTAATCAAATATAAACATAAGTGTGTGGATTGTACTGAATTTATCAAACAAATGCCACCATTAATATTCGGTTTTTTTTTTTTAATATCCGCACCACCTTCAACTAGGTGTTGAACAATTTCCACATGTGTCAGAAAACAACGCACTGGTGCAGATCCAGAATCGGAGGTGGCATTTATATAACAGCCAACGCGTACACATCTGCCGCCAACGATCTCTGCCGTTTATCAAAGGTAATATTATTTCCTGTATATTTAATATCTACCAATAAAAATCATAGCTATTATAACGAGAAATCTCGTCTTCTCTTATTTATTTTCAAACACACCCGTTCTTTGAGATCGACCCCGGTGCGCCCACCTAGGACTCAGGAGCATACGCACCCCGGCCGAACATTTGCAAGAAGCATCGTCATTCGAATAATGTTGAACATAGGTTTTATGAAAGGTGCCGACACCAAGCAATCGGGCACTTTCGTAAATCTATGAACACCAGAAAACGAAACCGATACAAAACTCATCGTTCCACATCAAAATCCCGACTGGTAAATCGATTCAAATAGGTACCATAAAGAAATGTACTCATTGAGCAAAAACTAATATCGTCCACTATGTGGTAAGAACTCCATAGTTCTATTAAACCCACTTTAAAAAAAAAAAAAACTAGGTCACTGGGGCAGTAGCGCACTAGGCCGGTAGAAACAGTTGACTTTTTCCAATTTCGGGACTTTGTCGTGTCGGGATTCTTTACTTTCCACATGTGTCAGAAAACAACGCACTGGTGTAGATCCAGAATCGGAGGTGGCATTTATATCACAGCCAATGCGTATCAAACATTTGACCATAGGCAATTTTCCTGAAACCACAGCACACCAGAGTGGCGTGACAAAATGAAAGGTATGATCTTCGGATACTTAATAAAGGCCACGCGGTTCAATATCAGCCTCACAAATGGTTACCAAATCTCCTGCTACAGACACCCAACCACGTTTACAGGCTCTGAAAAGCGGTACGCAACCATTTCGCATTTTTTTGACAATTTCGCGACGAATGTCACGGCAATAGCTTTCCAAATCATCACGTATACTTGGACAGCACAGAGTCATCCTTAAAACGTTTACATTCTTCTATTAAATCATAATTTAATTTTGTGACCTTTCTTTGCATACTGGGCACTATGTACGATAGCCAGCCGTTATCTCGGCCCACATTTGTTGGAGCTGCTTTTAAATTTAATCCCGCTGTGCCATTATTCGAATTAGAATTACCACTACTCATTACTGCGCCTAGTGTGCGAGACCTCCACTGGCCAGCTGTGGGCCTCGGGGTTTTTTGGGGATTTTTCAGGCTGCTGTGTAGATCTCTTCGACCTCAAGGATATTTTAGTGTAAGGGTCAGCAATTTGCATTTTACTTAGATGACTATGAACAATATAGGTGGTATTTTTTTCAACTTTTCATCACCAATACCTGAAACGAGAAAAGGCAAAAGTAAAGAAGTTAGAAAATGTACAAAACACTCAAAACGGAACGATACCGGCATACTTACCCATCAGCTCTCCTGGATCTCCACCGCATGTACCTGAAAATAAAAGGAATATTAATTAATAATCTACAATAAAAATTCTTTTACAAAAGAATAAATATTAAAACTAACTTACCATTTTTTCCTCCTCAATTGTCCATGCGCCGTACTCCACCGTAGTAAAAAGAATTGAAAGAACGGGCAAAAATCATTCGATTTATTTACCGCTTCTTTCAATTCAATGGATTTCCACATTCTATACACGGGTGTGTAGGAATGTTCATTTGTTTCGTCTCTTGCCGTTGGCAGTTTGTAGCCAACGTATGTACATATGTATGTATGTATGTATGCCTACTTGGTTCGGCATATCATATTAGTGCTGCATCAAAATGACGCACACTGGTACCGAAAACCAGCAAAAGGAACAAAATCGGGATCGTTTTTTTTGACCCGGGCAGTCCCAAAACATACTTGCGCACAAAAAAAATAAAGGTAAACACCTCCTTAAAAATTAATTGCTCTCATTTACAAACAAAAAAAAAAAAACAAAAACAAATTTTTTTTTTTTGGATTTTTTTTGCCGTCGGTACTGCCTGTTTCCTGGCTGGGGGGCAGGACTTGTTGTTTTTCAACAACAAATATCACAAACCGTCATTATAAGGGCTCGGTGCAAAAACAATACGAGTCCCGAAAGTAAAGAATCCCGACACGACAAAGTCCCGAAATTGGAAAAAGTCAACTGTTTCTACCGGCCTAGTGCGCTACTGCCCCAGTGACTTAGTTTTTTTTTCAAGGGCAAGCAAAGACATATATGTATATATATATACTCGCACACCACAAATTCACCATACCAGCTGTCAGCTAACCAAGAAATACACGACATGGTTGCATGCAATCTCAGAATGGTACGTGCAGATAGAACGCGTCGTGGAGAACGCATCGCCAATCTGCATGCAAGCACCGGCAGTTGGTACACGTTCGAGTTTAATTACGATTTTCGCTATTCGTCATGAGCTTTCGCACAAAATTAAATCCATACCTTCGTCAGCCTCTACGCTTCGTTTTATACTCCGTTTATTCATCTATTTTAACGTACGTTTGTTAATAAAACAACACGCGTATCACGAAAACAAGTAATTTTGCGCGGGTGGCTTGGAATCACGTCCGTTCCAACCTCCCACACACCGCAATCTTGCTGGTTTTGTTGAAATGCATAAGCTGCTCGAAATCACAGCACTAACTACCTTGCAAAAACGCTCTCGTCATTCCACGTCATTTGACTAGTCATTTTACGGTGATAGGTTATATTCGTAGTCACATTTGCATGGCCGTGGGTGAGTTTTGTGACCAAGTGTTTTGTAGGGTAATAATATAATACACATCTGACGAAATACATGCGCTGCAGCAAAAACACGGATCACCCAACCAACCTCACGGCCACTCGCCCTGGCACATCCATAAAATGCCACAGTCGACCTGAGAGCGACACGACACGTTATACGCTGGAACGGAGACCTCGGCCTCTTCGTCCAGCCCAGAAAAACCTCAAAACCCTCGAGTCTGGAACGGAGACCTCTGCCTCTTCGTCCAACCAACAAAAAAAAAAAAACGCAAATCTGGAATGGAGACCTCGGCCTCTCCATCCGGAACGACAAAAACCAAAGAATAACAAAAAATGGTGCCACTCTGGAACGGAGACCTCGGCCTCTTCGTCCAGCCTTACTGGCCATCGACTATACACATATTACATTCTGAATTTCTATATTTATGCATAATTCAATGGCAAGAAATATTCACTTATAACTGTTCATAACCGCTAATTTTTCCATCTTAGCTCAGGTGGCATGCGAAGCAAGTCGGAAAGGATTCCCAGCCATTTTGCGTCGTCAGACGAACTCCTCGTTTAGTGTGTAACTCTTATATTCATTTTTCTCGTTTCAGCGGAGGTCATTGGCGGAAAACGATGTTGCGTATCGCAAGGGGGGCCGGCATGTTTAGGCAGGATGCCTAACTTTTTCCGCATCTGTCTGCGATCCCCCCAATGCAACCCTCGATACTCGATACTCGAATTAATTTTTAACCACCCACACCATCACCGCCACAAGCATGTGCATGCATGTACATGTACGTGTATGTGTGTTTTTTTATCAGCACTCATGCATATGCATGTCGGGGTTGATGTGTGGGTGCCTTTCCCCTCCAAAACGGAGGATTTTGCGGGTCAACGGTTGTAGCTTGCTATACAACCGGCCTCTTAGATTCTAACCGCCAACCAGCACGCATCTGCCGCCAACGATTTCTGCCGTTCTATACTCAGGTAATATTGTACCCTAGCTATTTATATTTACTGAATAAAGATCATCTTTTATAACGAGAAATTCTCGTCTATTTGTTGTTTTTCAAACACACCCGTTCTTTGAGATCGACCCGGTGCGCCTACCTCTCGCAAGGATCAGACGCACCCCGGCCGAACACTTGGCTTTGTTAAACGTTGGGCCAAAGAATTTAACTATCCTTATCTCACAAATATCCCACACACTTCCTTGGTTCGCCCAGTACTTGAATATTGCTCATGTTTCTGGTGTCCTAGACACAAAAATCATATAACGCGGATTGAGTCTGTGCAGAAACAATTTTTAATATTTGCACTTTGCGGTCTTAATTGGCATTCTAGCATTCATCTTCCAGCTTACAGAAGTAGGCTTCTTCTCATCAATCTGCCTACTCTTGAAAACCGTAGAATTCTACATGGGGCGTTGTTTATCCATAAGTTGATCATCGGTGAGATTGACACTTCTGAATTGCTAGCTCGGCTTAATTTCGCTGTTCCCGCTAGGACGTCGAGGCACTACGTGCCTTTTCTTTTACCGCTATGTCGCCTGAACTGCGCAAAAAGTGACCCTCTGCGGATTTGGTGTGCGCACTACAATGACCTGTATAAATGTATAAGTATCGAATGTTCGTGCGACCACCTTGGTGTGCTGGTAGCGTACTCCGCCTACCACACCATATGCCCTGCGCTCAAACCCCGGGCAAAGCAACATCAAAGTCTTAGAAATAAGGTTTTTCAATTAGAAGAAAATTTTTCTAAGCGGAGTCGCCCCTCGGCAGTGTTTGCCAAGCACTCCGAGTGTATTTCTGCCATGAAAAGCTCTAAGTGAAAACTCATCTGATTCGCAGATGCCTTTCGGAGTCGGCATAAAATAAGTAGGTCCCGTCCCGACAATTTTTAGGAAAAATTAAAAAGGAGCACGACGCAAATTGGAAGAGAAATTCGGCCCAAAATCTCTTCGGAGATTATCGCGTCATACATTTTAATGCCCCAATTAAGTAAGTAAGTAAGATCGAATGCTCGCTTCCTGCATTAAATAGCCTGATGGTTGAGTTGGACTTCGTTACATTTTCTCATAATGATTCTTATTGCCAGATTAGTAGGTGTATTAGAGAAGAGAGGGACCGCATATTATGAGACGAGAACATCGACGTAACATATATTCAAAACTTTAGGGGAATATTTCATTGTTGCTGATAAAATAGTTGTTTTCTTGAAGACAGAATTCTAAAAGATATTTAAACTTATTTTTTTGTATTTTAGTATTGAGTTAGAGTTGGTTCCATTTTCTCATAATGATACTTATAGCCACAGTAGTAGGTGTCGGTGAAGGGGGAGGGCTGATTCCCCGGTCCCGGGGGTTTTCAGGGGGCCCGAAATTTAGAGGTACTAACACATTTTTTTTTAATTCAGGATAGTCTTTGGTTGTTCCATATGCAAAGTTTAAGCCGAATTTCAAAAGCAACGAATATCGATAATGATTCTTTGCCTGGACCGGAGGAGACAATAAAAACATCAAACAAAAATATGTTTCTCAGGGGGCCCACGATTTAGCGGTACTAAGACATTTTCTTAATTCAGGTGAGTCTTTAGTTGTTCCATGTGCAAATTTTAAGCCGAATTTCAAAAGCAACGAATATTGATAATGATTTTTTGCCTGGGCCGGAGGAGACAATAAAACATCAAACAAAAATGTGTTTCTCAGGGGGCCCACGATTTAGAGGTACTAAGAATTTTTTTTTAATTCAGGAGAGTATTTAGTTGTTCCATGTGCAAATTTTAAGCCGAATTTCAAAAGCAACGAATATTGATAATGATTTTTTGCCTGGGCCTGAGGAGACAATAAAAATATCATACAAAAATGTGTTTCTCAGGGGGCCCACGATTTAGAGGTACTAAGACATTTTTTTTTAATTCAGGAGTGTCTTTCGTTGTTCCATGTGTAAATTTTAAGCCGAATTTCAAAAGCAACGAATATTGATAATGATTTTTTGCCTGTGCCTGAGGAGACAATAAAAATATCATACAAAAATGTGTTTCCCAGAGGGCCTGCGATTTAGAGGTACCAAGACATTTTTTTAATTCAGGAGAGTTTTAAGTTGATCCGTGTGCAAATTTTAAGCCGAATTTCAAAAGCAACGAATATCGATAATGATTTTTTGCCTGGGTCTGAGGAGACAATAAAAACATCAAACAAAAATGTAAGTTTACATGAATCCGAAATCGTAAAGTTTTCGTGGTGACACTGATGAAGGTTCATCTTCAAAAAGTCTTCCAACAATACCACAAACTCTGCTTCAAAGTCCAGATTATTTAAACGACTTCGATATCGGTACCGTGAATAATGAGTTTTTGCGATCTGAAGAAGTCAACGAAATAATTCGTCCAGGTCATCAATTTTTCCACGTCATTATTTTTCCACGTGATTGTCATGACGAGGCATTTCCTACCTCGTTGTTAAACAGAATCTTGCCAAATGGAAAATTGAGCGTGAATGGTTAGTGTGGAGTGCCAGTAGCAATGCTTTTTATTGCCGTCCGTTAAGCACAAATACTTTAAAACGACCTAAAATTTGTTGTGCGGATATTCGAAATTCCAGGTATGGAAGAAGCTATACGATAAACTGCCATTACACGAAAATACTCAAGATCACATTAAATGTTATATTCAATGACGATCTTTACAAAATCTAATTCAAAAGGAGATTACAATTGATACACTTATCAATGAACAGCTAATAACTGAAACTCAAAAGTGGAAAGAAATTTTATATAGAAATTTGGACACTCTTTTAGTTTTGGGTGAAAGAGGCCTAGCTTTCAAAAGCGAAAGTATACATCACAGTGAACGAAACGATGTACATTTTTTGGGCATCTAACAGCTCATAAGCCATTATGATCCGATACTTAGAGATCATTTAGAGAAAGTTAGGATTTCACAACAGCAGCACAAACATTTACAAGTTCACTATCTTTCCCCAGACATTCAGAACGAGTTTATAGAAATTTGTCAAAGCACGTGAGGGAAACTATATTAGATCAAGGCAAGAAAGTCATGTATTTCGCTATTATCGTTGATGCTATGCCTGATGCTAGTCACGTTGACTACGTTCATTTTGCGCTAACTCCATTTCAATTCGAAAGCAACAAATTTTACAATTCAAGGACGGTTTTTGGCTTCCGTGAATTTTAACAAAAAAACTGGTCAGAAAATCGTTGATATAATTTGCCATACTCTAGGTAAACATGAAATCCCATTAAAAGATTGTCGTGAACAAGGGTACCATAACGGCGCCAATATTAAAGGAGCTTACAATGGAACACAACGTCACATTCTCGACAAAAACTCGAATGCTGATTACTCGCCTTGTGCAACCCACAGTCTCAATTTATGTGGTGTTGATGCTGCAGAATGTTGTACGGCTGCAATTGCTTTCTTCGGAGTTGTACTGCTATTTTCAGCAGCACTCCACAATGATGGACATCCTCAAAAAAAATGTACCGAGCTCTCTTTATAGTCTTTCAGCCAAAATCAAAATTTGACTGCGCAAGCATACGGTGATGTTACCGGCATTCTCAAGTACATCAACAAGTTCGAATGTATCTAGCTGTCCTCTTTTTGGTTCAAAACAGTGTTTAAAAACTGTGTGAACTGTCCTGTTATTTGATTTTGCTTGTGCTTGCGCTTTTGAGAAAAACAACAGTCTCAGTTCTAGCACAAGCAAAAAAAGAAAAGCGAAAGAAATGAAATGCCGTAAACAGTCGCACCTTCGTATATTTTATTATTGATATTACTGCGGCTTTCCTCAGTGTCCACAGTCGCTGTAAAATAGCGTTGATTTTAACAGTCGCAAAATTTAACAGTCGCAGAAATTAACAGTCGCAAAAAGCAGCAGTCGTGAAATATGAAAATCAACACTTTTTGCAAACTGCAAGCGACTGCTATTTTGCGTTTTGTTATAATTTTTGTTTACTAAGACGAGTCGCTACAGCGTTGTACGTAATACGCTGTACATATACATATATGTACATACATGCATTTCCATTTCAAGTATATTAAAAAAAGATAATATATGAGGTATTTCTGCATACATATGTACATATGTACATGTGTGTATATTTTATTTTGAAACATTTTAAATTTAAATTCACGTAGGTAATTGTCTTTAATTAAAATATAAATAAATAAATAATAAAGTAAAACGATAGGTAAAAATCCTTGACCATGATGGGTAAATTTTCTATGGCTGTGTCAAGAAAGCAATGTATTAATGTACATACATATGTACAGCGTATTACGTACGACGCTGTGGCGCCTCGTCTTAGTAAACAATAATCATATTGTTTACGCGGTGTAGACTGTCACCCGTCCCATCTCCCCCTTTATATACGTATATCTATGCATTTATTTATAACCCGTATCTTGTATTATATTCAATTGCATTGAATTGTATTATATTGAATTATCCCCAAGACCAATAAATTGTATTTAACTTTAAATTTCCCACTGGGAATCCTCATGGACGTGTGGCAGTCTCCACCGCGCAAATCCGCCAAATTGAATTCGCCGCAAATACAGGATGGCGATCTGGCATGATCGCCAGCTGTCAAAAAACCACCACCTTTTGGTCATTAAAAAATTGTATTATTATTGTCATCTGAAACCAACATCTTGTGCTTTCGATTTAATATAATTTTGTAAATTTGTTGAATTTCAATTTCTGAAAATGCAGCAGTTTTCTCTGTAAAACCAAAAAATCATCGTTTTTTTCTACAAAATATCAACGCATTTCATTGCTGTGCGGCATTCAATATTTACTTTTATTACAACAATAAAATCGCTAAAGTGAAGTTTTTTACTTAAATTGTTTGAATTGGAAGTGATAAATAAATATAGCTATACAATTTCGCAAAAGGGCGAAGCAAATAAACTTTTGTAGTTTCATCAATTGATTTTCCGCACTGGTGAAAAAATATAAGTACAAAGGAGATTAAGGCGAATTTCCTCGTGATAGTTTCATTGTCAACAAGCTAAGTCGAAAACAGATCAAGGGAATCACTCTTCATTACTGTGAGAAGCCGCTACGTGATTAAGAAACAAAGCGTTTAAGTTTGGGACGTATTCCACATAACGCCATCGAAGTAGCTACCACGCAAGGAAGCCACCAGCAAATAGCCACCAACCATCTCCACACAGCGGCAACCCCACGAAATACCCGAGAAATTTTGGTGGCTACCGACCATATAATATTTTCCCGCCAAAAATACATTTTTCCCGCCATAAAATATATATGTATATTTCCACCACCATATATACACGTACATGAAAGCGGTGCATTACAAACCGGCAGATCCCACGCAAACTTTCTCAAAGTTAGCCCATTGCCATTTCATACTTATGTCCCTTGCGGTATAATATAAATATATATCCCCACATCAGTATTACTAGGGATACCCAGCAGCAAATTCGGTCATATTCACATAATTTGAATTACCCAGCTGTAAATTCTGCCGCTCATCCCAACTGTACCCAGACTAGTCCCAATTCAGGCTAACTGGTCCTATCCTACTACACTCTTGCCCAATAGGAAAACGTATCCCTTTGGTTTTCCCGCATAAATAAACACTCGGCAATCTCCAAAAATTCCCAAAATAGCTAAAGTGAAATTAAGCAAGTCCCTTTTTAGATTGGCTACCGTGGTCGAAAATAAATTTATATCCGAAACGGATCACTTTTCGGATTACTGCGCTCGGTTCGGCACAACCGACATCCAAGATAACACCGAGGCATCCCTAAAAATAAAAGATAAAAATATTGATGTGTTCTGGGAAAGGGTACAGAGCGCATATGACGCCGTCGTAGAGTCAGATGACAACGACCTTCCCGAAGAATTTAAGGCCTCAGCTTTCAACAAATACCGCGCTTGCCTTATAGCGTATGAGGACACAAAGCAAGAATAGGCGATCAGCTCCAGCTAAGGGTACTAAGCAATCCCGTACCCGCTACAACCACCACTCCCCAAGAAAGTTCCGGGATCCACCTCAAAGTACCCGCCTGTGACACCGAAGTCTTTTACGGGAGTTATGATCAATGCCCGTTCTTCCGTGACATGTTCACGGCGGTCTATATCAACCACCCCAAACTCTCGAGCGCCCAAAAACTGTATCACCTCAGGTACAAGACCCAAGGAAAAGCGGGCCAAATAGTGAAGCAATTCCCACTTATTGATGACAACTTTGCTCTGGCGTGGGAAGCCCTGAAAGGGGAGTCCTGGTCGATAATCAGATAAAAGTCCTAATGAATCTCAAGGCCAATCAAACTGAAAACAGCGAAAATATACAGAGATTGCAATCCTCCGTAAACAACTGCCTTCAAATATTAGCAACCGAACAAGTCTCGACAAAGAGTTGGGATCCCATATTAATATATCTGGTAACCTCAAAACTCCGAGAAAATACAGTTGCGCTTTGGGAGCAATCTTTAAGCTCCAGAAGAGACCTACCGAACTGGAACCCAAATGGACCAGTTTCTGACAACTCGCTACGAGATAGTGGAAAGGGTGGATCAATGACGACCAGCCAAAGCCCGATATAATCCACCCTCTACAAATTTCACATCGCCTTCCCCAAGTCAGAACAATCCCCAGTTCAGGCAGGCTCAGACCCAAAACCAAAGCCGCAACCCCCCGCAGAACAGCAACTACTCGCAAAATCGCACAAATGCTCATGTGGCAGAGCATCAAAAATCTACGCCTGCAGAATGTACAAGCAGTCCTGCCACACGCTACAAAGCTGCTTGCGTTATAAGAAGCTATAAATCCCTGAACGGAAAAAATTCGTGAGAGAAAGCAATCTGTGCGAAAGCTGTCTATCTCAAACCCACCTCTTAAATGATTGCACAAGCACAAGAATGTGCCTCTACTGCCAAGGTCGCCACAACCCCATCCTTCACGAAACCGGAGTATCTGATCAAACCAATGGCCCTCGAAAAACAACATCCCAAGTAGCAACTAGTCAGGACGTTACCAGCCCAGAATCCAACGAAGAACATCCCACCACCTCAAACGCTGCCCGCATCCAATCGTTTCATGCAGAAAATGATAGCCAAATCATCCTCCCTACAGCGATAGTGTCGATAGAACACCGAGGGGACTGCTTCAGGCTCAGAGCCTTAGTGAATCAAGGGTCAGAACGTAGCTTCATCTCTTCAAAAGCTCAAATCAAGCTAGGCTTCCCATATACACACTCCCTATTTGAAATATCGGGCATGGGAGACGGAGTAGTACAAACCTCCAAAAAGTTGTGCTCACTGACTCTAGTCTCAAATGACTACAAGGTGAAAATAAAGGCCCAGGCAATCGTGCTACCTCGTCTCATTAGGCAACTCCCAATACTCAAGCTAAATAACGATCCAATGCGTAAATGGTCCTACCTCAAGTTAGCATACCAGAATTCTCAGAACCCATCCCAAATCGATCTGGTGTTAGGCAGCGATCTCATCCCTCAAATCATGCTAAATGGCATAGAAAAGATCTCGCCCATACTGCTAGGCCAAAACACAATATTTGGCTGGATAATAAGTGGCCAGACCCCCGAAAAGGTTGGATCACACTCCTCTCAAGCGTGGGAAGTGACGAATGTCCAGCTGAATGAACAACTAAGGCAATTCTGGGAAATCGAAGAAATACCCAGACTGCGAGTGGAAACCCCAGAAGATAAAATGTGCGAAGACTTTTATTAAAGCACAACCAATCGCATGGATGACGGTCGATATATGGTTTGGCTCCCCTTTAAACCAACATTCACGAACGATATCGACCTACCAATCCCGTACTGCAGCCCTACGACAATTCCACGGTATGGAACGTACCCTCTCAAAAAAGGGCGATCTCAAGCAGCAATACGACCAGGTACTCGAAGAATATCTGGCCCTAGGCCACATGGAAGAATGCAGTCCCACTGAAGTAGAATCTCGAGGTAAATACTGCTCATTCTATCTCCCTAACCATGCAGTCGTAAGGCCAGACAAGAAGTCAGAGTTGTATTCAACGCCTCTAAAAAGTCGGGTTCCGGTCACTCCCTTAACGATGTTTTATGTACCGGACCAACCCTCCAACCCGATTTCCGACTTATGTTGTTGAAATGGCGAACATATAAATATGTGTTTAATGGCGATGTGGAGAAAATGTACCTGTATTCTCTTGCACCGCGATGACCGAGACTAACAACGGATAATATTCCGAACCCCCCAACATAGTCCAATAAAGGACTACAAGTTAAAAAGGGTCACATTCGGGGTTAACTGCGCGCCTTTCCTGGATATTCGCACTCTACACGACCTGTCGAAAGATATAGCCAATTCCCATCGACGCGCAGCCCCAATACTAAAATCCGAGACGTATGTTGACGATATTCTATCTGGCAGTCATGACCTGCAATCAGCCGAGCATTCCTTTACAGAGATTATAGACGCTCTCAATTCAGCCGGCTTTCCCCTAAAAAAATCACGGCAAACCATCCCGACATTCTCCAAAAAATATCGAAAACTGATCTGCTGGAAAAAAATTTTCTCGAGTTCGAAAAGACTAGCACCGCCAAGACCCTGGGCATCCAGTGGAACGCCTTAACGGACACATTCTCGTATACCGTCGACTCAAATCCGGCATCCATTGAAGCCACGAAGCGTCGAATTCTCTTCTCTATAGCAAAAATTTTCGATCCCGCAGGGTGGCTAACGCCAATCATGATACAGGCTGAAATATTGATGCAAGAATTGTGGCTAGACGGGACTGAGTCGGACGAGGAGGTTAAACCAATCCGTCTAGACAAATGGGCGCAGCTCTCTCAAAATCTTCCCTCTATCTCAGCCATCTAAATACCCCGATGGATGAATTTTGCGCCCGATCAATATGTTGAACTCCATGGATTCTGCGACGCCTCAGAAAATGCTTATTGCGGAAATCTTTATCTAAGAAGTACCGTTGGTACTTAGGTCGACTCTCACCTTATAGTATCGAAAGGCAAAGTGGCTCCTCTCAAAACTATTAGTCTGCCACGCCTGGAGCTATGCGGAGCACTCCTATTAGCAAAATTAGTCGCAGTAGTCCAACCCCATCTCAGCCTAAGTCAAAAAAAATTAATCATGTGGTCCGATTCGGAAATCGTGCTAGTCTGGCTGGAAAAGCCACCCACTCGTGGAAAACATACGTCTCTAACCGAACAGCGCAGATTATAGATCTCGTAGAAAATGTCCCTTGGCGACACGTGCGAAGCAAAGAGAACCCCGCGGATCTTGGAACCAGAGGATGTAGCCCCGACGATCTCGCTAATTCACCGCTATGGTGGAATGGTCCAGAGTGGCTTTCCAGACCCCCCGAGGACTGGCCAACACCAACGGCCAGAAATATTGTACCCCCCGAACTTCGCCAAGTCGAAGCACTGCATGCAGCGGAAGAGTCAGAAGATGTCTTAGCAGGGTTTTCCTCCTACCCCCGCGCCTTACGCGTAACAGCGTACGTGTTGAAATTTATAACTCAGCTTAGAAATGCTGTAGGAGGTAATCGTACTCCTAACGAACCCGGTATCTCTTACGCCGGCGTCATGGGCGCTAAAATCCCTCTGCTGAGCTTGACTCAGCCGAGATTCTTCGCTTCCGAAAGAGCTTCCTCGAAAATTCAAAACCAATCGGAAAGCGAAGTCCCATACTGGCACTTGACCCCATCGTGGACACGAACGGGATTCTCCCTGCAAATGGACGATTAGTAAACGCCGACATGACCTACAATGAGTGTCATCCCATCATTCTCCCCGAAAAGGCTCGATTTACTGCCCTCATTATAAGGTTTCTACACGAGAGCTTCCTCCATGCAGACGTCCGCCTCTTGCAACAAGCTACTCAAACCTCAGCTGAAAACATGTGTTTTCCAATGTTAAGTCTGCACCATCCAATAATGGCAGCTTTATCCCCCGAACGATGTACTTTCGTGCCCCCCTTCACTACTACTGGCGTAGACTTCGCCGGCCCGTTTCAAATAAAAGCTTCGATGCTCCGATCTCCAACCCTCGTAAATGACTATGTGGCTGTTTTCGTTTGCTTCACCACCAAGGCGATCCATTTGGAATTGTGTTCGGATCTCACTAGTAAGGCTTTTTTCGCTGCCTTCGCCCGGTTTGTAGGGCGTCAAGGGTACTCGAAACAAATGATGAACGACAACGGCACAACATTCATTGGTGCTAAGCGAGCTACCGAAGTAGAGTTCGTCACCTTCCTCAACGAAGTCTCGACAGATATTGTCAAAAGTATGCGCCACAGGGCATCGAGTGGAAATTTATACCCCCCGACGCACGCCACATGGGCGGATTATGGGAATCTGCCGTCAAAAGCTTTAAAACCCATTTTAAAAAGATCGCCGGAACACACCGCTCGCCTTTGAAGAATTCTCGACTTCATTAATGCGTATAGAGGCTGTACTCAATTCTCGTCCCATCTCCCCGCCTTCTCAGGACCCAGCAGATCTCACCGCCCTCACACCTGGCCACTTTCTCCGAGGCGCACCCCTTCTCGCTATCCCCGAACCGAATTATGAATACCTCTCTATGATTAACCGTTGGGAACGGTTGAAAGTTTTGCACCATCAATTCAGCAAACGCTGGAAGAATGACTACCTCATGGAGGAGCACAAGCGTTATCGATGGAAAACCGCTCAAACTCCCCTAAAATCGGCGATCTAGTCGTCATTAAGGAAGACAATTTACCCCCCATCGAATGGCGTCTAGGTAGAGTGAAGAGCACTCACCCTGGCAGAGACAGCCACATTCGAGTAGTCGACGTACGCACCCAGAATGGCGTACTCACCAGAACTATCAAAAATTGTGCCTTCTACTGACCCCTGAGGCCGACTGCGGCCCTCAAGGTTCGGTAGCATCCCCAGAACATAATACAGTCCACCCCCTGTGCTATCGTAAAATCAACAGAAATAATCTTAACCCCTACCAGCACTCTACCCCCAACCTCACGAGTGACCAAAACGTAATTTTATCCTGTCTTCCTCAGATGGATCGTCAGTGACCTCCTGTGCCCGCACCACGCCGTTCGCTGGAATCGCGAGTCGTAGCGCACGCAGCCCCGTCAAGACGCATCAACCCCGCGGTGGCCGATTACCGCAAGTGCCGGCTATGTCTGCAATATCACGCTCTGTCGGTGTGCCCTCTTTTCAAGGCAATATCAGCTAACCAACGTATGACCATCGTCAAGGCACACAAATTCTGTGTAAATTGTTTAGCATTATCGCATCGCACCCACGACTGCAACTCAAACGAACGATGCCGGGACTGCGGGAGCTTCCACCACACTCTGCTACACCGCGACACCGGAGGCCGCCAAGCACCACCCGCAGAGGAATCCCATCCACAACCACGCCGCAGCGTCGCTACACATCCCCGTCGCCGACGTCCACAGCAGACTACTACGTCTAATGGTCGCGAGCCAACCGCGCATTCAACCGCGCGACCCAGCGTTGGAGATCGCACGATACGATGCACCGCCACCGGTCTGTGAACCCCAACGTACAAACATAAAGTTGGGAAAATCCTCATTAAGGAAGCAGTCAGCGCTCTAACCGAGCTGCAACACACTTTAGGCGCTTAGTACGCATAGGCGGGCCAGGATGTTTACGCGGTGTAGGCTGTCACCCATCCCATCTCCCCTTTATATACGTATAACTATGAATTTATTTATAACCCGTATCTTGCATTATATTCAATTGCATTGAATTGTATTATATTGAATTATCCCCAAGGCCAATGAATTGTATTTAACTTTAAATTTCCCACTGGGAATCCTCATGGGCGTGTGGAAGCCTCCACCGCGCAAATCCACCAAATTGAATTAGCCGCAAGTACAGGATGGCGATCCGGCATGATCGCCATCTGTCAAAAAACCACCACCTTTTGGTCATTAAAAAATTTTATTATTATTGTCATCTGAAACCAACATCTTGTGCTTTCGATTTAATATAATTTTGTAAATTTGTTGAATTTCATTTTCTGCAAATGCAGCAGTTTTCTCTGTAAAACCAAACAAATCATCGTTTTTTTCTACAAAATATCAACGCATTTCTTTGCTGTGCGGCATTCAATATTTACTTTTATTACAACAATAAAATCGCTAAAGTTGTTTACTTATATTGTTTGATCAAGGGAATCACTCTTCATTACTGTGAGAAGCCGCTACGTGATTAAGAAAAAAGCGTTTAAGCTTAGGACGTATTCCACATAACGCCATTGAAGTAGCTACCACGCAAGGAAGCCACCACCAAATAGCCACCAACCATCTCCACACAGCGGCAACCCCCCGAAATACTCGCGTAAGTCTTGAATTAACTACATATCCAAACGCAAAATATCAGTCGCTTGCAGTTCAGTGTTGTCACTTTTAAAATCTATTTAGTGGTAGATTTTCAAAAAAAAAAGGATGATAGATCTCGTAAAAATAGTGATACAATTTTCAAAAACATTAAAACCAATTTTTTTCAAATTATTATTATTCAACGATTAAAACGAACATAACAACTTCAAGTGCATTAACAACATACATATAAACATCTGTATGAAGAGTATGTGTATACTGTATAGGCTTAGACCTTATCAAATAAAAAAATATAATTAAATAATAGTGCGACTCTCACCTAGATTTTAATTCTGAAGTTACTAGTCGGTAGTTTTTTAGGGGTTTTTTTAATAAACTATTTGAATAAGTATCAAAGAACTAGTCTTAAAAGTTTGAAAATTGTTTTTCTACAAAAACCTTAAGAGCTGAAATTGATAATCAAATGCGAATTACCGAACAAGAACTTTAACAAACCATGTGTGGATACGACTAAAGTTAATTTACAGTATCCACATATTTCATTTTTCATAACACATAGTTCAAACATATAATAATACTACTAAGAAAACTTAAAATAATAAATTACTTCAATGGTATCCAACGAATACCAATAGCCCGAATCTAATGAAATAGACTTGTGCTTTAAAACAATTTATTTTTTAAATCTTACAACTTACATCCGTGACATCGAAGGCATCCATCGGATACTGCAATCGACGGCTGAGTGGAATATCGCTCGTATCCCGGCTGCCAGTTCGAGAACGCACTATCTGAGAATGTTTTTCAAAAACACCATATTTCAGTTTTTCTTTTGAAAACGACCTACCTCAGAACTCGATTGAAGAACGCCCAAAATGTTTTTCATAAACGTCCCAGTTTATGTCACAAATTTATTAAATGTAAGCCGAGATAGAGCGTTTTTGAAACGAGTTCTGAAATAGGGCGATATTCCAAAATTTTCTGGGATAGGGCGATTTCGAAGATCAGGCAGAGATACGGCGATTTTCCACTCAGTAGTCGAAAAATCAGATTATTACAAAGTTTTTGGCACGAATTTCTCATCAATAAAGTTAAATTTTACATAAAATTATATGAGTTCTTTCGAAGGTACGTAAGTGTTATAAAAATCACACATTTCTTTGGTGAAAATTTTAAAAACTTATACAGAGTGTGCTTTACGTTTAACCTTAATTTTAGGTCATTGTGAGCAACTTAAAGAACATAATCAAATGCAGGCAAATAAAAAAGTTGTAGATTTAAAAAAAAAAGTGGTAGGAGTGGTAGATCCGGATTTTAGCCTAAATAGTGGTAGATCTACCACTATAGTGGTAGAGTTACAACACTGTTGCAGTTTGCAAAAAGCGTTGATTTTCATATTTCGCGACTGCTGCTTTTTGCGACTGTTAATTTCTGCGACTGTTAAATTTTGCGACTGTTAAAATCAACGCTTTTGATTTTACAGCGACTGTGGGCACTGAGGAAAGCCGCAGTAATATCAATAATTAAATATACGAAGGTGCGACTGTTTACGGCATTTCATTTCTTTCGCTTTTCGTTTTTTGATTGTGCTAGAACTGAGACTGTTGTTTTTTTTTTCTCAAAAGCGCAAGCACAAGCAAGTGTTCGTATTAGTAAGTCGTCGAAGAGTAAAGTCTATAAAAATCGAAATTTTGGTGACTTTTACTATTCAGACTGCAGTTTTTTAAACACTGGTTCAAAATAATGATTACCATTAATGAAAGAAACGTGGTCCTCCAAGCTAGAGACGCCACCATAGATGTTGAGGTCCGACATCTAGATGCCTTAATAGCTGATTTGAAGTTGATCAGGAACCAATGGAAAATAATTTTAAACGAATGCAAAACAGCTGCTATTCAATTGAACATCTCGCCAAAGTTTCCGGACATTCGATAGAGAAAACCCAATAGACGTTTTGAAGATAATTTAAATGAGATGATTGCGGATGATTCAGATAGCGATTTTAAAAACTATACATTCCTGGTGATCGTTGGTTCGGTAATCACTGGCATTACTGAACGATTTGCTGCTATGAGAAATTTGAGCGAGACGTTTTCCCCTTTTGTGGCAATTTGAAGACATGGATGAAACTAAATTTCGGGCGAGCGCAGCAAAATTTGTCGAAAAATACAAGACGGACATTTCTCAAAACTTAGAATGCGAAATAATTCAATTGAAACACATTTACGAAGCAAATTTTAATAAAGTTCTGTCACCATTGGAATTGCTAAATACCATCTATGTTCAAAATCTGTATCAATTTTCCCCAAAATTTGTGTTGCTTTACGTATCTTTTGCACTATACCTGTCACTGTGGCTAGCAGCGTCCTTTCAAGAATCAAAAGCTTTCATATATCGTGTTCATATAAAGAGCGAGTTTTAGGACTTGCCACGCTTTGTGTTGAATCCGTTTTGGCAAGAGAGTTAAATTTTTATATTATTATAAAAAATTTTGCAGCGAAAAAAGCAAGTAAAGCCACTCCTTGATATCCGAACTTTCTATATTGAATAATTAAAATTTATAATCATCATTAAATTTATGAGAAATGTATTAAAATGTTACCAAATAACTAGAAAGATTATTTGAAATATTATGTGGCTGTTAAAAGAGAATTTAATTTCTAAGTTACAATAAAATAAAATAAATAGTAAATATTCTGTGTTAATTTTATTGTCAGCTCTTAGTCCAAAAATCATTTAGTTGATGTGGCAAAATTTTTTTTTGATGTAATGCATCAATAATGATTCATGAATGAAACGTCATTAGTTCAAGTTAATCAAATGTATTAGCGGATATTTTATAGGGGGCCCGTAAATTGTTTAGTCCCGGGCCCGGATTTTCTCTCTACGGCCCTGGGTGTATTAATGATAATGAAACGAGAACATCGTCGTCACATATATTCATATCTTTTAGTTCGAATGCACGTCGGGTCATAAAGTGAAATAAACGAGTTTTATTTTCACTATAAACCATTAGATCGGGAAAGTTTAAATACTTATAATTTTTACCTCATGTTGCATCGTCATAAGATTCTGAAGTATGTTCTCTGTTCCTCGCAGTCGCAAGATTCCACATGTTGTAAATGGACTTTCCAGGCATCTCTAAATATATCGCCCCTTTTCCAATATAGAAAACACTTTTGTCCTAAATATTATAATCTTATACAAGTTCCAGATCACTGGGTTATCGGGAAATTTCTTAAAACTCGAAACTATAATCAAAGTTTAATGTCACTGTGTTATCGGGAAGTTCCTTAACACTTTAAAGCAAATTTTCCAAATTCGGAAGATTTTTTGAATTTTCACGTTGCATTATCATGGGGTTCTGAAATATGTCCTAACTGTGAAGAATGCTTACTCCAAACTGGAAAAAGAAGCGGTAAAGATGGGTTTGATGGTAAATGAGGACAAAACGAAGTACCTGCTGTCATCGAGCAAAGAGTCAGCGCATATGCGCCTTGGCAACCACGCTACTGTTGGCAGCCATAATTTCGAAATAGTAAAAGACTTCGTTTATTTGGGAACCAGCATCAACACTAGCAACAACATCAGCACTGAAATCCAGCGAATAATCAATCTTGCCAATAAATGCTACTTTGGACTAGGTAGGCAATTGAAAAGTAAAGTCCTCTCTCGGCGAACGAAAATCATACTCTACAAGTCACTTATCGTACCCGTCCTGCTATATGGGGCAGAAGCATGGACCATGACAACAGCAGATGAAGCGGCTTTGGGAGTGTTCGAGAGAAAAGTTCTTCGAAAGATTTATGGACCTCTACGCGTTGGCGATGGCGAGTACCGAAGAAGATTTAATGATGAGCTGTACGAGCTTTATGCAGACATCAACATAGTCCAGCGAATTAAAACGCAGCGGCTGCGCTGGCTAGGCCATGTTATGCGAATGAAAGATGATGCTCCGGCCAAGAAAGTGTTTCTATCGGAACCCGCCTATGGAAACAGAGGTAGAGGGCGGCCCCCACTCCGTTGGAAGGACCAGGTTGAAAACGATTTAAACTCCCTTGGTGTGACCAATTGGCGCCGGTTGGCGGAGCGAAGGAGCGACTGGCGCGCCTTGTTGGACGGCCATAACCGTTTAGACGGTTAAGCGCCAATTAAGTAAGTAAGTAAGTGAAGAATGCAGCTCTTCGGAAAGTTATTCAAATAGCAGTCGCAAAATTCCATATTTTGAAAATGATTTTCTAAATATCCATCTAGAAAAGTATTAACGAAACACAGCCCGAAGTTATATTCAAAGTTTCACGCCACTGGGTTATTGAAAAGTTCTTTAAAACTCCAAACCAAAATTTCCAAGTTCCAAGTTTTTAGAATTTGCACGATACCTGGACCACCAGCAAAGTTTTTCTCCCTCCTTATGTTAAATTTTGATCGGGTTCCGATGTGTGTTTCAAGTTTCAAGACTCTATATCCTCCGGGAAGTTACTCAAAAATGCATGCAAGAACTTTGATTTTGTTTGTAATGGCTGTTTAAATCTCTCAGCTGACATTATAGCTGACGAGAGTGATTACCATTTAATTCGTGGCCCCGCTAACTTTGTGAACTTTTGTGCAGTTGCATTTACTGGACACGACGTCATCAACGGCATCTCCGTTTTGAAATCATCATTCAAAAGGTAGTTAGATGAGTTGTATTCTTTCTTACTAGAGAAACCCAGTTGGCCTTTATAGCTGCCTTTATGTTTTATTTCTAATCTTTCCTTTTCCACGGGTGTTTTTATGGATCGGTGGAAAATTGCCTATATCACGCCAGTCTTCAAATCTGGAAATAAGAAAGAGGTAAAAAGCTACAGGCCAATTCCAAAATTTACCACATGCCCAGAATTGCTAGAAAAGGTGGTCAGAGAAAAATTATGCTTTTATATTAAAAGAACCTTAAGGCCATACCAGCATGGTTTTGTTTTACTCATTTGGCAATATTTTCGTAGTACTGTGCCTCAGAATTTAAAAATGGCTATTAAGTTGACGGATTTTGCAAAAGCATTCGATACTGTCTCACATAATATTTTAATGTGGCCTAAGTTGTATATCTCTAAAAGAATTTTTTTGTAGAAATCGAAAGTACCAGATCTTTCCCTTTTCTGGCCACTTCAGGTGTGCCTCATGGTAGTATTATTGGTCCTATATTATTTGTGTTATTTATAAACGATATTGGTGAATGTTTTAGTGATTCAAAATATCTCCTATACGCTGACGATCTTAACCTTTTTAGCACAACTTCTTGTCCATCCGATATTCTTGCTTTTCTATGCGATTCTTGTTGCTCAACAGGCAACACATTCCAAAGTTCCGGTGGAAGGGCGATACGATGCCGCCCTAGTATAACCCATCAGGCATCCACAGGATCGAGACCAGTAAGGTCCTGTTGACCAGAACTGGAAATATGATTATGAAATGTTTGCTAAGAGCTGTTGATAACGGTAGGCTACTACCTTAATCTTGTCGAAACGGCTGGTAGCTTAATATCATCACCGTCTCTGTCTAGTTAAAAGTTTGGCAGGTCTTCAAGTACGTTCGAAGTACCTCGGCGTTAAGCTGATGTTGAAACGTTGCAGTTGAAACGACTCCTGACTAAGGCTGCATTCCGGCTCTATACTGATGTGTGTCAACCCACGCGCGACCTCCTGCCTTTGCAAAGATAACTACGGGAATTCAAGACGACGACTGCACATCGTGCGGAGATAGCGGCTTGAAGCGGATACTCATTAGTGCCAAATAATATTAAAATTAAATCAATAAATTCAAATCCAGATAAAAGTAAAGCAAGCGAGAAAGAACGGGACGATGACACGGTGCAAAAAAAATTGAGCAAGCAGTCGTGCCGTACCGACGTATTTGTTATTGCTCTGCAAACTTTATTTTATCTGGTTTTCTGTTTTTTCTGTCAATATTTGTGCAATGGATAGTTTCTGTGCTAAGCTTGATAAGATTTTTCGCGGAAGTGAGATTCTTATTGTACCGTGCAGTGGCTTT
Organism: Eurosta solidaginis; assembly: GCF_040869045.1. Lineage (NCBI taxonomy): Eukaryota > Metazoa > Arthropoda > Insecta > Diptera > Tephritidae > Eurosta > Eurosta solidaginis. Next base: position 214,443,963 of record NC_090319.1, on the reverse strand, counting down.
TTTAAAAAATTCTTCCATCGTACCTGCTGTGAAGGCAATATTTCTACATACGATGTAGAATTACTAACTAAGAACCGGCATCCCAGTTACTTGTGCACTGAATGCTTAAATTCCTATGACAAGCTTTGTAAGGCATATGACACCGTCTTGGCGTCAAACAAAGTTAGCCTAGAATCTGCCTTGCTGTGATTGATGTGAAATTTAAGGTTTTGATTGAACAAATTGCCGAAATAAAAAATGATATTAATACTCATGTTAAATCAAAAGCCAATTCTAACAAAAACAACGAAGACTGTGTAGACGTGACGACAGACAGTATCAACAAAATATTAAGTGCTGTAAGCTCTCTCAATGCTGCGAGAACATTGGGCGCGCTTACACATGCTGTGTCGTTGTCGCCGTCTCTTGTTTTCCCCGTTCAATAGTGTGTGCAATGCCATTTTTTCGACCGATCACCTGTGTTTGCAAGTGCAAATATTGCTGTAAATAACAGTGGGCCATTGTCTACATTGCTTTGTGCTGCTAACTCTGATAATGAAAAGTGTAATATGTCTTACGCCCAAAAGCTAGCTCCAGCTGTAACGGTTAATAAATCTAATGCCAATGCTGCCGATACTGCTAATGCTGCTGTTACTGATAATGATCCGACTGCTGGTAACATTGCTGTTAACTTTAATGCTAAAGACGTTGCCAAAAAAACTGCAAATGCCCAAGATGTTACTAAACACAAAGCCGCTGTTACGAATGCTAAACCTAATACTGAGAACACGAAATCTGTTAACTATGCCGCTGCAGCTGCCAATGGAAATACCATTGCTGCTATTAACGCCATTAACGCTGTTGCACACACTGGTCATGAGGGAGCTGGTAAGAAATCTAATAAGAAACTTAACGCACAAAGGGCTGCTGCTAGTTCCGCCACACCCACCTTAAATTTACCTGTATCGTCTTCAAAAACTGGATCTGACATTTGTGGAGAGAGCCCCGATGCCCCTAGGACTGTGACTGCCGTGCCTCCCCGTAGATAAATTTTTGTCTCAAGGCTACACGCTTCGCTGACTGAATATGATATTAAAAATTTCATTTTTTCTAAACTTAATCTTACGTGTGTTCATATTGATGTCTTTAAATTTAACTTTAAATCCGAGAGAGATTTATCCTCTTTTAAAATATCGGTTCCTGATGCTTTAGTCGATACAATATTGGCTCAATCTTTTTGGCTTGATCATTCTGTTGTTCATAGTTTGCCATAGTTTAGCTGTTCAGAGTTTGCATTCTCAAATGTCTGATAACGATTGACTTGTTGTTCTTTGTGACTATAATTTAGCCTTAGTAAAATGGATTAATTCTATCAAGTCGATATTCTTGACTCCCACCGTTCATCATGATTTTGTTCACTCATTGCATGATATGTCTCTTGTACAGATAATTAATGTGGTAAACTGTAATAACAAGTTGTTGGATTTAGCCCTGGTTGGCGAACGAAAGGGTATTTCCATAAGTCGGGTTTCTCCATTAAAAAAAAAAAATAATAAATGTAAGGCGCGATAACCTCCGAAGAGATCTAAGGCCGAGGTTCTCTTCCAATTTGCGTTGTGCTCCTCTTGATTTTCCCTACAAATTGGCCGGACGGGACCTACATGCTTTATGCCGACTTCGAACGGCATCTGCAAGGCAGATGAGTTTTCACTGACAGCTTTTCATGGCAGAAATACACCCGGAGCGCTTGCCAAACACTGCCGAGGGGCGACCCCGCTTAGAAAAATTTTCCTCTAATTGAAAAACCTTATTTCTAAAAATTTTGATGTTGCTTTGCCCGGGAGTTGAACCCAGGGCATACGGTGTGATAGGCGGAGCACGCTACCATCACACCACGGTGGCCGCGGGTTTCTCCATTATCTCTTCCACATCACCCTACACTTGAGATAGCATGTGACATTGTTCAGCCTAAGATGTATGCTAAAGCTAGAAAAATATCGCGTATTCGCTCAAGGTGCTCTCATAAGACCAATTTCACTTTGCTAAATGAATTGCCATTTAGACGGTTAAGCGCCAATTAAGTAAGTAAGTAAATGAATTGATATCTTCTCATGATTTGTGTGAGTTTTATGTGTGTAATTACATCGAGTATGCAACGTCTTTTTTCTACAGATCGCTCAACAGCTTCTTTTCACACTGTGTTCCTGTTCACTATGCTAGCGTGGAACCAGTAAGCCACCTTGGTTCTCAGGGAATCTTGTGAGACTAAATAACATTAAATGCAGACTTTATAAGCGTGCTAATGCTGCTGTATCTGGGGCATCTGAAGATTATTCAAAATATTTAGTTGCTCGTACAAATTTTAATTTCCATAATCAACAAAGCTATAAGTGCTACTTAACTCGTTGTAATATTAACTTTTTCCGTAATCTCAAACAATTTTATGGATTTGTTAATTCGAAAAGAAAAACCTCGAGATTTCCGTTTTCCTTCTCTTACAGTGGTAGATTTTCCAGCTCTGATCATGATGCTGTGGAACTATTCGCTGAACCTATTCGGTAAACCTATTCGTCTAATAGTATGTTGTTGCTGTTGTTGTGGCAATGCTCGCCCCACCTAATAGCCGCGACCGATCACAAATTGTCAACAATATCCTCTAACGGGAGTCGAAGGAAACTTGCCGTTTAAACAATGGTGGACCATAAGGAAAGGGGTGTTAGAGGCGTTGGTTCCACATTACAATTGAAGAGATGGTTGGTGTCATGTGGGGACACATTGCAAGCGGGGCATACGTTTTGTATGTCGGGGTTGATTCTAAATAGGTAAGAGTTTAACCTGTTACAGTATCCAGAACGAAGTTGAGCAAGAGTGACACGCGTTTCCTCTTCCGCGAGTTTTGGATAATTTTCTTTAAGTACTGGATTCACCGGGCAATTCCCGGCATAAAGGTCCGACGCCTGTTTATGGAGTTCACCAAGGACCTACTTGTGTTTTTTCACTTCATACGGCTGGGTTCTCAGGTGCCGTATTTCCTCAAAATGCTTACGGAGATGACTCCTTAAGCCCCTAGGCGGTGCTGGTTCATCAATCAGATGTCTGTTGGGATGCCCAGGTTTCTGGGTATTCAACAGGAACTGTTTGGTCAACATCTCATTTCTCTCCCTGATAGGGAGTATTCTCGCCTCATTATGCAGATGGTATTCTGGGGACATAAGAAGACAGCCCGTGGCGATTCTGAGAGCAGTATTTTGGCAGGCCTGCAGTTTCTTCCAGTGGGTGATTTTTAGGCTTGGCGACCATATGGGTGACTCGTAGCAATCGGCTGGCTAATTGCTTTTTATGTAGTCATGAGCGTTTCTTTATCTTTTCCCCAGGTACTGCCAGCGAGGGATTTGAGGATTTTGTTACGGCTCTGAATTCTCGGAACGATTGCTGCTGCGTGCTCACCAAAATGTAGATCCTGATCAAACGTCACACCCAAGATTTTGGGGTGTAGGACAGTCGGTAGCGTAGTGCCGTCGACGTGAATGTTCAAAATGGTCGACATTTGGGACGTCCATGTTGTAAATAAGGTCGCGGAAGATTTAGTCGGTGATAATGCCAGGTTTTGCAAGGCGAAAAAACTGGAGAGATCAGGGAGGCAGCCGTTTGTTTTATTGCATACCGCATCGATCTTTGGGCCTGGGCCGCGGTGATAGTGCTATGGAGTTTTCTGAAGCCATGCTGATGAGGGGCTAGCTGCAAATTTGCTTGGAAATAAGGGAGCAAAATGGCTTCAAGCGCCTTTGCCACTGGCGATAGGAGAGATATCGGACGATACGACTCTCCTATGTTAGCTGGTTTCCTAGACTTTAGTAGCGGGACCACCTTGGCCATTTTCCATTTCTCGGGTATGACAAAGGTGGAAAGAGACAGGTTGAAGACATGCGCTAAATATTTGAAACCCTCTTTCACTAGGCTTTTAAGCATCGGCATGGCTATGCCGTCTGGGCCCACTGCTTTGGATGGTTTAGCACGACCAATGGCGTCCTCAACCTCTTTAGCGGTGATGGTGATTGGTGACGCGCTGAATTTGTGTTTATGTGCGTGTCTATTGGCTCTCTGTCTATCTTTGTCGACCGTAGGATGCATTATATATCGTCGGCAGAAAGCGCTCGCGCATTTTTTCGCGTCCGACAGCACTTTGTCGCCAAATGCGATGGAAACTTTGTCTTTGTGCTTAGTCGGAATCGATAGGGACTTTACGGTGGACCAAAGTTTACCCACACCGGTAGAGAGGTTACAACCTCTTAGGTGCTCCTCCCATTTCGCCCGCTTGCGTTCATCCACAAGCAATCTGATGCGTTGGTTTATATCCCTTATTTGGGGGTCGCCTGTATCAAGCTGTCTTATAAGGTCACGTTCTCTCGCTAAGTTTGCGGCCTCCCCCGGGAATTGGGGCCGGATTTCGGGAATTCTCCCGGCGGGAATGAAATGTGCCGAGGCGGATTCAATGACCTTACGGAAGGTACGCTCCCCTTGGCGGGCATCAGTAGGGAGGGCAGCAAAGCGGTTGTCTGTAAAGGATTTATATTCTTCCCACTTTCCTTTTTTGAAGTTTATGAAAGTGCGTTTTTCAGTGACGATGAAGTCGGCGGTACCCTCGAGCGAAATAAGTATGGGCAGGTGTTCGGATGCCAATGTTACCATCGGCTGCCAGTTGACGCAGTTTACCAGTTCTGCGCTCACGATTGAGATATCTGGCGAGCTGTGACAGCTTCCTACTATACGTGTGGGGGCGTCTCCGTTTATTGTGCAGAACGTCGTTTCTTCTATTTGATCCGCCAACATCTCACCCCTACTGTCCGCCTGCAAATTTGAATGCCATAGATCATGATGGACATTGAAATCGCCTAAGATAATGCGATTGTTGCCAGTGAGTAAGGCCCTGATATTAGGGCGGTATCCACTGGGGCAACAGGTGGCAGGAGGGATGTAGATGTTGATGATTTCTAGGTTGCATCGCCTGACCGGACAGATAGGCCTTGACGTTCTAAGACATTGTCCCTGCGGTCGATTCCAGGATCAAATATATAATATTGCACAGAGTGGTGTATGATAAACGCGAGACCGCCTCCATTTCCGCTCTCGCGGTCTTTCCTGTGGACATTATACCCAGAGCAGGTCTGCAATGCAGATCTTGCTGTGAGTTTAGTCTCTTGAATCGCAGCAATGCGGATGTTGTGCCGCTTCATGAAATCGACTATCTCCGTAATCTTCCCAGTTAGTCCATTACAGTTTAACTGCAGAATTCTGAAGTGCATAAGGGGAGACGCCGCCACTCTGGGGGTAAGTGACGGGTGACTACGCCTGGGTTGTGGAAGGACAGGATGCAATTGCTGTTGTGGCCCTGGGACTGGGCGTCCTTGGGCAAGTATTGGGGTACCCGGATGATTTGGGTTTGCGACCTGGCAACATGGCGCGATGAAACCCGTCGAGGGGTTGCCGTCGCGGAGACCAGAACATCTAGGAAAGTGGCACCACCCAAGGCAGGAGCTGCATTGGGCGGATGTCGCAAACCTATATATTCTGTGCTGACAGACGGAGCAAACGGAGGTAGGGACTAAGAGTCTGTTTCCCTGACCTGTACGATTGCTGCCGGATAAGAGGGGGGAGAAGACGGAGGCAGAGCTGATGCTCAGCATTGCTACCAACTATACTACGAAGGTAGTAGTTATGAGTGGTATCAGCTGTTTGAGTTGTTGGCGCCGTGGGCGCGAGCAGCAGAGGGTACTTGTTGTGGCTTGCTGAGTAGCGGGGCTGCTGGAAGGTAGTGGGGGCGCTTAGGCGTAGACTACGGGACGCCCTTGGGCGTGAACAGCAAGGAGCCACAAAAGATTTATAAAAGTTACGTGGACATCGGGTTTTGGGATCAAGCCCAGAACAACCGGTTCGATGCAACCATCCCTTGCACGAGACACACTGAACAGAGTATGACCGTCCTAAAAAGATTCTTTTCCGGCAGATGCAGCAAAACCATTTCTCAGGACCGTCTAATAGTATCAAGTCATTATCCGTATTGCATAAATAGTTCAAATTGTATTCTGAATCCTGTAATTGTCTACAACACAGTATTTCGGAGCCTTTCAGCAGTGAAACCAACAAATTCTGCGGGACCAGACGGTGTACCGGGTTGTGTACTCACGCACTGTGTTGTGAGTTTATCGGAACCGACATTGAAATTATTTCAATTATCTATGAATTCTGCGCTATTTCCTTCAATTTGGAAACAGTCATTTATTATTCTCCTACATAAAAAAGGTAGTAGGTCTAATATTGTAAACTACAGGGGTATTGCTGTTCTCTCAGCTATCCCTAAAACCTTCGATCAAATAGTTACATTCCAGCTTCAACATACGTGCAAATCTTTATTATCTTCCTGCCAACATGGTTTTGTGCGCCGAAGGTCAACCACCACAAACTTACTGGTGTTTAATCCATAGTAAGGGACGGCTTCCTGTCTAAACAACAAACAGATGTATGATTTTTTTAATAATCGGGGATTGCCCATATTGCTTTTACAAATGTATGAAAACATTTATTTGAAGCAATTTTTTAATTTTATAATTTATTTAATAATTTGGGAAAAATTTAAACAACGTGACATCAGGACGGACAAGGCGACAGCTGTTTCGATTATACCTTGTAAATCTCTTCAAAGCCTTTTCTCCCGGGAGTGGGAGTCGAACTCGCACTCCTACGATAGTTGAAATGGTTGTAAACGCATTCAGCTACGTCATGCCTGTTGTGTAGTTCTTCCCAATTGCCTTCTTTTTGCATATTTTAATCTTTTACACATTGCATACTTCGTATGCAATTATGTGTTAAAGCTATGCTTGGTACGGCGGTTTTCAAAGAAACTTTGGTTTTTGTTGCTGTTTACGTTCTATTTATAGAACTACAACGAATTAACCAATTTTGTCTGTTTGTATGATTTTTTTAATAATCGGGGACTGCCCATATTGCTTTTACAAATGTATGAAAACATTTATTTGAAGCAATTTTTTAATTTTATAATTTATTTAATAATTTGGGAAAAATTTAAACAACGTGACATCAGGACGGACAAGGCGACAGCTGTTTCGATTATACCTTGTAAATCTCTTCAAAGCCTTTTCTCCCGGGAGTGGGAGTCGAACTCGCACTCCTACGATAGTTGAAATGGTTGTAAACGCATTCAGCTACGTCATGCCTGTTGTGTAGTTCTTCCCAATTGCCTTCTTTTTGCATATTTTAATCTTTTACACATTGCATACTTCGTATGCAATTATGTGTTAAAGCTATGCTTGGTACGGCGGTTTTCAAAGAAACTTTGGTTTTTGTTGCTGTTTACGTTCTATTTATAGAACTACAACGAATTAACCAATTTTGTCTGTTTGTATGATTTTTTTAATAATCGGGGATTGCCCATATTGCTTTTACAAATGTATGAAAACATTTATTTGAAGCAATTTTTTAATTTTATAGTTTATTTAATAATTTGGGAAACATTTAAACAACGTGACATCAGGACGGACAAGGCGACAGCTGTTTCGATTATACCTTGTAAATCTCTTCAAAGCCTTTTCTCCCGGGAGTGGGAGTCGAACTCGCACTCCTACGATAGTTGAAATGGTTGTAAACGCATTCAGCTACGTCATGCCTGTTGTGTAGTTCTTCCCAATTGCCTTCTTTTTGCATATTTTAATCTTTTACACATTGCATACTTCGTATGCAATTATGTGTTAAAGCTATGCTTGGTACGGCGGTTTGAAGAGATTTACAAGGTATAATGGAAACAGCTGTCGCCTTGTCCGTCCTGATGTCACGTTGTTTAAATTTTTCCCAAATTATTAAATAAATTATAAAATTAAAAAATTGCTTCAAATAAATGTTTTCGTACATTTGTAAAAGCAATATGGGCAATCCCCGATTATTAAAAAAATCATACAAACAGACAAAATTGGTTAATTCGTTGTAGTTCTATAAATAGAACGTAAACAGCAACAAAAACCAAAGTTTCTTTGAAAACCGCCGTACCAAGCATAGCTTTAACACATAATTGCATACGAAGTATGCAATGTGTAAAAGATTAAAATATGCAAAAAGAAGGCAATTGGGAAGAACTACACAACAGGCATGACGTAGCTGAATGCGTTTACAACCATTTCAACTATCGTAGGAGTGCGAGTTCGACTCCCACTCCCGGGAGAAAAGGCTTTGAAGAGATTTACAAGGTATAATCGAAAGAGCTGTCGCCTTGTCCGTCCTGATGTCACGTTGTTTAAATTTTTCCCAAATTATTAAATAAATTATAAAATTAAAAAATTGCTTCAAATAAATGTTTTCATACATTTGTAAAAGCAATATGGGCAATCCCCGATTATTAAAAAAATCATACAAACAGACAAAATTGGTTAATTCGTTGTAGTTCTATAAATAGAACGTAAACAGCAACAAAAACCAAAGTTTCTTTGAAAACCGCCGTACCAAGCATAGCTTTAACACATAATTGCATACGAAGTATGCAATGTGTAAAAGATTAAAATATGCAAAAAGAAGGCAATTGGGAAGAACTACACAACAGGCATGACGTAGCTGAATGCGTTTACAACCATTTCAACTATCGTAGGAGTGCGAGTTCGACTCCCACTCCCGGGAGAAAAGGCTTTGAAGAGATTTACAAGGTATAATCGAAACAGCTGTCGCCTTGTCCGTCCTGATGTCACGTTGTTTAAATTTTTCCCAAATTATTAAATAAATTATAAAATTAAAAAATTGCTTCAAATAAATGTTTTCATACATTTGTAAAAGCAATATGGGCAATCCCCGATTATTAAAAAAATCATACAAACAGACAAAATTGGTTAATTCGTTGTAGTTCTATAAATAGAACGTAAACAGCAACAAAAACCAAAGTTTCTTTGAAAACCGCCGTACCAAGCATAGCTTTAACACATAATTGCATACGAAGTATGCAATGTGTAAAAGATTAAAATATGCAAAAAGAAGGCAATTGGGAAGAACTACACAACAGGCATGACGTAGCTGAATGCGTTTACAACCATTTCAACTATCGTAGGAGTGCGAGTTCGACTCCCACTCCCGGGATAAAAGGCTTTGAAGAGATTTACAAGGTATAATCGAAACAGCTGTCGCCTTGTCCGTCCTGATGTCACGTTGTTTAAATTTTTCCCAAATTATTAAATAAATTATAAAATTAAAAAATTGCTTCAAATAAATGTTTTCATACATTTGTAAAAGCAATATGGGCAATCCCCGATTATTAAAAAAATCATACAAACAGACAAAATTGGTTAATTCGTTGTAGTTCTATAAATAGAACGTAAACAGTAACAAAAACCAAAGTTTCTTTGAAAACCGCCGTACCAAGCATAGCTTTAACACATAATTGCATACGAAGTATGCAATGTGTAAAAGATTAAAATATGCAAAAAGAAGGCAATTGGGAAGAACTACACAACAGGCATGACGTAGCTGAATGCGTTTACAACCATTTCAACTATCGTAGGAGTGCGAGTTCGACTCCCACTCCCGGGAGAAAAGGCTTTGAAGAGATTTACAAGGTATAATCGAAACAGCTGTCGCCTTGTCCGTCCTGATGTCACGTTGTTTAAATTTTTCCCAAATTATTAAATAAAAAACAAACAGATGATTTTAGTAAAGCTTTCGACTCTGTCAACCATAAGCTACTGATTCACAAGCTTGACCTAGTTGGTTTTCCGAAGCGATTATTATTATGGCTCGCAAGCTACCTTAAAAATAGGACTCAAAACGTTTTGCATAAAAATATAGCATCTAAGATAATTAATGTAACCTCTGGCGTACTTCAGGGTAGCCATCTGGGCTCATTGCTTTTTACCCTTTTCTAAAATAACTTACCACTAATACTTAAACATTGATGTAAAACTTTGTTATACATACTTTCCCTCGGACTTGTTTAGTCGGAACCTCCTTCAAGTTGATTTTGATTCATTTCAGAGCTGGTGGACAGCGAACCTACTCGTTTTAAACTGCTCAGAATGTAAGCTTATGACTTTTCACCGACTAAAGCCATTTCGACACTATATACTCTAAATGTTCGGCCTGAGTGCGTCGTGAACCGGCAGTGGGTAGGCGCACAAGGGTCGATCTTGGAGTGGATGGTTCGCTCAAAAGAAATAAATAAGTACACAAAGAGGAATTCCTCGTTATAAAATAATATTTAATTTGAGTGTGCGGAAATGTAAAAGAGGATACAATATTACCTTTGTGTATAACTTGACGATGGTGATCCTGGGCGATGTGAACTGCTTGGCGGTCAATCGAAAAAGAGGCCGGTTATCCCGTTGAGGACAACCGCTAAGCCACGAAAAAGTCCTCTGGTATTAAGGAGGGAAAAAAAGCCACACACACAACAACCCCCACATATACGTGCATGGGTGCTGACAACCTGCACACACACGTGCATGTGTATGAAACGCATGCATGTGCATGCATGCACACAAATGCGGCGTGAGTGTGGGTGGCTGGAAATATTATTAAAACGTTAGGGAGGGGCGCCGTCAATCAGGTAAAAGTTAGGCATTTGGCCTAAACATGCCGCCCCCCTTGCGGTACGCAACATCACAGTCCGCCAAGGATCACCGACCGTGAAGAAGAGAAGAAAAAAAGTAAAAACTTATAACTAATTATATCTAACTTAACATAAACGCCGGTCAGTCCGCCGGCTTGGCGGCACGCAAGATGGTTTGCGCAATGGGTGAGCTTGGTTGCTGATGCCTCTGTCATTCGGCACTTTTCCCGTTATGATTCAAGGCCTAAGCCAGGCTTGCCTAGAGCTAGGGATAGCGAAAAGAAGTAAGAAGATATACGTGTTCATATTTCTTGCCGTTTATTACAAATTCATTGGAAATTCTATGCTTGTGAATTTTGTATGAAGAAAATTTAATAAAAAATAGCTTATTGTAATGATACAAGCTTTTAAAACGCACACCTCCATTGTGAATTCATACAAGTGGCGAATTTTCGATAAAACGTTCACAAGAGTGAACAGCGAGTGAGTATTAATATGTAGTCTGATTTTCTGTATACAAATTTAAAGGAAAAGCTGATTTGAAACAAATGTGAAATTCATGGCACTTCAATTCAATAACGGCGAACACAAGAAAAAGAAACCTTTCTTCCATTCTCTGACCCTTCGCGACAGCCGTTCTCCCTGTCAGCTATGATTTGACACGTAGGTATGGCAATGGAGGGATAGAAAGATTTTTCACTTGTACGAAATCACAATGCACACCTCTTGCGACTGTGTACAGCAGAAATTCAATAAAAATAAAAAAGTGTAAAAATTCATGGATTTCGGTCGTTTCCGAACATTTTCATGTTAGGCCTTGGTTGTGCCCGAGAGTACCCAACCGAAGATGGTACTCTGAGCCAGCAAAGGGCCAAACGTGGTGGGCAGAATCCCTGGTAGCATTATTTCGGCATATACGTCTGTCCCTAGTACGAGGCGGATCGGGGCGGATGAATAAAACTGTGGATCCGCCAGACGGAGATGTGCGTACGGGGATGCGATGGCGCTGTCGACGCTGGTCGTGGGGGCCATTCGCCGAAAATTGGACACGACCGCCGCATGGGTTGCAATTCGTTTATTTTGGCCGTGTCTTCCTCGTATGCGTAGTAGGCATCCTGCTTGCCCGCCAATATTGCTGGCAGGGAGTTGGAGCTCCTGGGCGAGCTCATATGCTATCACGGTGGTGGGGGAGCATCCGTCAATTAAGGCCCGGACGAGGTGTAGCCGCCCCCCAGCTTCTATCTTCACGACCGCGGTGGGTGTGATCGCTACCCTTGGTATCATGGTGGCGGTGGCCGCTGGATGCTGGGCAACGAGCCCTGACCGGAAAGTGGACACGGTGGTGAGCTGCAGCGTGTTGCCTCCGTGGCTGCGATCTTGTGGCTGATGTCGTTGGTGCAGGCGAAGAGGCCGTGTCTCCGCTCTGCGGTCGCGCGAATGTCGTCTCCGTTGGGGGTTCCTGGGTTGCCGGCGAAGAGACCGGGTCTCCGCTCGGACGTTATATGTACGGCGCTGGGCTGTCGCTGTCCCTTGTTGGAGCCGCTTCCTCTCGTGCTGCAGAAGTGGTCGAAACGATTTGGCTGTAGGCGTTATGGTCGGGCGAAGAGACCGCGTCTCCGCTCCGGTTCGGCTGGCATCTCGGTTTCGGGGTGGACGAAGAGGTCCAGTCTCCGTTCCAGCGTCCGACGCATATAACGAGATTGAGTCGTCTATCCGCTCTCGGGGTGAATCTAGCTCCTCTTCCACTTGGACGCTCCATGGCTTGGAGCGGGCTTCTTGTAATAGCTGCTCCTCTTCGTCGATCGAGGCGATGTGCAGCATCGTGTGGTGCTTCTCGCCGCACCGTTTGCATCGCCCTTGGCTTGGGCATGCGTTAGAGCGGTGATCAGGCGCCAAACAATTTCCGCAGTAGCTTTCGCGAATGGTTACGTAGAGGCGCTCTTCTGGCCTTTTCGCCCTAAATGATGGGCACAAGCGGATAGGGTGTCGCTCAAGACACACTCGGCATTCCGACGAATAACGCGCTGCGTTCGTGGCAGCATTTCGTTTTAAAGCGGCAAAACGACCCATTTTCCTGAAAGGAGTGAAATAGGTTTCAATGGGTCGGGTCATTGTCGAAGTGCAGGGGCGAGTGGTCCCTAATTGTATGGTTGAGATTTGGGAAATTTTAGTAGCGCGTGCGTAGGGGGCAACCATCTGTAGCAGTATAAATATTCGTATTTGGCGCACATCATGTGCATAGCCTCTTTCAACGCACGTTATGTGCCTGGGTCTTTAGTGCCTTATTTCGTTTATTTTTGTGTCACCCGGTAGCGTTTTAGTTAGCCACGGGCACACTAGTGCTGCAGAAAAATTAGCATTTACGATTTTCGGTTCGCACATCCTGGTACCGAACCGGGTAGAAAGTGTATAGCGTGGGTTCTTCTGAGTCGCTTTTATTTGTGTTGTTGGTGCTAAAACCCAACAACTTTCCTGCCCGCACAAAAAAAATGTTTGGACAGCAAAATTGTATGCTATATAATGTTTTGGACGAAGAGAAAAATTTGTAGAATGAATCATTTTTTTTTTTTTTGTATTGCCCTTCGCTTATTTCTTCAACTTTTCCCCAAGTACGCTTGTAGTCCTGTTTTATTGATGGCCGTTAGCAAATGGCACGGTTCCCGAAGGGTATTTGGTTCCGGTACCGATTTTTCGGAAACGGGTTCTTCGGTACCCGTTTGCATCATTTTATGCATCCCTAATATAATGTACATTTAAAACTCGGCATATATGTACATACGTTGGTGTAAGTATATGGACAGTCAGTGCACGGACTTTACCGCATTGGTAGGTTTACTAACTTTTCTGGCCCATTTTCATTTTCTACTACTACTACGACCGAGGCCCAAAATCTACCAATATTTCCGTATTTTCGCTCTGTAAACGTATACTGCGATAATTTTAAAGTATTGAATTGCCGAGCCCACCCAACTAACATTAGGAGGCGATACTGACCAAATCAGTCAATTTTGAAAAATTTCTGAAGAACTTAAACAGGAAATGAATTTTTGAGTAGAGAAATATAGTAACTGAGTACGCGAATATTTTCTGCGCTATTTCTTCAGTTTGTTTGTTTTTTTTTTTTTTTGAATAATTTGAACGAAAGTAAAAGGTTCTACGTAAACGATTACCTGCCGAGATCGGTTATTATGTGGCAGTACTTTTGGTACTTTGGAATATTGTTGTGGTAGGTAGACGTTTTGGGATTTGATTTATTTGGTGATTTGTTTGTTTTACGATAAATTGGGAATTTTTTGGTACCAATATAAACTGCAGTTATTGTTTTCATGAAACTTCTACTACCATTTTCCGTCTCCCAACATTTTGCCTTTAAAAAAGTCCTTGCACTGGTAGATATTTACTAGCAGCAAAGACAAAAAAATTGTGCACATTCATACACACCCGTGTACAGAATGTAAATTCCTCTGAATTGAAGCAAACGGGACTAATCGAAAGATTTATTCCGTTGCTTCATTCTTTCATTTTTACGCATGATGGAGTGCAGTTGTGAATTTGTAGTTTTAAATAATCAGGAGTTAATATTATTTTAGAGCCAAAATGGCTCAAAATGAGTTCAAAACATTCAATGTTATTTGTTGTTCATTGGTGTTTTAACTCACTTCATACTTCCTGAATAATAAATAAAATGTCGACAAACAAGCTGGAATACGATTCTACGTTAGGTGGGCATGTGACGTTGCCGACTCATGTTTCAACGTTTCGCTATGCAGCCAATGTTGCACAGGAGATGCGGCAGCTTATTGAAGAAGTACGCAATCCAGCCAGTCGTAAACTGGTTTTCCAAACACTGCCTAAGCACATGCGTCGACGAGCTATGTCTCATCACCCAAAGCGTCTACCTCGTAAATATCGTGCAGCGCACCGGTCTCAAATCGACAAAGTTGCATCAAAACCTAAGGAGCAAAGATGCCTACAGTTTATGACTAAAAATTTAGCATTTCAACGTATTATGCTATATAGAAACCCTATCACAAATATTGAACTGAGGGACTTAAAGGATGCTATGAACCGTTTTCGTCTCACTAGACACCTGTCACAAAGTGTACTTAACAAGGCGTTCAAACCAAAATCGTTAAAAGAACACACTCGAAATACTTGGCTGCATACGTTGCTTGAAGAAAATTCCGATTTCCAGAGTACTCATGAAAATCAAATTGAATTCTGGCAAAATTGTATTGAATTGCGTTCGCCTGGTGAATTACTTTCAAACATGATATTGTCACTAAACGTTGAAGATCCCCGTTTCCAACGACGCGTACAAAGCCGTACCTGAGTTAACAACAAGCCAAACCAATTTAGATTTCATACTAACAATGCCAGAAAATTCAGCTCATAGTCCATTATGGAATGATGATATTCGCAATGGTTTATGTAAAAGTATGATAAAACCTAGTGACTATAGTCAGCTCCGTGCTAAGCATGCCGCAGTACCGGGCGTGCGTTGTCAATTCGAAGACGAAATGCAGGCAGTGCCAGTAATGCTTATACAGCGACCTGGTTCACAACGCTCACAATATAAACGTTTAGGATACGGGTGTGGTTGGGATATAATTTCGCCCGCTATGGAATACACCAGAGCTGTGCACTAATGAATAAACTTGTTGGTAACAGGGCTGCAGGTAAGCGTAAATTTTTAGAAATGGATGAAAATGTTAAAATTGTTCCGCTTTTCATCCGAACCTGTAGGTAGGGCGTTTTAGAAACGGCAGACAGGGTAGGCTGATATTATATTAAATTCAGCAGTCGACTTGCTTTCTTATTAGGCCAAAAAAAAAATTTGAAAAACTGTATCGAATATATGCGGCAGTTTAGTCAGCCACAATCGCATTTTCGTGCTGGATTTCGTTCACGTTGAAAAACTGAAAACTACAACTTTGAAAATATTTCGAACATTTTTAGAAGTTATAAGCATTTAAGTTTTCCTCAATAAATTTTGGTTATTAATTTCTTCGTAATCGACAATAGCAATAGTACATATTTTACGACACTGACCTCACAACTGGACTATTATGTACCTATCGACGATGGAGTGGAAGATCACCCTCTCTCGGTTAT
The DNA here is from genome assembly GCF_040869045.1 of Eurosta solidaginis. Classification (NCBI taxonomy): domain Eukaryota; kingdom Metazoa; phylum Arthropoda; class Insecta; order Diptera; family Tephritidae; genus Eurosta; species Eurosta solidaginis. Next base: position 214,428,275 of record NC_090319.1, on the reverse strand, counting down.
AGGTTTGGCACTCTATCTCAGTAAACTTTTGAAGAACGCTCTTATGTTCAAGATTTAAAAAAACATGGCTTATTACTATAAGTATAAGACGAGTCATGTTATAAAAGTAACTCATTCCATGAGCGTAAGAAAAATTTTTCGGTACGCAAAAGTAAAAAAAATGCACATTTTTTTTTTTTTAATTTTTGACACTCAAAATTTCTCTAAAAACTCCCAGATTTGACAATTTTGAAATTTGCGCTATTGAAAATTTTGATCAGAATTTTTCTGCTAACAAAAATAATTGCATACAAATAGTTCGAAGATCTCGAAATGGCATACAATGGAAATTTTGGCGTATAAGCCATAACTTTTTTTTTTTGTTTGGTGTAAAATAAATTTTTTTTCTTCTTTTTTTTTTTTTTTAACTCGCACGTGCCTTGTTAAGCTTGTGACTTGAGTAGCTCATATGAAAAACTGATTTGTTTAAGTAGTTTCACGATAACAGGATATTTCGCGATTTAATAAATTCGATTATTCCATTGTTCACAAACTTCTACTATGTCGGAAACATCATCATTTTAAAGAAATTTATAATTTCCCATGAGTAGCATTAAAATTTAGATAAAAGCAGAAATTAAGAATTTCGAACTAGACTATACATAGTTTACATTTTCATTTTATTCAAGAAGACAGCTGCACTTGTTTAGATTTAAGAAATATTGGTGGGCACGTATTAGAAGTCGACCTTCTGTTCTATTAATTCCGTCAGTCCGGACGATTTGTCTCCATTTGAGAATTTGGAGAATCGGTTTTGTAGTTGGAATATTATGCATATTCGGACCTCGTGAGGTAGTATCAAAGAACGTATTCCGACTATTCTAAATTCACGGTTTATCCTGAACGCTTCCATGAATACTTAACGGAAAAGTGCTTTCCGAAATTTCAGAATAAAAGTGAATACTCCCTGTGTAACAGGACTGCACAAAAGCTTGACTCTTCTGTCAAAGGCAAGGTAGGGATATAAAGGTCTGAGACAATAAGCCATTTTTTTTTTTTTTTTTGGGTTCTTGTCTGTTCATTGCGGCCGCTGAGTGGCGTATCACCGCATGTCGTCCTATATTGGAGTTGGATTGGAGAACGTTTTATCTCGGAAGGCTTTTCACTAGCTCCCCCTTATGACAAGATGCACTGAACTTGTGCTCATATAGGGGGTTTTTTAGCAACCGAGCTTGGAATGGTGCGTTTTTTGAATAACGTTCTAGCATACGGCACTCTTCAAACAATTTCGGACAGAATAACCAAACCAACATGACTTTATCAATTCCCGAAATATTTAGTAGAAAAATTAATTATTTCCACCAAATCCTTTGGCATTTACAAATTTATTATCACTACTAATATACTACCTGGTCATCCGGCCCAATAAATTTTTAACTACCAAAGATACTTGTCTACTTCCACATTTTAAATGGAGTTCTTGAGGAAATTCTGAGTGTGAAGCGTGCGAATGTGAGGTGCGTTTTTTTTTTTTTTTTTTGGAAAACATTAAGGGACCATCGGAACCATAAACGATGCACTAATTTCTGTACTCTATTGTATATGCGATGTTCATCGTAAAATTCAACACAATATTTTGACGTCCTAATCGGTTAAAACGCAGACAGATTTTTACGTACATATTTCATACTCTGTTGTGAACCGTTGCTATTCCAAATAAGGAGTCAATGGACTAAACCAGACTAACGTAAATGCCCGATTTATATCTTTTGATTCTTGCAAATTGTACGGACATTTACGTTACGCACTTATGGAATGCGTATGCGAATGCTGTGTATGGAATGCGGTTAAGAATTATTTTAATTAATATTGTGTATTGTATTATTATTTGATTAATAATTAGCTTATTTTTAAAACGAAAATATGAAAAAAATCATTTTAACATCCTCTCTAGTTTTAAATATGCAGTTAGCTTTTATTTGAAATTTTAACCTTGAAAAATATTCAAAGGAGTTTACTGATGTCTAATTATGTTGCATATTTATTTCGTTTTATCGATTTGATAAAATCGGGAAGATGAATAGACCCTATTTACCATGGTTTCTTAATCCGATTCACCATTTAAGAGCTAATGCCCACTCAGCAATTTTGAATTTCTTTACCTATGAACACAAAAGGATTACTCTTCCTGTATACCTAGCCTGGCAAATTTCAAATGATTTCATAAGAGAGAAAGGCTGCTTTAAACCATCTTTTTGGATTCTCCAACAACCAACTAAAAATGCGGCCATTCTCCCGTTAGTGTATGCCTGAATTTCAATCTTAGTGAGTAGATTTACATATATAGTATGTATTCGATATAATATTACGAGAATAAAGGTTATCATTTATAAAGAGTTCTGTGGCAGACCGTGGGCACGCATTAGGGTGCTGGTGTCCTCGCTCGAAGTGAGCGAGTGAATTTCGGGTTTGATTTTTTTTGAAATTTAAAAATATGAATAGATTATCTGGCAGATCGGTTCGCCCTTCTGTCGTAGGCTTTTCTGTTGTCCTCGCTCGGGGTGAGCGAGTGAATTGGGGTTTGATTTTGAAAATTAACAATAAGTGTTTGGTGACAGATGGAGATCTGCATTAGGGTGGTTGATTGGCCTTGTTTCGGTGAACGAGCGCTGGGTTTTGAAATTTTAAAAATTTAAAAAGATTATGGGCCGAGTGCCCTTGTTTTCTGTGGCAGACCGAGGGTCTGCGTAAAGGCTTCTCTGGTATACTCGTTATGGAATAACGAGTGAGTGGGATGGTTTGGGATATTTCGAAAGTAGGGAGAAACGGAGGGATTGTTAGGAGGAGCTCTTGGTCCTCTCGCAATCTATCTCCTCCGTGGGAAGAAGGATCAGTTTGACCAAAGGTCGTCGGACTTGACCCTTCTCGGTAAAGAGGTCGACCACACGTACTCGGTTATCTTCACCGGGGTGTACGTTGACGACTCTACCGAGCCTCCACTCGTTGGGAAATAAGTTGTCCTCTTTGATGACAGCGAGATCTCCCACTTTTATATTTTCTTTGGGATGCTTCCACTTCACTCGTTTTTGAAGTTCGGATAGATAGTCCACCTTCCATCGTTGGCAGAAAGTGTGATGGAGGGCTTTGAGTTTCTGCCATCGATTGATCATCGAGGCAGAGCTCTCACTGGCATCTGGTTCGGGTGGAGCCAGCAGGTGGCTGCCGGTTAGGAAATGTCCTGGGGTTAGTGGCTCCAAGTCCGTTGGGTCATTGGACGCCGGGCTGAGAAGCCGTGAATTTAGACATGCCTCGATCCGGCACAAAAGGGTTTGGAACTCCTCCATGGTATATTTATGGAGAGACGCGACCTTTTTGAAGTGGCTTTTGAAGCTCTTCACTCCCGCTTCCCACAGGCCGCCCATATGTGGAGCGCCGGCGGGAATAAAATGCCAAGTTAGTGCTTGGTGGCAATACCTGGAGACTGTTTTGTCTCGGCTTTCTGCTAGGAAGGCTTTGAACTCCGATCGTAGAGATCTGGAAGCTCCGACAAAGTTCGTACCATTGTCGGAGTAGATGTTTTTCGGACATCCTCTTCTAGCGATAAAACGCGAAAAGGCTGCGAGGAAGCATGGGGTGCTCAGGTCACTAGTGGCTTCTAGGTGGATGGCCTTAGTGGAAAAACATACGAAAAGGCATACGTAGCCTTTTGATAGTCGACATCCCCTACCGCGGCAGCTTTTGATGTCGAAAGGCCCCGCAAAGTCTACCCCGGTATTGGTGAACGCGCGTGTAAAAGTAGTCCGTTCGCATGGAAGGGTCCCTATAAGTTGGGACTGTGCCTGCTTTCGATGAATAATGCAGGTTTTGCAATTGTGGATGACGGCTCTGATCATGGTCTTGACATTCGGTATCCAGTATTGGGTTCGGATGAGACGGAGCATGAGCTGGTTCTCGCCATGAAGGGAGTCATGATGAGCCATCATAACTGTCAGGCGAGACAGCCTGCAATTGTAAGGCAAGATGATCGGATGACGCTCGTTGTATGACATGTCTTTTGACGCCCCTAGACGCCCCCCTGTTCTAATAATATCATCTTTGTCGATATATGGATTTAGGGACAGTATTTCACTCTTGCGATCGATAGGTTCCCTATTTTTTAATTTTAAATATTCTGTCCCGTAAAATTGTTTCTGGCAGACTCGTATTAATGCTTGAGTCGTTGCCTTAATCTCATCGGCTGAGATTATGCACGACCTTTCGTGGAACATCGCTTTAGTTTTTGGGTGAGTTCGTTTATAAAATCTCCTAACATAGGATAGAACCTTCAAAGCCCTGGGTAAATTTGAAAAACGATCGAGAATATCTACATGATCTACCCTTGTCGTGGCATATGTTTGTGCCCTCTTTTCCTCAACGGACGTTTTGTATTCGGTCTCTTGTGCTGGCCAGTGGGAATTGTCTTCTTGCAGCCAAGAAGGTCCCTGCCACCACAACGAATTGTTGGTCAACTCTGATGCAAGTAGTCCTCTGCTTCCTAGATCCGCTGGATTAGATTCCGAGTCCACGTGAAGCCAGTCCTTGCTACCGACCATATCGATGATCTTAGTGATTCGGTGTGCGACGAAGGTTGACCAGGAACAGGGCGGCTTTCTTATCCATGCGAGTACGATGGTTGAATCCGTCCAGAGGTGAACTTTTACGGGTCCCAAATGAATATTTCGGAATATTGATTCCATCATTTCTGCGAGAAGCACGGCGCCGCAGAGTTCTAAACGTGGTAGCGAGATGGTTTTCACTGGAGCTACTCTGGTTTTTGCTAAGAGTAAGTGAATGAAAAACTGATCGTCTCTTTTTACGCGCATATATATTGCTGCAGCATATGCTTTCTCGGAAGCGTCACAGAAGCCGTGGATTTCTATTTCGCCTTCCGGGGAAAAATTTACCCACCGCGGTATGCGTATGTTATCTATTTCGGGTTGGGTGAAGGTTTTCCACCGTTCTAATGTATTTGGTGAGACAGGCTCATCCCATCCGGTGCCTTCTAACCAAATATTCTGCATTAATATTTTTGCTACTATGACCATTGGTGCAAGCCAGCCTAAAGGGTCGAAAAGTTTGGCTATAGCGGATAGGATTGCGCGTTTGGTGATGTTCTCGCCCTTCTCTAAAACTCCTGCGGTGAAGTAAAACATGTCTGAATGCGCGTTCCATCGTATTCCGAGTGCCTTCACCGAGCTAGCCTCTTCAAACGCTAGGAAGTCCTCGCTGAGCAAATCCGTCTTGGGGATGTCCTGAAGGATTTCCTCACAATTGGATGTCCACTTGCGCAATGGAAAGCCAGCTGAGTGTAATGCTTCGCGAATCTCGTTCCTTGCTTTGATAGTTGACGCTATTGTATGTCCTCCAGATAAAACGTCGTCGACATACATACTTTCGCGTAATATACCCGCTGCTATTGGGTGGGTATTTTCTACATCATCAGCCAATTGTAGAAGTGACCGTATCGCGAGGTAGGGGGCGCAGTTTACACCAAAGGTGACAGTCTTTAGTTCGTAAAGACTGATGGGTTCATTGGGGGATGTTCGATGGACAATTCTTTGAAATTTGGCGTGATTATCGGTCACCCAAATCTGCCTATACATCTTTTCTATGTCGCTATTAAAGACAAAGCGGTACAGTCTCCAACGTAGAATTAAAATAGGCAAGTCTGCTTGGAGTACTGGACCTGGGTGGAGTATGTCGTTTAGACTAATGCCATTTGCTGTAGGACTTGACGCGTTGAAGACGACCCGCACCTTGGTGGTGGTACTTTCCGCCTTGACAACGGCGTGGTGGGGCAGGAAATAATTATCCGAATCGTCGGATGGTACGTTATTTTTAATTTTTCTCATATGTCCAAGCGTTTCGTATTCGGATAACACCCGAACATATTCTTTCCCTAACTCTTGGTTTTTTAGTAATCGCCCCTCATTTCTGAAGAATTGTGAACATGCGCGCTTGAGGGACGGTCCTAATTTAATATTCTCCGGGTAATCCTGCCTGAATGGTAGCGAAACTATATACTTCCCATTTTCATCACGTTTTGTCGTTTCCTTAAATAGGTGTTCACAATACCTTTCTTCTTCATTAAGCATTTTATTTTTGGGAACATTTTCTATCTCCCAGAAAGCTCTTAATTGGTTGTCCAATGCAACCTCGTTATAAAATGACATGATGCTCTTCGTTGGACTCGGTGCTTCGATGCGACCGGTTAGTATCCAACCGAACACTGTCTCTTGGGCCAAAAGTGTATTTAGTACATTCTTTTTCAGACCGCTCAGTATAATTTGGGGATATATGTCTCCTCCAAGTATGAGGTCTACGTCTTCGTTGATGTAGAACCTCTTGTCTGCCAACACCAAGTCTGGGAATGCCTGCATAGTCATGGCGTTGATATGGCAGGATGGAAGATTCCCAGTGAGTTTGGCTAGGACTAGAACGGGTGTAGTCAGGCTGAAGCAGGCATCCACTGGTGAACGTAATTCAATTTTGGATGCCTCTTTCACCTGAGCTGACACCGCATTTGTGATGCCTGAAACTTGGGCATGCATTTTCCTCGCTGGCAAATTGATTCTGCGTTTCAGTCTTTCAGTTATAAAGGAACATTCAGACCCTGAATCAATTAATGCTCGCGCGGAGAAGTCGGTACCATTATGGTGAATGTGTACGCGAGCAGTTCCTAATAGCACACCTGTGCTGGAATTCGTATGACAGGATGTCACATTTTTGTTCCCGTTTGACCCTGGTTTTTCTGATTCCTGTCTCGCTAATGCCTGTCTAGAAGTAGAGGGCCTATTATCGTAGGAGTGTTGGGGCGGGTTGTAGGTGGTGTTTTTCTGTAGGGTATCCGCATGCAGGAGCGTATGGTGACGAGAGTGGCACGTATTGCAGTTGTAGGAACTGGTGCATCTGGTCACTGTGTGTCCTGGGGATAGACAATTCAGACAACCACTTGTAGATTTTATGAATTTAATCCTTTCTACTGGGGTTAAGTCGCAGAAGCGTGAGCAGTTGCGTAATCTGTGTTCAGGGGATTTACACATTTTACAAATTGATTTTATTGTTGGTTTGGATACTTTCGTTTGAAAAGCACCAAGTCTTTTCGTAGGGGGGTCTGGCGATTGTCGCGACGCGTTTTGTTTTTGCACTTTCGAAGTGGCATGCCCTGTAAAACCAGACACTGTTTCAAGTGTCTGAAACCGATTAGACAGGAATTTATCCATATCCTCCCACTTGGATATGTCCATTTTATGGTCTATACTTTGCTCCCAAAGAGCCAGCGTGCTCTCTGGTAACTTGGTTGAGCATAGATAGGTCTGGATTGCATCCCAATTGGAAGTGTCAATTTTGTGGCATTTGAGGGACGAAATACAATTATTTATATCATTTTGCAGCTTTTTTATTGAACTGCCACACTCACTTTCTACCTTTTTTAAGTTAAATAAAATTTGTAGTTGTGTGTTAACTAAGATACGTTTGTTTTCGTATCTTTCACACAAGTTTTTCCAGGCCATCTCGAAACCTTCATTTGTGAGAGGGCATTTTTTTACGATATCTTTTGCTTCGCCCTGCGTTTTGTTGTTGAGATGGAATAACTTTTCCACCCCTTTCAAGCTGGAATTGTTTATATAAATTGCCGTGAAAAGGTCGCGAAAAGTTGGCCACGACAGATAATCCCCTTTAAAAACTTCCGTGTCGCAAGCAGGGAGGCGAATTTTATGCGCATGAGGTTCTTGCTCAGGGTTGACGTTCTTGTCCGCTTTCTTGTATTTTTCTGCCTCAGCAGATATAGACGCTAGGCATCGCATGTAGATTGCGTATGCTGCTTTTTGCTTTTTTCTTACCGCCATAACGTCATCCACTGACACCTCCTCAGATCCTAGTAGCGAATCAAACGCAGACTTTACCTTCTTCCACAAGGACCGCAACTCTTCCTGCTGTATCGCAAGGGTGTGTTTGCTATGGTCGCTTTCCGGAATAAGGCTGTAATCTGTATCAAACTCTGCGATTAATTCTACCAGTCTGATGTAGGTTTCCATGGTCTTGGTTACGTTTATTAAAGAGAAAATTGCCGATTAGAAATAATGAGAGTCTCCTGAATTAAGATACCTGGCCTAGCAGTGAATTAAAAAACTTTGAATTTCGACGTTTTATATTTATTACTTTTATTTCAGACTTTGTCAGTGTAACGACAACGGAAAAGGGTTTATTTTTTGAACTTTTTGTCACAGCAGTGAAAAATAGCACACGATATTATGTACAAACTTTTTGTCTCGGCGGCAACAACAAAAGGGGGGACCACTCGCCACGTCCACAGATAAATGAGTGTATTGTGAACAAATGACAAAGTGCGTGCGATATTGCTAATGAAAATCGAAAAATAACCAGAAAAAAGTGAAGAAAGAAATAAATTTTTTACAAGAAGTGAGCGCCTGAATTAATTTAATTGGAATTAATGTGTTTGTGATGTGCCAAAAAAAACAACAACAAACTTATTCGGTATTGTGCGGAAAGTGAGGTTAGGTTAACCTCTTCCTTGTGTTGTGTCTGGAAAACCTTACCACTGGTGGGGGGATAGACCAGATAATCACAAGGATCGTAGGTGTAGGTAAAATTAAAAAGGAGCACGACGCAAATTGGAAGAGAAGCTCGGCCTAAAATCTCTTCGGAGGTTATCCCGTCATAAATTTTAATGCGCCAATTAAATAAGTAAGTAAGATCGAATGTTCACTTCCTGCATTAAATAGCCTGAGGTTGAGTTGGACTTGGTTTCATTTTCTCATAATGATTCTTGTAGCCAGAGTAGTACGTGTATTAGTGAAGAGAGCGACCGCATATTATGAGGCGAGAACATCGTTGTCACATATATTCAAAACTTTGGGAGAATATTTCAATGTTTCTGATAAAATAGTTGTTTTCTTGAAGACATAATTCTAAAAGATGTTGAAACTTATTTTTTTGTATTCTAGTATTGAGTTGGACTTGGTTCCATTTTCTCATAATGGTCCTTATAGCCAGAGTAGTAGGTGTATTAGTGAAGAGAGAGACGGCATATTATGAGACGAGAACATCGTCGTCACATATATTCATATCTTTTAGTTCGAATGCACGTCGGGTCATAAAGTGAAATAAACGAGTTTTATTTTCACTATAAACCATTAGATGGGGAAAGTTTAAATACTTATAATTTTTACCTCATGTTGCATCGCCATGAGATTCTGAAGTATGTTCTCGGTTCCAAGAATCCAGCTCTACGCGAAATTACTCAAATAGCGGTCGCACGATTCCACTTGTTGTAAATGGACTTTCCAGGTATCTCTAAATATATCGCCCCTTTTCCAATATAGAAAACTCTTTTGTCCTAAATGTTATAATCTTATACAAGTTTCAGATCACTGGGTTATCGGGAAATTTCTTAAAACTCGAAGCTATAATCAAAGTTTAATTTGATTTTTTGAATTTTCACGTTGCATTATCATGGGGTTCTGAAATATTTTCTTACTTTGAAGAAAGTTATTCATATAGCAGTCGCAAGATTCCACATTTTGAAAATGATTTTCTAAATATCCATCCAGAAAAGTATTAACGAAACACAGCCCGAAGGTATATTCAAAGCTTCACGCCGCTGGGTTATTGAAAATTTCCTTAAAACTCCAAACCAAAATTTCCAAGTTTCAAGTTTTTAGAATTTGCACGATCCCTGGACCACCAGTAAAGTTCTGCTCCCTCCTTATGTTAAATTGTGATCGGGTTCCGATGTGTGTTTCAAGTTTCAAGACTCTATCTCTCCGGGAAGTTACTCAAAAATGCATGCAAGAACATTGATTTTTTTTGTAATGGCTGTTTAAATCTCTCAGCTGACGTTATTGCTGACGAGAGTGATTACCATTCAATTCATAGCTCCGCTAACTTTGTGAACTTTGGTGCAGTTGCATTTACTGGACACGACGTCATCAACGGCATCACCGTTTTGAAGTCATCATTCAAAAGGGATCTAGATGAGTTGTACTCTTTCTTAGTAGAGAAACCCAGTTGGCCTTTATCGGTGCCTTTATCTTTTATTTCTAATGTTTCCTTTTCCACGGGTGTTTTTATGGATCGGTGGAAAATTGCCTCTATCACGCCAGTCTTCAAATCTGGAAATAAAAAAGAGGCCAATTCCAAAAATATATACATGCTCAGAATTGCTAGAAAAGGTGGTCAGAGAAAAATTATGCTTTTCATTTGGCAATATTTTCGTAGTACTGTGCTCAGAATTTAAAAATGGCTATTAACTTGACAGATTTTGCAAAAGCCTAAGTCGCATATCTCTAAAAGAATTTCTTTTGTAGAAATCGAAAGTACCAGATCCTTCCCCTCTCTGGCCACCTCAGGTGTGTCTCAGGGTAGTATTATTGGTCCTATATTATTTGTGTTATTTATAAACGATATTGGTGAATGTTTTAGTGATTCAAAATATGTCCTATATGCTGATGATCTTAAGCTTTTTAGCACAACTTCGTGTCCATCCGATATTCTTGCTGTTCAATGAGATTCTCGTTGCTCAACAGGCAACGATGCCGCCCTAGTATAACCCATCAGGCATCTACAGGATCGAGACCAGTAAGGTCCTGTTGACCAGAACTGGAAATACGATTTTAAAATGTTTGCTACGAGCTGGCGATGACGGTAGCCTACTACATTAATCTTGTCGAAACGGCTGGTAGCTAAATATCATCACTGCCTCTGTCTAGTTAAAACTTTGGCAGGTCTTCAAGTACGTTGGAAGTACGTCGCCATTGAGCTGATGGTGCAGAATCAGTTGAAACGACACCTGACTAACGCTGCATTCCGGCTCTGTACTGATGTGTGTCAACCCACGCGCGACCTCCTGCCTTTGCAAAGATAACTACGGGAATTGAAGACGGCGAATGCACAACGTGCGGAGATAGCAGCTTGAAGCGGAGATCCATTAGTGCCAATTAATATTAAAATTAAACCAATAAATCCAAACCCAGATAACGGTGCAAAAAAAAATTGAGCAAGCAGTCGTGCCGTACAGACGTATTTGTTATCGCTCTGCAAACTTTATTTTATTTTATCTGGTTTTCTGTTTTTCTGCCAATATTGGTGCAATGGATAGTTTCTGTGCTAATTGTGATAAGAGTTTTGGCCGAAGTGAGACTCTAATTGTACCGTGCGGTGTCGTTTTTAAAAAATTCTTCCATCGTGCCTGCTGTGAAGGCAATATTCTACATACGATGTAGAATTACTAACTAAGGACCAGCATCTCAGTTAGTTGTGCACTGAAAGCTTAAATTCCTATGACAACCTTTGTAAGGCATATGACACCTTCTTTTCGTGAAACAAAGTGGGCCTAGAATCTGCCTTGCTTGCGATTGATGTGAAATTTAAGCTTTTGATTGAACAAATTGCCGAAATAAAAAATGATATTAACACTCATGTTAAATCAAAAGCGAATTCTAACAAAAACAACGAAGATTGTGTACGTGACGACAGATGGTATCAACAAAATATCAAGTGCTGTCAGCTCTCTCAATGCTGCGAGAACATTGAACAGTGATATTAATAGTTGCGTGCTTACACATGCTGTGTCATTGTCGCCGTCTCTTGTTTTCTCCGTTCAACAGTGTGTGCAATGTCATTTACTGATACTAATACTGCTGTAAATAACAGTGGGCCATCATCTATATTGCTTTCTACTGCTAACTCTGATAATGAAAAGAGTAATACGTCTTACGCCCAACAGCTCGCAGCTCCAGCTGTAACGGTTAATAAATCTACTGTAGCTAATGCCAATGCTGCCGATACTGCTAATGCTGCTGTTACTGATAATGATTCGACTGCTTATTACATTGCTGTTAACTTTAATGCTAAATACGTTGCCAAAAAAACTGCAAATGCCCACGATATTACTAAACACAAAGCCGCTATTACGAATGCCAAACTTAATACTGAGAACAGTATGCCACTGCAGCTGCCAATGGAAATACCATTGTTGCTATTAACGCCACTAAAGCTGCTGCTAACACTGCTGATGAGGGAGCTGGTAAAGCGGCAGTTACTCACGAACGTACCTACCAAAAACGTGTCAGCTAACACGACCTATCTTATGAGTGTGCAATGTAAACGAAAACTCACCGATGGTCAATGCACGTACGTACGTAGCCCGGAACGTAGAAATTAAAACAATTTAATCGTTTTAAACTGCTCAGAATGTAAGCTTATGACTTTTCACCGACTAAAGCCATTTCGACACTATATACTCTAAATTTTACACCTCTGGAGCGATTATCTGCCGTTAATAATTTAGGTGTACTTTTCAACGCAAAACTATATTTTAATACGCATATTTCATCCATTGTAAATAGGGCAAAGGATATACTTGGCTTTTTAAACGTTGGGCCAAAGATTTTAACTATCCTTATCTCACGAAAATAATATGAATATTGCTCATGTGTCTGGTGTCCTAGACACAAAAATCATATAACGCGGATTGAGTCTGTGCAGAAACAAATTTTAATATTTGCACTTCGCAGTCTTAATTGGGATTCTAGTATTCATCTTCCATCTTACAGAAGTAGGCTTCTTCTCATCAATCTGCCTACTCTTGAAAACCGTAGAATTCTACTTGGGGTGTTGTTCATCCATAAGTTGATCATCGGTGAGACTGATACTTCTGAATTGCTAGCTCGGCTTAATTTCGCTGTTCCCGCGAGGACGTCGAGACACTACGTGCCTTTTCTTTTACCGCTATGTCGCCTAAACTTGGCAAAAAGTGACCCTCTGCGGATTTGGTGTGCGCAATACAATGACCTGTATAAATGTATAAGTATCGATTGTTCGTGCGGCCACCGTGGTGTGCTGGTAGCGTGCTCCGCCTACCATACAAATTATTTTTCAGCCAATGGAAATACCATTGTTGCTATTAACGCCACTAAAGCTGCTGCTAACACTGCTGATGAGGGAGCTGGTAAAGCGGCAGTTACTCACGAACGTACGTACCAAAAACGTGTCAGCCAACACGACCTATCTTATGAGTGTGCAATGTAAACGAAAACTCACCGATGGTCAATGCACGTACGTACGTAGCCCGGAACGTAGAAATTAAAACAATTTTAATTTTTTCCATAAGAACGTGTCAGCTGATCGCTCTCTCACAAGACAGAGTTGCCTATTAAACATTGTCTGTGCTATGTTTGGACCAATTGCAGTTATTATACAAAAAGGCCTAATGATTGTTTAAAATTTCGTTGAATTTTCCTAAAATTATTATATAAAATTGGAGGTTACAAATAAATGAACTAGAAATTCTTATTCAGTATTTGCTTCTGCCGTTTGCACAATGAAAAATTGTAATTCCAAAAGTTGATGTTTGCATAAGCATGCGTGTAAACTGGTCAATGGCAACAGTGCTTTGCTGTAAACAATACACACACAAATATGTTACGTACATGTACACAGACGCACACATTGATTCCTACGGGCTTGGGGGTTCGGTCAAGCGGCAGTTACCCACGAACGTACGTAAAAAACGTGTCAGCTGACACGACCTAACTTATGAGTGTGCAATGTTAACGAAAACTCGAACACGTTCAACGCACGTACGTACTTAGCCCGGAACGTAGAAATCAAAACAATTTTGTTTTTTTCCGTAAGAACGTGTCAGCTGATCGCTCTCTCACAAGACAGAGTTGCCTATTAATATTTTGTGTGCTATGTTTGCACCAATTGCAGTTATTATACGAAAAGGCCTAATGATTGTTTCAAATTTTGTTGAAATATACTAAAATCTTCTATTCTCTATATATATATAAAAAGAAGTGTACATTTTGATTGTCACTCCATAGCTCGAGAACGGATAGAAAGATTGCCATGAAATTTTTAGGATAACTTAATAGGAACCCGGAGAGTGTTTGTGAAAAGTTTCTTTTTTCGGGAAGTGGACCAGGGACCGATTTATTCTAAACTATCGTATATATGGCTCGATTTGCCTGAAATTTGGTATGTAGGTAGCGTTATATCTACAAAAAAATGTTGGATAATTTTTCCTCCGGGAAGTGGACCAGGATACATATTGGTGACTAGGGTCTCGAGAAATAGGACAAAAAGTGGACCCGGGAGCCCCTTGAATGTGTTTATGCAATATGGATATCAAATGAAAGCTGCTGACGCGTGCTTTAGTACGGGGTAGTTTTCATACCTATTGGTGACTAGGGTCTTGAGATATAGGCCAAAACGTGGACCCGGGCACCCCTAGAAGGTTTTTATACAATATGGATATCAAATGAAAGCTGTTGATGAGTGCTTTAGTACAGAGTAGTTTTCATACCTATCGGTGACTAGGGTCTCAAGATATAGGCCAGTACGTGCACCCGGGCACCCCTAGAATGTGTTTATGCAATATGGATATCAAATGAAAGCTGTTGATGAGTGCTTTAGTACAGGGTAGTTTTCATACCTATTTGTGAATAAGGTCTCGAGATATAGGCCAAAACGTGGACCCGGGCACCCCTAGAATGTGCGTGTATTGTGGATATCAAATGAAAGCTGTTGCTGAGAGCTTTTAAGTAATTTTCATTGTGATATTCGATTTAGTCGCATCAACCTGGCAAAACTGATAAATATGCATGCGAAGCCGAAATAAAGACATCAATTAATGATACCTACATACCTATTTACATACGTCCTATTCGATTTGCCTGAATTTGGTATATAAATTTGTCTATATTAGTATTTCTCCGGGAAGTAGACCAGACACGGACTGGGACTGGGATTAGGAGTGGGACTGAGATTGAGACTCGGAGTGGAACTGGGACTGATATCGGAAAGGGACTGGAACAAAATACATACCACCCTCTTGGACTGGCAATAAGATATGAAGTACAATGAGAAAAACTTGGGAGAAGAGAAAAGAGAGAAGGAGACTGAGAAAGAGATAGAATGAGGCGAAGATGGAGATAGATGAAGCGAAAAATACGGAGGGAGGAGTGAATACAAACATTAGGAAAAAGTGTAAAGGGGCGAGGGAAAGTTAGACGGAGAAAGCTTATTAAAATGTATGCAGATATAGAAATTTAGGGCAGAACAACGTCTGCCGGGTCTGTTAGTTATTATATAAAATTGGAGGTTACAAATAAATGAACTACAAATTATTTTTCAGTATTTGTTTCTGACATTTGCACCATGAAAAAATTTAGTTCCAAAAGTTGATGTTTGCATAGGCATGCATGCAAAGTGTTCAATGGCAACAGTGCTTTGCTGTAAACAATACACACAAAATTATGTTATGTACATGTACACAGACGTACACATTGATTCCTACGGACGGGCTTGAGGGTTCGGTCAAACGTGTTTCGTACGACAAACGTCCGTACGTACGACATATGTCGGTGGGTAACTGCCGCTTAAGAAACCTAACACCCAAAAACTTCTGCTAGTTCCGCCGCACCCACCTTAAATTTACCTGTATCGTCTTCACAAACTGGATCTGACATTCGTGGAGAGAGCCCTGATGCCACTAGAGCTGTGGCTGCCGTGCCGCCTCGTAGATCAATTTTTGTCTCACGCTTCGCTGACTGAAAATGATATTAAAAATTTCATTTTTTCTAAACTTAATCTTGCATGTGTTCATATTGATGTCTTTAATTTTAACTTTAAATCCGAGGGAGATTTTTCCTCTTTTAAAATATCGGTTCCTGATGCTTTTGTCGATACAATATTGGCTCAATCTTTTTGGCCTGAACATTTTGTTGTATATAGTTTGCCATAGTTTAGCTATTCAGAGTTTGCATCCTCAAATGCGTGATAATGATCGACTTGTTGTTCTTGGTGACTTTAGTTTTCCAATTTGCGTCGTGCTCCTCTTGGTTTTCCCTACAAATTGGCCGGACGGGACCTACATGATTTTATGCCGACTCCAAACGGCATCTGCAAGGCAGATGTGTTTTCACTGAGAGCTTTTCATGGCAGAAATACACCCGAAGCGCTTGCCAAACAATGCCGAGGGGCGGCCCCGCTTAGAAAAATTATCTTCTAATTGAAAAACCTTATTTCTAAAATTTTTGATTTTGCTTTGCCCGGGGTTTGAACTAAGGGCATCCGGTGTGGTAGGCGGAGCACGCTACCATCACACCACGGTGGCCGCCATTTAAATGGATTAATTCTAGCGAGTCGATATTCTTGACTCCCACCGTTCATCATGATTTTGTTCACTCATTGCTCGATATTGTAGTAATTGAAACCACGTTTTTATTTTATAACAAAACTTTAAATTATATTTTTTAAAACGCCTAAATGTATGCGCCAAATTCTTTCTTTATTTTTCACAACAATGAAAATTTATGAAAATTGAAAAATCAATATTGAAACTTAAAATATTGATAATACATTTAAAAATTACAAAGTTCAAAGTAACTAAAATACAAAGTTAAATAAAAATAATAAGAACCCTACATTACTCCCCCTTCAAGAAAACTTATCATTAAGCAAATTGAATGTAACTCTCTTTTTATGTAAATTCTTGGTGTTGTTTGTGCCTGTTGCTTCAATTATTACAGGCTTTAGTCTATCAATAGGAATGGTTTTAATATTATTATCTATTTCAAGTTTTTGGTCTTTTTCCACAATTTTGTAAGGTCCTTCATATGGTTGTTGTAATGAATGTTTATTAATAACTCGAACAAATGCAAATTTACAAGTTTGAAGATCCTTTGGAACGTAAATTCCAGTATCAGAATCTTTATGATGACTTAAATTTGATCTAACATTTCGAAAATGTTCACGTAAATTACTTAAAATTTCAGTTGATGAGAAATTTTTTGCTGATGACAAAACAAGTTCCCCTGGCAAATGTAAATTTTGACCGAAAACCATTTCCGCTGGTGTAGCCGAAATATCTTCTTTGTAAATATATCGCAAACCAAGTAATATGACAGGTAACTCGTCATACCAATTATTTGTGTCCTCTCTAGCTATTTTAGTAGTCTCTAATTGTCTATGAAACCTTTCAACCATACCATTTCCTTGAGGGTGATATGCGGATGTTGTAAATTGGTTACTACCAAGTAATTTAGTTAACTCTGAAAACAATTTCGATGTAAATTGGCTACCTTGATCAGTTGTTATCTTTAACGGAACTCTAAACCGAGAAATATATTCTCTAAAAAACTTATTTGCAATTGTAATTGCTGAAATATCTTTTAATGCAAATGCCTCAGGCCAACGGGTAAATATTTCAATAATCGTTAAAATATAGCGATGTCCTTTTGAAATAGGTTGGCCAACTATATCTAAGTGGATGTGTTCAAATCTATTCTTGGGAATCTGAATTTTGACAGTAGGGTATTTTCTATGACGATAAACTTTAGACTTTTGACAATTAAGACACTCTTTTGACCAAATATTAATATACTTATTCATATTAGGCCAATAATATTTTTTAGCTATGAGCCGCCGTGTAGCTCTTGTACCCGGATGTGCTATTTTATGTAAAAGATCAAATACTGTTTTTCGCAAATTACTCGGTACAAATGGTGAAAAACCTCTTGGGGGTTCGATAGCTCTATGGTAATTTCCCAAGGGGTTTTTGCGCTCGGTGAAAAAAAAGAGAAAAAAAACGGAAAAGAACACACAGCAGATTAAATTCAAGAATTTAACAATTTAATAATTTTCACTGCAAAGCTAACTCACAATATGTAATTAAAAAGCTAATTCACACTTTAATTAATTATATACAAGTTAGGTTATGCAAGGGCTGATGGCTGCAGTGATCACGGAGGTTTCCAAAAAAGAAGTGAAAGAGTTTCTTTCTTATAAAACGCGTTCACCCTTCAATTCCGTCGAAAAGCGGTTTTGAGGGGTGATTGAACGAAAGTTAAATTGGAAAGTCGCGCACCAACACATACACATACGTCTGCACGGATATATATAGCCATTGGTGTTAGTGCGCGAAAGTAGATAGAAGCAAACACAGATAGTTTACATTAAGCTGGGTCACTATTGGCCGTGCTCATTCTTGGGATTAGCTTGATGGCCTAAACATGCCAGCTGATCAACTTAATACTAACTAATATATATAAATGAACAAAATTCATGGATGTCCCAATAAGGGCAGCGGCATGGCGGTCTTTTGCTTGACACAGTAATTAGTATTTCGGTTCCATCCGTAAATCGTGGAGCTGTAGTAAAGAAAAAATAAGCGCTAGGAAATAGTACGTGGTTGAGTTCAATTTTTTGCACCTCTTCTAACACGAATGGCACGTGAAGCTAGTTCGATGTTGAGGCATGCCCCAGACAAGAGTCAGCCAAATATACTGCTCTGCGCTAAAAAAGGGCCAAACGTAGATGGCAATGTGCCCGGCAGTATCAGCTCCGGATATATATCGGCTACCAACACGAGTCGAACCGGACTTGACACAAAAAATGTTGGATCGGCGAGCTGCATATGGGTATACGGTGTCGCGAACGAGGGGTCGACATTCGCGCTTGGACTCACACGGGCGTAGTTAGGAACGATCTTAGCGTGAATCGTGAGCCTACGGTTCTGCCCATGTTTACCCCTTATTCGCAAGAGGCACCCTCGTTGTGATCCGTAACTGTCGAGCCAGGTCGCGTGAAATTGTCGAAGTTGTGGCGCACGCGTCGATGAGTGCGCGTATCAGGTGCAATCGCCCTCGCGCCTCGATTTTGATCACGGCAGTTGGCGATATTGATGTAAAGGGCCGAAGTGCTACGATCTCTCGCGTGATTTGCCCCGTTCTGAAGGCAGCTGGCAGTCGTCGAGAGTGTCGTTCAAGCTGGGCCTGCGAACCTATTCTCTCCAACTCGTATCCTTGACGGGGGCGGAAAGTTCGGGATTCCGCTCCTCGTGCGTGTTGACGCCGGTTCGGGCTGCGGAAAGTCCGTGATTCCGCTCCAGCTTCGTCCAACTCTCCTTCTTCTGGCTCGCGTGGCCCGCTGTCAGTTCCTATTTCTGATGCTTGAAGAGACAGAATGTGCTCGTCTTCGCTATCCATCTGAACGCTCCATGGCCTGGTATCAACTTCCTGGGGCTCCGGATTGTCGAAGCTCTGGTGCAACGTTGTGTGATGGTCCCCTTGGCACTGGTGACAACGTCCTTTGCTCGTGCAGTCGGCGGTGCGGTGTGCTACTGATAGGCAGTTGCCGCAGTACCGTCCTAATGCGGCTTCCCTTTGCCTTTCACCGGCCGATTTGGCTAGGTAGACCGGGCATAACCGGATCGGATGTCATTTGTCGCACAGGTGGCATGGTTTTGGGTACTGCTGGGCCATGCGTTCCGCCCTCCTGCGTAGAGTCGTATACCGGGTCATACTGGACCTGAAAAGGGGTAATTGTCATTGTTAATGGTTTAGAATTTGAGGGGATTTCATCATGCTTGAGGGGAGTTGGGTGTCGAGAAGATATTCACAAAAGGTTGGCAACAAGCTACAATTACTTAGGTAGTTAGCTGCACAAGAGCCTTGATTTTGGGTTTTTTTTTTTTTTTTTAAACATGAATTCGATATACAACGTGGTTTTTATGCAAATTATCTTTATGTCCACGCGATCTGTTTGATCTGTCGGTTGAGGCGTTCCGCCCATATACGCCCCTACATCTGACTATACATTTCCGTCTTTAAGTTTATATTTGTATAGTGTAATCAGCAAAAAACTATTGTAAAGTGTGATAAATACATTGTACATTAACCCCACTATAAGAAATCAGGTGTATTTGATCTGGGTGGTAATAGGATATTTTGGAGAAGATCATTTCTTTTAGGTTATAAATTTCCCTTTTTTCGCCATAAAAGGGGTTAAGTCATCATCCCCCCGAGTGGGAGCATTTTAATAACCTTTGTTAAAATCCGTAAGACACGGTCCAAAAAAGAAGAAGGAAAGGGGGGAAAAAATGTGATTGCGTTTTTCCCGATTTTGCGCCGCCTTAGCATTTGGCAACACCATATGGATTTTGTAGTGTACATTGTGTTATTGTAAGTGGATTGTATTACCCTTCAATGAATTTCCTGTCATTGATGAGAAAAAACGAGGAGTGAACGTATAGTAACTAAAAGCATTATGAATGCAAAAGAATTAACTTTAAGCTCTATGAAGCCGGATGAAGATATAGTAGGAGTACGCAGTAATAAAATAAGGGCAGTACATTATGTATAGCTGATACGGCAGTTGCCACACCAAATATTAATACAAATGGCAGGTGTGTATAATAGGCGCTTAACATGAGTATAAAATCGTGCCGTACAATCGTATTGAAACATTCAAAAGCCCTTAATATAACAATTAAAGCATGTGACTCTTCCAATCTACTTTTTTTTCAGTTTGGTTAGCATGGCTATAACATCATCTTTATCAGAATCAGTATCATCTATATCATCGACTTCACTTTCAACATGCCCTTGTCGTTTGCCATATTTTTTACGATACCAATTTAGAAGCTGTCGCATATTACATTGGCTACGACGCATTCGTTTACGCTCGCGGTGTTCGTGTTCTGTATCGTCCATCAACTCTGTTTGAATTGAACGTTGTCCAGATGATCCTATAAAATTATAAACCATTGTTTCAATAGCAGATTTCAAAGTGGCACAATCACGAGGTTGCAGCATACAGACAGAAGCTCACATTGTTTGTAAAAGTCGTTGTGTAAGTGTAGCAAATTGCTCCAAGTGATCAGGTTGATTCACACCAGTTAAAAGCGCGGCAGCAGGCACAATTTCCTCCATATCATATGTATCCATGCCACCATCGCTGCTAAATTCATTTTTTACATAGCTGGCCACATCCTCTAGAGTTTTGGCATAACTTTGTGATTGAAACTTGTCGATGTGCGTTTCCAGCTTATGTCAGGTATCCGCATATGTTGCCTTGTTTCGTTACTTGTTTTCTGATGGTGCTGGCATTATCGGACGTATGTTTTCGTTTAACACTGCCACTGCTTTTCCCAGTACCCCCAGCAGTGCCTTTGAAGACGAAGCAGTCCTTGGACACTGAAATCGTCGGATCCATCTTGTTACGTTTATCGAAAACTCCTTGCAATGGGTTTTGTTCGTAGAAAAACTGCTACCGCAAATTTAACAATACGTCTGCTTTGTGCTAGAAATATTTTATTATATATATTTTTTTAACAGAACCTATATAAATATGCAAGGTAAGCGTTCAGTTGTGGATGACATAGATAATGAGCAAGAGCAAGAGGATCCACAAATTATAGCTCGTTTTACACGCGCGGTAGCGGAATTGCAATCTTTGGGTTATATCAAAATGTCCAAAACGGAAAACGGATCACGCTACTCGCTTAACGTGGTAGTTAACTTATGAAGAAATTTTTTTTTGAAATGTGTCTACTGATATAAACAAGGTAGATAGACGAAAATGATATTTATATAAACCTGAAAATAAGTATGCATAGGTAATTAAATGAAATGAAAGTGGTAGCGGTGGTGGTGGCGGCGCTAGTAGAGAGACAAAAAGTTCATCACTCAAGGCCATAGTTGCGCACGATGGAAAGCGTAAAATGCCAACAACTACACGTGAACGTGATGAAGCCGCAAGCAATATCCAAACAAATTTACCAACAGATGCTTCTGGTTCTAGTGATTCCGAAGATAATAAAGTGCCATTTATTGCAACAGCTGAACGCTCATCAACACATGAAGGTCGTCAATTAGTACACACAATACTTCCAATTAATGTTGATCCGCTATTTCGCACGCTTTTTTTTCAAAATCAAAATTCTTTTTGGAATTTTATGCAGCGCGTAAAATATTAATTTAACCATGCAATTATTGGCTTCCGTGGGACCCAAAGTGTCTAAGGTTACTGAAGACCAAGAGATACGTGAATGTAGTAAACCGGGTGAATTGTATTCCATAGATGTAACTAGTGTTAATGAAGTTGCAGTTGCAACTAGTCGTCGCCACACACCACGTCTCCCAGTTCCCACGGTGCATCAACCATTTATCGATACCGAGTCACAAAGTAACCACAAATGGCTGTCGATCTTCGTGATATCTCTGCTGTGCTTCTTGATTATATTAAATATGATATTGCTATTTAAGTTGTGGTCATTGGAGGAGCGTATTGCGAATGATATGAGCCATCGCGCTCGCATTCCGAATTTGGCGCAATGGCAAGCATTGCCAAATTCAAATCAAGGTTGGGTAGAGCTTTTACGTCAACAAGAAATCTTACATGAAACAGAGTTAAGGAAATGGCACAAAGTATTGCAAACTGCCCTTGAATTGTTGAAAAAGGTAAGGACTATTTGTGAAACTATTTTTAATAATGGTAATTTAACACAAGAAATTGCAAAAATTCATAAAGAGCTATATAACAGACATAGCTGCATTGTATTGTTAAATTCATATTTGTACATACAGTCACACATAATACAAATGTACACAAGTAAAAAGTTGCTGCAGTGCGCTTAAGGGAAATCTATTGTACACTGAGCAAAAAATACGCTTATCGTATTCAAAAAATTTATAAGGGTGATCCGAAAATCTTGATACAGAAAATTTGAATTATTTAGCGATCTCCAACGTTAGAATAATTAAATTTAAAAAAAATTTTTAATTATGAGGGAGTGAAAATGAATAACTTCTATGTAAAACAGCATTCTTTCATCAAACAATTCAAATTGGTCCGGCTCGACCTTTAGTGAAAGAAAAATTAAAAAAACCGGATCTTATGTGGGAAGGTGCAATCAGCAATCAAATTTTATTATAAACTGGGTGCCATTGTGCTAAGCAGCAGCTAGAAATAGAAGTTTGCATAATATAATGTGTGGATATTCAGCGTATTTTAGATAATACAAATTTGCATTTTTTCTTGTGGCACTTTTCAGTTGTCTGCCTGCCGCAACCGCTACCAATACCAGCGGCCACAACAACGCAACAGTATCCGAGCATACAAATTTTTGAGTGAACCACATATAAGACTCTGCCGAGGAATATTACAACGTTAACAAAATCTTACTGGGCGAATTATTTTTTGCAAATGGTATAGTGATCAGTCCAGAATAAGATTTCGTTGTTGTTGCCGAAACTGGGGGAATGCGTTTGACGAAACATCACCTAAAAGGTGCCAAAGCCGGACAAAGTGAAGTTTTTGTAGAAGGTTATCTGGTCTACCGGATGATTTGACACCCGACGCCGAGGGTATTTGGGTATCACTAGCACTTGCCGCCGACAGTGAACATGCGAGTGCCAGTCATATATTTGCCAATTTGTCATTAAAAATGCATTATGTAAGTACAAATAAATATTATATATCCACTATAACTTTAGTTCATCTGTTTTTTGTGATATAAGGTATTATCTTTTATCTGCATGCCAGTTGATAACTAGCATGCACTACAACAGATAGATATATCTTCGAAAAGGAGGGGGGGGGGGGGGGGGGGTCGTAGGTTGTATGTTTCGGCTCTGGGTCGTGGGTTCGGTTACGGCTCTCTAGATCCCTGATCCTCTTCGCTGGATGGGAGTAGCACGAGTTTAGTCAGGGGTCTTGTGACCTTTCCCTTTGCCGTCATGAGATCCACTACTCTTACTCGTCCATCCGATCCCGGCTGGAGGTTGATAACCCTTCCGAGCCTCCACTCATTGGGTTGCAGGTTGTCTTCTTTTATAACAACCACATCGTTAGGCTTCATGTTTGCTTTAGGTTGGCGCCATTTATTCCTTTTTTGAAGGTGTGGTGTAGGGCCTTTAGTCGCTGCCATCGATTAATAATTGATGCGGGTTTTCGTCCGCGTCTGGCTCCGGGGGTGCTAATAGGTGTCCCCCTATTAAAAAATCGGATGGTTGATTTGAAGAGGGCGTTAGGGTGCGGGAGTTTAGGCAGGATTCTATCCTGCAAAGCAGGGTAGAGAATTCCTCAAAGGTGTATTTAAGGTTGGATGCTACCCTTTTGAAGTGAAATTTAAAACTTTTCACTCCCGCTTCCCACAATCCCCCCATGTGAGGAGCAAACGCAGGGATAAAATGCCAGTTCAGATTTTGGTATGTATAGGTTGTTACTACCTCGGCGCGTGAGTCAGCCATGAAGGTTTTGAACTCCGCCCTGAGGGCTCTGGATGCCCCGACAAAATTGGTTCCGTTGTCAGAATACACATTCTTCGGGCAGCCTCGTCGCGCGACGAATCTGGCAAAAGCCGCCAAGAATGACCGGGTGTTCAGATCGGTAGTCGCTTCCAAGTGGATGGCCTTAGTGGAGAAACACACAAAGAGGCAGCCATATCCCTTGGACAGGCGACAGCCTCGCCCTTGATAATTCTTTATCTCAAAGGGGCCGGCAAAATCTACCACGGTGTTAGTGAATGCACGGGTATAGGTGGTTCGCTCGGTCGGTAGAATGCCCATCAATTATGTTTGCGCCTGTTTCCTATGCACTGCACATACCTTGCAGTTGTGAATTTCTGATCGTATCATATTTTTCACGCGAGGTATCCAGTACTGTGTTCGGATCAGGCGCAGCATAAGCTGATTCTCCCCATGTAACGAGATTTTATGGACAAATCGTGTGATGAGACGAGACAGTCCACTATGATAGGGCAGAATTATGGGGTGGCGTTCGTTATACGGAGGTCCTTGGACGCCTCGAGCCGCCCCCCGACTCTGATTGTCTCGTCCTCATCGATAAATGGGTGCAAGGATTGTAAATCGCTCTTTGGCTTGATTGACCCTTTTTCTTTCAGTGTTCTGTACTCCTCCGCATAATGGTTTTGTTGAGCATTGACGATCAGTCGACACATCGTTGCTGTGATCTCAATGGGTGAAATCGTCAGTGATGTTTCATTGAAGGAGGTTTTGAGATGAGTCCTTTTGTAGAACCGTAGAACGTAGGACACAACTCTTAAAGCCCGAGAAAGGTCGGAAAACCTGTCTACAATATCTTCATCTTTACGGTTAACCGAGGTTGTGTGGACTTGTAACCTTTTTTCTTCCATGGTTGTGGTGTAGCTTATTTCCAGGTTTGGCCATTCTTTGCCATCTTGCTGCAGCCAAGAAGGTTGACCATGAACACGGAGGTTTCTGTAACCAAGCTAAGACAATAGTTGAGTCAGTACATAATAAGGTTTTATGTTTGCCTAAATTAAGGTTCTTGTTGATAGATTCTAGGGTTTCTGCAAGGAGAACTGATCCACAAAGTTCTAGTCTTGGTAAGGATATGGTTTTTACGGGTGCGACTCTTGATTTGGCTAATAGTAGGCTTACAAATATTTGCTCATTAATATTGACGCGCAGGTAAACGGTGGCTGCGAATGCTTTTTCTGACGCGTCACAGAATCCGTGGATCTCCACTGTGGCTGTTGGTGAAAAGTGTACTCAGCGTGGGATCTTAATTTTTTCAATGTGCTGGTAACTTTCAATGAAACTTTGCCACCGATCCAGCGAGACTGGCGACACGGTTTCATCCCATCCTGTTCCCTCTAACCAGATGCCTTGCATCAACATTTTGGCGGTAACCACGAATGGTGCCAGCCACCCTAAGGGGTCAAATAATTTTGCCATCGCCGACAGAATTTTCCGTTTTGTAAAGTTAGACTGTTCCTCTATGGGTTTCGTTTTGAAGTAAAATATATCTGAGTGGGCGTTCCACCTGATGCTAAGTGCTTTAACCATACTGGTATCCTCGAAGTCTAGGAAATCTTCGTTTAGGAGGTGAGCCTTTGGTAGGCCTTTAAGCAGTTTGTTCGAGTTGTCTGTCCATTTCCTCAGCGAGAATCCTGCTGTCCCCAGGGCTGTAGTTATTTGATCCCTTGCTTTAATGGTGTCGGTAATAGTGTGACCTCCTGCTAGCACGTCGTCAACGTACATTGCATTTCGTAGTATATCTGATGCTATAGGATGGCTGTGCTCCACGTCGTCCCCTAACTGGAGCAGTGTTCGTATTGCAAGGTACGGTGCAAAGTTAACACCGAAGGTGACCGTTTTCAACTCATATAGTTGTATGGGCTGCGCACTTTCTGTTCGGAATACAATCCGTTGATACTTAGTGTGATCATCGTGCAACAGAATCTGTCTGTACATTTTTTCTATGTCGCTGTTGAAGACATATTTGAAGAAACGCCACCTTAATATGAGAATGGTTAAATCATTATGTAGAACTGGCCCCGGATGGAGGATGTCATTGAGGCTGACTCCGTTTGCAGTTGATGACGACGCATTGAACACCAATCTTACTTTGGTTGTTGTGCTTTCTTCCTTTTTGACGGCATAATGTGGTAAAAAATAGGTATCACAGTCTTCAGCAGGGATGTGTGTTGGTACCCGGGACATATGCCCCAAGGTTTCATACTCTGCTAAGACCCTATTGTATTCTGACTGTAATGGTGGTTCTTTAGCTAAACGCATTTCCATTCGGAAAAATTGTGAACACGCAATTTTTAATGAGGGACCTAATTGTTTATATTTTCGAAATTCCTGTTTAAAAGGCAAGGATACGATATATTTACCCTCATAATTTCGAATCGTTGTGTTCTTATACAATTCTTCACAATACCTGTCATCATGATTGTACGCCTTGTCCTTGGGGACTTCCTCCGTTTCCCAAAATGATCGTAGCTCTCTGCCTAATTGCACTTCACTGACAAAGGACACATATTTCTCGCTGGGTGAGATTGTTTCAGTTTGGCCGGTCAATATCCAGCAGAACACCGTCTCTTGTTCTAGCAGTGTTCCTAACGTCTTTCTTTATTCCCCCTAACATCACCTGTGCATAAATGTCGCCTCCTAATATCAGGTCGACTTTCTCATTGACAAAAAAACGTTTATCAGCTAATACTAAGTTCGGGAAGGCCTGTATGGCCATGGCATCCACTTTGCATGTTGGTAGAGTGCCAGTTAGTTGCGGCAGCACAAGCGCGGTGGTGGCGAGATTTATTGTCTTATCAATTGGAGACCGTAGTTGTATATGACACGCCTCTTTTACTTGTGCTGACACTTGATAGGTGATGCCTGACACGTGCGCAGACATCCACTGAGATGGCAAGTTTATGCAACGTTTAAGTCTCTCAGTTATGAAAGTACATTCTGACCCCGAATCTATAAGTGCCCGCGCGGAGAAGATAGTGTTGTTGTAGAATATATTGATGCGGGCCGTACCTAGTAAAACCCCTTTACTTGTGTTTGTAAAGCAAGCCTTGAAGTGGTTAGTTCCATTGCTTTAGTTATTTCCAGTGCTTTGGTTATTGGAATAGGTGCGTCTCTGTTGCGCTTGGGCTGATGGGCCAGGGTTGTTATTATTGTTGTTTGCGTTTTGGTTGATGTCCGTTGCCTGAATATGTAGGAGCGTATTGTGTCTTTGCTTGCAGGTGGCGCAATTGTAGGAGCTTGAACACCTAGACACAGTATGTCCTGAGGATAGGCAGTTAATATACCCTTCCTTGTTTTTAATGAAGGTGATTCTATCGGAAACCGCCAATGTGCGGAACCGTTGGCAATGTTGTAGTTTGTGCTCAGTGGATTTACACATCTTGCACGCACCTTAGGTTACACTCGTCTGAAAAGCACCTAGCTTTCTGTGAGAGTTTTCAGTAGATTGTCTACCATTATGGGTTTTCGGGTTCTTGGTTTCGAGGCTATCCTCAGTTATGCCAGAGACTGTCTCAAGTGTCTGGAAACGGTTCTGTGAGAATTTATCCATGTCTTCCCACATGGATATTTCTGTTTTATTTTGAACCGTTTGCTCCCATAAGGCTAGTGTGCTTTTTGGTAATTTTGTTGAACACAAATAAGTTATAATCGCATCCCAATTTGACACATCGATTTGATGTGTCTTTAAGGATGCGATACAGTTGTTGATGTCTCGCTGCAGCTTTTTAATTGAAGTGCCGCATTCCTTTTCGACGCCTCTAAGCTGAACAGTGTCTTCAGCTGAGTATTCACTAGTATGCGTTTGTTTTCGTATCTGTCTACCAGATTTTGCCACGCTATACCGAAACCTTCGTTTGCGAGTGGGCACTTTTGCACTATCTCTTTAGCCTCACCCTGGGTCTTTTGTATCAAATGGTACAATCTCTATACCGGGGTGAGTCGCTTATTTAAAATATATATGGCCGTAAAGAGATCTCTCAATGTATGCCAAGATAAGTAATCTCCCTTGAACACATCAGTGTCACACGGGGGTAGACGCATATTTGTATCCCTTTCGTGCTATTCTTCGGGCTTAGGGTCGGGTTTGTTGAATGTGGCCTGTCGCGTTGATATGTTTGACATGCAACGCAAGTAGACTGCGTAAGCACTTTTGTGTTTTATCTTAACAGCTGATATATTTTTTCCCTCTAGAGTGTCCCCAGCTAATATTTCGTCATGGGCTGTTTTTGCTTTTTCCCACTTTGCCTTTAACTCTTCTTGCTGGATAGCCAGAGTATACTTGGTATGCTCGGAGTCGGGTGTGGTGTTGAAGTCAGCATCAAACTCTATGACTTCATCAGCCATCCTGATGTAATTTTCCATCGCTTTCGACATGATATCAGTACTGAGATTAAGGGCAAAATGGATCTAACTTGTTAATAGGGTAGCTCACGAAGGCACGTTCAGCTTAAGATAGGACGATGTAGCTAGTGGGTATATACCCAATATAATGGATTGCCGCCAAGGGGTAAACACAAAAATTATTCTCTGTGTATATTGCCTTTAATTTTTTCAGCTAATTGTGCTTTATGCGAACACTCTTGTCACCCAACTCACCACAGTGTTAGTGTTGTGTGTATAAGAAGATAAGGTTAAGTGGCTTTGGTTTAATGGTAGTAACGCTGATTTATGTCAGAACCTAAAGAACTGGTTAAATTTATTACACTTAAGTGTTTAATGGTTCTGAAATATTGGCAGTGACTTGCGATAAAGTGCATTAAAGTGTTGTTGCAGAGAAATTGCCACACTACAGTGAAAAAGTGGGGTTATGTTGAATTTGTGCAGCTGGTTGCGATATTCCTCGAAAATATGCTTTATAGCAAACAAAATACTAAACCAAAAGACTTTATGTAAATCTGTGTAACTTAATTGCCACACATACGTATAATTGTTTGGTTTTTATTAATAAAGTCGCGATATTGATACGCCGGGAGGTTGAAGTATATGTAATTTCCCTAATTGTGCAAAAAACAAAAAAAAAATTGAACTCAAACCACGTACCTTTGTGCCTTTGTTTGACCGCTCGTGTTTGTTTGCTGGTGTAGTGCTTGTCGCTTTTGAAACGCTCAGGTGATGCTGACGGCTAGCTTTTGAAACACTTTTGTGTGGTGCTGCTAACGGCTAGCTTTTGAAACACTTTTGTGTGGTGCTGCTAACGGCTAGCTTTTGAAACGCTTTTGTCTGGTTATATTGATGGTTGCTTTTGCTGCTAACGGCTAGCTTTTGAAACGCTTTTGTGTGGTTATATTAATGGTTTTCTTTTGAAACGCTTTTGTGTGCTGTGGTTATCCAGTTGGTCGCTGGTTATTCAATCGTTTCTGTAATTATTCCGGCGTGGTAGGACCATGAAAAAACCTCTTGGGGGTTCGATAGCTCTACGGCAATTTCCCAAGGGGTTTTTGCGCTCGGTTGAAAAAAAAGAGAAAAAACGGAAAAGAACACACAGCAGATTAAATTCAAGAATTTAACAATTTAATAATTTTCACTGCAAAGCGAACTCACAATATGTAATTCAAAAGCTAATTCACACTTTAATTAATTATATACAAGTTAGGTTATGCAAGGGCTGATGGCTGCAGTGATCACGGAGGTTTCCAAAAAAGAAGTGAAAGAGTTTCTTTCTTATAAAACGCGTTCACCCCTCAATTCCGTCGAAAAGCGGTTTTGAGGGGTGATTGAACGAAAGTTAAATTGGAAAGTCGCGCACCAACACATACACATACGTCTGCACGGATATATATAGCCGTTGGTGCTAGTGCGCGAAAGTAGATAGAAGCAAACACAGATAGTTTACATTAGGCTGAGTCACTATTGGCCGTGCTCATTCTTGGGTTTAGCTTGATGGCCTAAACAAATGGCCTAGGAGTTTCTCCTGAAATTTCACACCAAATATTAAAATTTAAAAAGGGAATACTAATTAGTTTTAAATTTAGATATTGAGAATCAGATACAAGTTGATTTAAGTCATCATCTTTTTGTTGTTCAGTTTCTAAAATTTTTTAAATTCAGTTCTGTATTATATATTGCATTAACCTCAAAAGCTCTAGATAACGTATCTGCTACAACATTGGATTCTCCTTTAATGTATTGTATGTCATCAGTAAATTGTGCTATAAATTCCAAGTGTCTCGTTTGTCTAGGACTTCGTTCTGTTTTTGAATTTAAAGCAGTAGTCAAAGGTTTATGGTCCGTATAAACTGTAAATTGTCGTCCTTCCAAAAGATATCTAAAATGTTTTATATTTAAATAAATCGCCAATAATTTCCTATCAAAAGCACTATACTTAATTTCAGTTGGAGAAAGATTTTTAGAAAAGAATGCAATGGGCTCAATTTTATTATTGTAATTTTGTTGTATAACGCCCCCAATCGCTGTGTTAGATGCATCTACTGTTAAAGATAATTTAGCGTCTTTGTTAAAATGATTTAACAATATCGTAGATGCAAATTTATATTTAATGCATTCAAAATCTTCATTCGAATTCTCGTCCCATACCAAAATTTTGTCACGTTTCTTATTTACTTTGTTAATTAGATCATAAATTTTGTTTGTAAATTCTGCTAGTTTTCGAATGTATCTATGATAATAATTTACCATGCCAATAAATTTCTGTGCCTGCTTAACTGATTTTGGACGTTCGAAATTGCGAATAACTGATACCTTTTCATCGGAAGGTCGAATACCTGTTCCAGAAATGTTATGTCCTAAAAAATCTATATTTGTTACACCAAAAGTATATTTACTTGGTTTAATGTTTAAACCGTACTCTGTAAGGCGTTGAAGAAGGATACGTAAATCTTTTAAATGTTGTTCTTCGTCTGTACTTGCAATAAGTAATTGTCGATGTAAGCATACGCAAAATCTAAGTCAACTACTACCTCATTTATGAATCGTTGAAAGGTTTGTGCAGAATTTCTAAGTCCGAAAGGCATTCTCATGAATTCAAACATACCGAAAGGAGTTGTAATAGTAGTTTTATAAATGTCTTCTTCAGACATAGGAATTTGGTGATATGCCCTAACTAAATCTAATTTTGAAAATATATTTTTATTATGAAGGTTCATATTAAAATCTTGAATGTGAGGTAAGGGATAACGATCGGGAACAGTTACAATATCCAATCTTCTAAAATCACCACATGGACGCCAATCATTCAACTCTTTTTTAGGTACAAGGTGAAGTGGTTATGTTATTGAAAAATTTGAAGGCCGACAAATGCCTGTTTTAACTAAGAAATCAAACTCCGTTTTCGCGACTTTGTATTTTACCGGATCTAAGCACCTGGGCTTAGAAAATGGAAGACTACCTTCTGTTACAAGTCGATGTACTGCTGTATGTTTAACAGGTTTAGTATAATCTGGCTCTGAAATAAGTGACGGAAACTCTTTTAATAATTTTGTAAATTTATTGTCAACCACAAATAATTTAGGTAATGGAATATCACAAAAGTAGGATACTGTATTAACTGAGAGATTGGTTAATGGATCTACTAAACGTTTATGTTTAATGTCTATAAGAAGACCATATTTACAAAGAAAATCAGCGCCAATTATTGGCTTGGCTATATCCGCAATCAAAAATGGAAAGGGAAATTCACGTCTTAAACCTAAATTTCCGTTTAAAAGCCTTTTCCCGTAAGTGGCAATTGTTGAGCAATTAGCTGCAGTGAGAATTATGTCTGAACGTTTCGTATGAGGAAATTAAGACGCGGGTAATACCGAAATTTCTGCTCCACTATCAATTAAAAAATTTTGTTTGTTTTCTCTATCAAAAATAAATAAGCGACGCGTCGAAAATTCAAAATTTCCGTTGTTCGTCGCTGCAAGAACGGAAGAATTTAGCTTGTTGAATCTTAGTTTTTTGTTATAAGAACAAGGTTGTTCACAACTTCTAGCATTATTTCCACATTTGTAGTGAAATCTGCACAACCAATTTGGATTATTACGCGAGTTAGAACGATGCCTAAAAGAATTTCTAAAATTATTCCTAGAATTAGAGCGCGACCTAGATTTATTCCGATACACTTCTGTTTTAATTTCTGCTAACTCCAAAGAAAGTTTCTGAAAACTTCCACACATTAAGGAAGTGGTTTTAGCTAGATTTTCAATAACTGAATTTTGAGCTTTTGTATCTGATATTGTATTTACTGAGAAAACTTCTTTTTTATTCATAACTTGAAAAATGTTATCCGCTAATTTTACTAATTCATTAATATTATTAGAACTTGAACCAGCCAAAATCATACTCAAATTTTTAGGAAGCTTACGCATCCAAATTTTCTTTAAAATATTTTCACTAAAATTTGATCCGGCTAATATAATTAGTGAACGATAAAATTCTGATGGTTTACGATCACCCATCTCAGAATCGTTTAAAATTTTATCAAGTTTCGAATTTTCGCTAAGTGAGTGTCTTTCTATCAACACTTTTTTAAGGTCAGTAAATTTGTTATTAATGGGGGATTTTGGATAAAATCCAAAATAGTTATTATCACTTCCTGCGGAAGTGCTGTAATGATGTGTTCGTATTTAGCGTTTTCTTGTGTAATGTTTTTAGTACTAAATTGTGTTTCGGCATGAATAAACCATGCTTCCGGACAATTAGTCAAAAATTGTGGAAGTTTTACTGAAACTGCCAAAATTTAATTTTGAATAACATTTGTATATGGATTTGTAATTTGTTGTTGAGGAGTGTCATTTGGTAAATCTATCAAAGAGTTATTTAAATTATTAGCAAATGTAGATGTTTGTGTATTATGTTGTGGTGAACGAAACATGTTAAGTTAAATGAAAAGGAGTTTACGAACAAAAAACTGTAAAATCAATCAGTAATTATATCGGAAAATGTATTAAATAGATAATTTAAAGTGATTAAATAAATTAAAAATATATTTAAATATATAGTACTAATTGATGCGTTTAATATCACTCTAGCAGTTTTAATCACTTGATATTAATTCACCAGCAATATAAATTTTAATCAATTCACATACATTAAAATTCTAGTTATTGTATTTAAATTATATAGAAAGCATCTTTGCAATGGCATTTGTGTTTTGCAATGGTATTTATTATTTTGCAATGTCATTAATGATTTTATTTAAAAATTCAGCAGCGTGTGATGATCTTGATTATAGTAATAAAATGATACTTTTTGTTGATGGTATGGTATTTGATCCCAACTTATGACACGATTTAAATTGATTGATGAGTAGTTTAAGCGAAAATTGTTGATTGTTGTTATTGGTAGAGAATATGGAAATTTGATAGAAGAAAAAATTGTATTGCACAATGTTGAGGATTGTCGATATATGATAGAGCTTTAATTGAATAATTGTTTTATTTTTTTTCACTATTGTAGTAAAGTTTTTAAGATTCTTGATCAACTAATTTGTTGATGTTGAAGTGAAAGTTTTACATATAAACTATTTGTAAATAATAGTCTACGTTTTTAATCAAAACTCTCTTTAAATGTTTTTACAATATGTTTAGTATATTTGATAGTAGGCAGACACAAAATATGTTGGTAAGATCGCCAATGTGGTAATTGAAACCACGGTTTTATTTTATAACAAAACTTTAAATTATATTTTTTAAAACGCCTAAATGTATGCGTCAAATTCTTTCTTTATTTTTCACAACAATGAAATTTTTTTAAAATTGAAAAATCAATATTGAAACTTAAAATATGGATAATACATTTAAAAATTACAAAGTTCAAAGTAACTAAAATACAAAGTTAAATAAAAATAATAAGAACCCTACATATATGTCCTTCTACCGATAAACAATGCGGTAAACTGTAATAACAAGTTGTTGGATTTAGCCCTGGTTGGCGAACCTAAGGATATTTCCATAAGTCGGGTTTCTCCATTATCTCTTCCTAAGGATCCTCATCACCCTACACTTGAGATAGCATGTGACATTGTTCAGCCTAAGATGCTTGCTACAGCTAGAAAAATAACTCGTATTCGCTCAAGGTGCTTTCATAAGACCAATTTCACTTTGCTAAATGAATTGATATATTCTCATGACTTGTCTGAGTTTTATGTGTGTAATGACATCGAGTCTGCAACGTCTATGTTCTACAGATCGCTCAACACCTTCTTTGTTCCTGTTCACTATGCTAGCGTTGAACCTAATAAGCCACCTTGGTTCTCAGGGAATCTTGTGAGACTAAATAACATTAAATGCAGACTTTATAAGCGTTCTAAGAGATCTGGGGCATCTGAAGATTATTCAAAATATTTAGGTGCTCGTTCAAAATTTAACTTCCATAATCAACATAGCTATAAGTGCTACTTAACTCGTTGTAAAATTA
Source organism: Eurosta solidaginis (assembly GCF_040869045.1). Taxonomy (NCBI): domain Eukaryota; kingdom Metazoa; phylum Arthropoda; class Insecta; order Diptera; family Tephritidae; genus Eurosta; species Eurosta solidaginis. The sequence goes on along the minus strand of NC_090319.1, from coordinate 214,393,782 downwards.
ACTTTTTCCGTAATCTCAAACAATTTTATGGATTTTGGGATTTCCGTTTTCCTTCTCTTACAGTGGTAGATCTTCCAGCTCTGATCATGATGCTGTGGAACTATTCGCTGAATTCTTTAGGTCAACCTATTCGTCTAATAGTATCAATTCAAGTCATTATCCATATTGCATAAATAGTTCAAATTGTATTCTGAATCCTGTAATTGACTACAACACAGTATTTCAGAGCCTTTCAGCAGTGAAACCAACAAATTCTCCGGGGCCAGACGGTGTACCGGGTTGTGTACTCACCACAGTGCGTGAGTTTGTGAGTTTATCGGAACCGACATTGAAGTTATTTCAATATCTATGAATTCTGCGATATTTCCTTCAATTTGGAAACAGTCATTTATTATTTCCCTATATAAAAAAGATAGTAGGTCTAATATTGTAAACTACAGGGGTATTGCTTTTCTCTCAGCTATCCCTAAAACCTTCCATCAAATAGTTACATTCCAGCTTCAACATACGTGCAAATCTTTATTATCTTCCTGCCAACATGGTTTTGTGCGCCGAAGGTCAACCACCACCAACTTACTGGAGTTTACTTCCATAGTAAGGGACGGCTTCCTGTCTAAACAACAAACATGTGTGATATATACCGATTTTAGTAAAGCTTTCGACTCTGTCGACTATAAGCTACTGATTCACAAGCTTGACCTATTAGGTTTTCCGAAGCGATTATTATTATGGCTCGCAATCTACCTTAAAAATAGGACTCAAAACTTTTGCACAAAAATATAGCATCTAAGATAATTAATGTAACCTCTGGCTGTAGCCATCTGGGCTCATTGCTTTTTACCCTTTTCATAAATAACTTACCACTAATACTTAAACACTGATGTAAAACTTTGCCATATATACTTGCCCTCGGACTTGTTTAGTCAAAACCTCCTTCAGAATTTAAGCTTATGACTTTTCACCGAGTAAAGCCATTGTACACCTCTGGAGCGATTATCTGCCGTTAATAATTTGGGTGTAATTTCGAACCAAAACTATATTTTAATACGCATATTTCATCCATTGTAAATAAAGCAACGGATATACTTGGTTTAGTTCAACGTTGGGCCAAAAAGTTTAACTATCCTTATCTCACGAAGATCCAATACACTTCCTTGGTTCGCCCAGTACTTGAATATTGCTCATGTGTCTGGTGTCCTATACACAAAAATCATATAACGCGGATTGAGTCTGCGCAGAAACAATTTTTAATATTTGCACTTCGCGGTCTTAATTGGGATTCTAGCATTCATCTTCCAGCTTACAGAAGTAGGCTTCTTCTCATCAATCTGACTACTCTTGAAACCGTAGAATTCTATATGGGGCGTTGTTCATCCATTGGTTGATCATCGGTGAGATTGACACTTCCGAATTGCTTGCTCGGCTTAATTTCGCTGTTCCCGCTAGGACGTCGAGACACTATGTGCCTTTTCTTTTACCGCTATGTCGCCTAAACTTGGCAAAAAGTGACCCTCTGCGGATTTGGTGTGCGCACTACAATGACCTGTAAAAATGTATAAGTATCGAATGTTCATGCTGCCACCGTGGTGTCATGGTAGCGTTCTCCGCCTACCACACCGAATAAATAAATAAAATAAAAATAAAATTAAAATAAAAGAAGAGTACTGAAGTGCTGAGATCGCCGGTTTAACAACGTGCGACTCCAGTAAGAGGCTCACTCTCATACAAAAGCCTCGAAGGGAAGAGCCAGGACGAGCTGCAGGAGTACGCGGTATCAGCACTAAGCAAGATGCGAGACCCAATGGCCCAAAAGATAGATCAGAGCAGCGAATCGGGACGAAAAAACAAAAGGGCAGGAAAGAACTCAGATTCCCATTCAGAAGATTTGGAAGCCAAAAAGAAACGAAACGAAGGAACATATACGCTTCCACATGATGAGTATTGGTCCCATGTAACGCGCCGGAGGCCGAAACAGCGGGCCCAACCCCCGTCCAAGCTCCTTAAGCTCAAAAACGGTTGAGAAAGAGGAGACAATCAGCAACTTTTGTGGTAAAACCTGTGGAAGGGAAAAGCTACGCTCAGGTAATAGGGGCCATACAGGTACACGGTCAGTAAAAAAAACAAATCTGGTAACGGAATGATTGAAATTGCTCGGTGCAGTGACCAGACGGCCTTCAGAGCAGCTACAGGTAGTGCAGTAGGAGAGGTAGGTGAAGCACAACAGCTCTCCAAGTGAATGAAGGTGGAGGTACTTGGCATGAACTGTCTCACAACTGAAACAGAAGTCCAAGACACCAAATGGAGCGAGGTCGGAGAAGAAGAAATTACTAGACACCTCCTTGTTTCTGTGTTGCCAACGAACCAAAGAAAAGAGAAAATGGCGATCGTCAAAGTCGACGAGAATGCTGGCAACGTCCTACTTAAAAGAGGTAAAAATTCCTATATGGATACAGTGCCGAATCAAACAGAGAGCATAAGTGCAACGCTGGTTTAGGTGTCTCGGCTACGAGCACCGGAAATCCAACTGCAAGAGTTCAAACAGGAGTAACGCCTGCTGGAAGTGCTGGCAAAGCGGCCAGAAAGCTGCGGCCTGTACCGCAGTCCAAAATACTTCCTTTGTAATTCAAGGAAGCTCGACCATGTCCCTGGATCTGGATAATGCAGAATTTACAGAGCAGCACTCGCTGTTGCAAAGGCCAAAATTTCACTCAATAGTGATTAGTTTTATCCAAGGCAATTTAAACCGGAGCAGGCTTGCTGATGAGCTACTACAGCAGTTGGTCCTAGACCATAAAGCTAACTGCGTTATCACTGCGTTATCATCAGCGAATCTTATAGAGCCCTAAATGATTGGCACATAGACAAGCACCGCCGCAATATGTATGGCAGATGTAAACGCCAATATTATGAATCAAGTTACCGGACAAGGCTACGTCCGCGTAACTACGAATAATACCACAATAGTAAGCTGCTACTTGTCCCCGAATTATCCCATTCAAACGTTCAGGGACAAGCTTGAACTTATTGAAGACGACCTGAGGGACTTAACTAGTAACCTGGTTGTGGCGGGAGACTTTAACGCAAGAGCCGTCGAATGGGGAAGGCCGCATACTAACACCCGTGGAAGGTTAGTCTTTGAGATGGCCGCCAGGCTCAGTTTGAAAGTTCTCAACTCTGGCACGACCCCAACGTACCAATGGCCGGGCTTTGGATAGTTGATCCCCTATATAACAATAGTCTCAGAAAGCCTGCTGCTGACCGCTGCTGGATGGAGAATCATAGAGGACCTGACTGGCAGCGATCACAACTACATCACTTTCCACTTTAACGATCCCGGTCAGAGGCAGATTCTGAACGGGACACGCATAACCGTAGCAATGGACGCATCCAAAGTCGACTCCGCCAAGTTTTCCGCATCAGTACTGGCGGATGCTCGACGGATAATCAACAACTGCAGTGCGACGGAAGAGACGGTAGAAAAGACAATGATTTGCCTTCGCCACGCTTGCAATCTCTCTATGCCACGGAGAGGAATGTGGAGGGGTTAAACGCAGGTATACTGGCGGAACAGCGAAATCGCGGAGCTACGGAAAATATGCGAATATACGAAGGCTAGCAACCCGCGCGCACAGCAGGCCTGAGGCCCTACAAAATTCGGAAGCGTAGAAAGTTCTCAGTGCTGTCATTAAGCGAAGCAACCGAAGAATTAGATCGAGACCCCTAGGGGAAAGGATATAAGATAGTAATGAAGAAGTTCCGTCCACAAAGCCAGCTGATGGACGAGAATAAAATAAGAAACATTGTGGTAGTCCTGTTTCCCACCCAACCACCGACGGAGGACGGGCACGTTACCCATGAAGGCCGCAACGTGGAACCATTTCAAGAATAAGAGCTTAAAACTAGCTACAAATAACTGCCCAGAACTTATGTGGCACATGGAAAAGAAATGTCTCGTAGAAATAACTTCCCCCACCATATGGAATATAGCACCACTGGTTCTCATTCCAAAGGGGAAAGGAAATCACATCTCTACATAAACCTACCGTCCACTGTGCATGTTAGACACAGTGGGGAAATTGATGGAGAGCCTCCTGAAGCAACGCTTCACCATAGCATTAGAGGACGGCAGAGAACTGCTTCCCAGACAGCATGGTTTCCCAAGAGGCAACCCACAATCGACGCCGATCTCTGGAATATAACTTACGACAGTCTTCTTCGATTGGACTTGCCAGAAAGCACCTTCCTCGTTGCTTTTGCAGACGACATGGAAAGCTGCGAGCTGACATAGCTAAAATTAAACAAAGTTATGGGTAATCTAAATAGGTGGATGGCTGATCACTGTCTTCAGCTAGCAACAGCAAAAGCGGAGATCGTTATCCTCACAAAGAGGCGGATTCCCACTACCAGGAATAGGACGGTTGGGGACCAGCCAATAGAAAAACTCATTCAACAAAATATCTGGGAGTAAGGTTAGACAGAAAACTCACCTTCTCGGACCACATACGATGAGCCTGCGAAAGAGCTGCGCGCACAATAGCGAATGTGAGTAGATTAATGGCAAACAGAGGTGATCCAAACCATTCATAAGGAAGCTGCTTTCATCAGTCTCGGATTCTATACTCTTATACGGTGCAGAATCTGAATGAATCAAATGAAATACCGGAAGAACCGAATCGCCCTCACCTCGTTCCAACACAGAGGAGCGCTGCGAATATCGTCCGCTTACCGCACGGTCTCGGCTGAAGCGGGAACTGTTACGTTGAGACGATTCTAAATTAAGGACACAATTTTTAAACTGTGTAACAATTTATTCACGTATAGTAATTTACGTATTTTAACTAATTACACGTCGCGCTTTTAAAAATATTTGTGAACTTCTTGTCTCTTCGACTCTTTCTGTGAACTCAAAAGAATTTAGTAAGGACCGTTATGGTCTTATATACAGCTGAGCTAAAATTTCCATAAGCGAACGGTAATAATATTACATACATGCAAACATATGTATACAAGTAGCTGAATTGCTATATACAATATTTATATGTATATCAATGTTGAAGATATATTACAGGGAAGTAATAATGCGTACTAACTGAAAACATATTTGTATTTAGCGGCAACATTCTCCCCCTAGCAAACCAGTTGACCTTGATGAGGCTTGCTCACAGTGCTGACGTCTAATATGGCCACCTTTGCTATAGGCCGTTGGATTGTAGTGTTTTGCGTTTTAATAACCACACGACGTACTTGACCATCCTCCGCTTTTATGATGGCGAAGATTATACCTTTCGGCCAGAAATTCCGCGGTAGAGTTTCATCTGCAATGACGACGACATCTCCGACTGCAGCTGGTAAACACTTTTTGAACCATTTCGCTCTTCGCTGTAAGATCGGAACATATTCCTTCATCCACCTCTGCCAGAACTTATTAGCGAACTCTTGAGTTTTATGCCAGCGCTGTCGTAAATCATGACTTTCATCGAAAACAGGCTTATGACCATCTGTCGATCCCAACAACAAGTGATTTGGGGTAAGTGCATCGTCATCCGCACTATCAAGTGGCACGAACTTGAGTGGACGAGAGTTTATAATGAGCTCGACTTCACATAATGCGCCCCTAAGCGTTTCATCGTTGAATTTGAAAGACGGGAAGATGGCATTAAGTACTACTTTTACAGAGCGCACTAATCTCTCCCAAGCACCCCCCCCCCCCCCACATGTGGCGCTGCAGGTGGGTTGAATCGCTACTTAATGTCATCGTACTTCGCTTGCGCATTTTCAATTACTGTTGTCTGTAACCTTAGGGCCTTTTCTGCCGCCTTAGTACCATTATCTGTATACATTTCGCAGGGCTTTCCTCGTCTGGCGATAATATTTTGAATAGACAATATGCATGAGGCTACATCCAAACTGTGTGTGTCCTCTAAGTGGACGGCCCGAACCGTCAAACACGTAAATATAACACCCCATCTTTTTTCTCGATGCCTTCCAAAATATACCGACGAAAGTGAATGGGCGTTCGAAGCTCGCCAAGCGTGCAACTGGTAGGGGTGCCATTTGTTGAGGGTTTGGCTTAGCGCCATCGTTCTTACAGCGCTGACACGATTGTCTTTCTTTTCGGTAGAGTACGCGAAGCCGAGGAACGTAGTACTTTTCTCGAATGGAGTTAATCGTGGTTTCGTGAAACAAGTGATGGTTTTTCTGATGATAGTGATTAACTATTAGGACAGTGACGTGGTGCTCAGTAGGTAGAATGATAACGTTACCCGACCCCAAACTTTCGGCTCTGCCCCGTGTTCTGAGTATGTTGTCCTCATCTATGTAAATGTTAAAAGATATTAGTTTACTGTCTTTTTCGATCATCTTACCGGACTTGAGTGTTTGTATTTCGGGGAAGTATTCACTAAGATGCGCTTCTCTTATAAACAGCCTTTTGGCGTCCTGAATTGTCTCATAGCCCACGGAGGGTACGACAACTTTATTGATTGTCGCTTTCAGCTTCCTTACGAACGTGAGTACCGTCGCTATTAAGCGATATAAACGTGGCCAACTTGAGAATTTGTCTACGTCGAGAACGGGACTAAGTGGAGTATATTTGGTGGTATGTAAAACGCAATGACGCAACTCGGTGCGTTCAGCCATGCCCAGGTCTTTACATACTGGCCACTCTGACTGATCAAGGGCTAGAAACTTTGGTCCATATAGCCAAAACTTGGAGCTCGGATGCACAGTGAACTTTGTAGCGAAATCAGCTGGGTTCAATTTCGTAGGTACCCAACGCAATTCAGTGGCGTTCGTTGTTTCAAGAACTTCGCCTATGCGATGCATGACGTATTGTTTGAAATTTCTAGGGTCCATGCGTAACCACTGTAGAACTGTTTTCGAATCTGACCACCAGAACCGAGCGTGTATTGGCACTCTCATCGCGGTAGTGACAGAAGTTGCCAACCTTACGCCAATTACTGCCGCTTGCAATTCTAGCCTCGGTATCGACACTGGTTTCAATGGAGCCACCTTTGACTTGGCGGCAACGATAATGGTTTCGACATTGTTATCGAGCTGAGTTCGTATATAACAAACGGCGGAGTACGCGTATTCGCCGGCGTCCACAGATGTGTGTAGTTGATTGAACGTAGATTTCGTTAGTAGTGGCGAGTAGCATCTAGGAATCGTCGTGTTTGATATTGCTGGCAACAACGTCTTCCAAAGACACCATTGGCTATTGATCTGAGGTGGCAGGGGGTCATCCCACCCAACGAAGGACCGCCATACTTCTTGCAGCAATATCTTTAACCCAATTGTGTAGTTCGCTAGGAAGCCGAGGGGATCGAAAATTAACATCAAAGTTTGGAGCACTTCCCTCTTTGTCTGTACTATCTCGTTTAACAAGATGTCGCGCCGAATTTTAGAAAATCTGCAAATGAATTTAAAAACATCGTTGTTTGGGTCCCAAAAAAGCCCTAATACTTTTTCTGTGTGACCCTTCCCCTTTGGACTTTGAGCGTCAGCAGCTTTTTCCCCGAGTTCTCTGAGCACAAGGGGCGAGTTCGACGTCCAATTTCGAATATGAAATCTGGCGTTAGCGTGAATACTTTTCACCTGTGTAGCGAGTTGCACAGTCTCTTCTTCCGTATCTACGCTGTCAATGAAATCATCCACATAGTGGAACTTCTGTATTAACTCGACCGCCCGTGGCGCTGTCTCCTCATACTTCCTAGCATTTACGTCGCAAACGTAGTGCGCGATGCATGGCGCGCAACTAATGCCGAATGTTAATGCTTTTATTACGTATACGTCCGGATTCTTAAGCTCCTCTTGATTGTCACTCCATAGAAAGCGTTGGGCGTGCATGTCGGCATCTCTGACTTTTATCTGATAGAACGTTTCAGCTATGTCCCCGCAAATCGCCACTTCTCCGGCTATAAAGGCATTTAAAACGTCAGTAAGGGAGTTCAATAGATCTGGACCACTGGAAATTAAATCATTGAGAGCGATTCCCTTGGACTTTGCAGCCGCGTCCCAAACAAGGCGTACTTTTCCGAGCTTATTTGGATTGAGAGCAATAAAAATAGGCAAATACTACACACGATCCATTGGGGTGTGTATTACTTCCGGCGATAGCCTTTTTGCGTACCCCTTGGCCAGCAAATTGTTCATCCTTTCTTGCATACTTTTTCGCGGGTATGCATCATTGGCTAATTTCCTCTTCATACATGAAAAACGTTTAAGTGCGTTGTCGTAGCTATCAGGTAGCTTTCCAACGTCTTGCTTCCATAATGAACCTACTTCATAATGCGGACCATCTTGACGGCAAGTGGAATTCAATATCTGAAGCGCTCTCCGATCTTCGGGCGACATAAAATTCTTTTTTTGTGAGTTTTCGAGGTTGAAATACTCTTTCACCTCTTCATGCAGGCTTTCATAATTTTTTTTTGCAATCGCACAGATGTATATTTAAATGGTGCGTACCGGGGTAGGAAGCGATGGTTCCTTGTATGGCCCACCCTAAGCGACACTTGGTGGCAATCGGTTCGAGCCAATTCCCTTCTCTGATTTTCGTTGGCACGGTCAGCTTCCAACAGTTAGTTCCAATAAGGATAGTTGGTTTTACGTTTTTGTATGATTTGATTGGAAGCCCGCGTATATATGGGTACATTTGCACGATTTTTTCCATATTTAGTGACTGGCTGGGCAAACCAAGTTGTTGGACAGTATGCACTTCGTCTATACTGTATTTAGCACCGTAATATGCATTCGATATTTCTATCGACGTTCTCATCGAGACGTTTTCGACCCGCGTATTTTCACCCGTCCAGCGAAGGCATAGCGTTTCTGGTTCCCTGCACAGATTGAGCGAATCATAAATGCTGCGTTCCATTAAAGTAACGGAGGATCCTTCATCTAAAAAGGCATAAGTCTGTATGCATTTGTTTTTGGAATATACGCGCACAGAAATAATGCGGAAACAACATGAAACCCCTTCATCGATTTCTGTATGTGTATTCACCACCTGCTTATTTGTTGTTGGCGACGTTGATGACGGAACGGCTCGTGAAACGATAGGTACTGGAGGCGTATTTTTATGCAGCAGCACATGGTGCTTTGATTTGCATTTGTCAATGCCACACTCTCTATTAAAGGTGCGTTTGCGGCGGTGGCCATTAAGACATTGACGGCATAATTTATTTGGCTTTACCACGTTCCACTTACGTTCTATGGTCAACTTTTTAAAATCGTCGCAATTCAGAATTTTGTGGTTGTCACTCTTGCATGCGAAACATAATGTCTTGCCATGAGCAGGTTTTTGCACTGATTGTGTATGAATATTAATCGAGGCACTTTTTTTGAAGTACATGGTGGAACTCCTTCCGCGATTTTGAAAATCCAGTCGCTGAACGCCTTTATTTCGGGCACCCGATCATTGCGGGACTGCATAGCCCAATTCAGTTTGTGTTGGTTAGGGAGTTTATCCACAAGTTCTTGCACCAACATAGGATTTTTCAGATGTGCTTGCATATGACAAGCTTCCATTGTAGAGCAAATGTTCCGTACACACAAGGCAAATTTTATAAGGCACTCTAGTTTTTCCCTTGGTGGTGGCATACGTCTGGTTTTTCGATCAGTGATTCCAGTATATACTCTGGTCGACCGAAGCACATTCTTAGCGTTTGAATAATCTCCGGCACCATTGACGGTAACAAAAGTTTGCAGCGCAGCATCTCTAATGCTTTGCCCTTGAGGCTCTTCTGCAAGCGCATTAAATTCTCTGCATTTGTATACCCGCCAACTTCGGTGCTATTCTCATAGTTGCTTATAAATAGCGGCTAGTCTTCTGGATTCCCATTAAAACTTGGCAAATCTTTCGGGATTACCTGTCTTGCAGCAAGTTTTGACGAGGTTGGAGCAGTTGTATTAAAAGCATTCCCGCCTAATGAGACACGGCTTTGACTTAAAAGCTCGTATTTTCTTTGCAGGAATTTTTGCTCAATTTTCTTTTCTTCCTCTAAAAGTTCCAATTGCAGCATTTGTTGGTGGGTATAGCTTTCATAGTTTTCTGGCGCAATGGCAATTCCAACTGGTTTTGCTGCGATTGAATGTTGCGCAACATGATCTTCTCTAACCGTATACTGTTTTGCAAGCCCGCCTGTTGACGGTAGCATTGTACGCTGCTCTAAGTGCTGCTCGTTGGCCGTAAACAATGTTGCTGCCGCATTTAGCATATTTTGGTACGTACCACCTTGCTCAACCGTGGTAAACGTTGTTGTTGGTGGTAATATTGCAGGGATCGCATGATGTTCCGTGGAAGTTACGGAAGTTGAAGCAATGGAAACTATAATATTACTTACCAACGCTGAGTTGGGTACATATGATGGTTGGTTGAAACCCGTGCTTATCGCAGGCGGAGAAGTACAATCTGATGTGCGAACACTCGGTGATGACGAGGCTTGCGGTTGTCCCGAAATTGCTGTGGATGTTTCGATACGTTCTATCGAAGGAGCGGTGGTGTTCGTTGCAGTAAAAGCTGGCTGCGCGGGTCCGCATGTATTACAATTCTAGCTAATATTTGCAATCTCATTATTCACACGAGTCACACTGCACCATGTGGTCATTGTCTTTCCTGTTAGAACTTCTTCAGCTGTACCCTTTCGTCATTTCGATTTACAGATCGATGATTCACGTGTATAAAATATTTTTAAAAGATTTGTTACGTTCAGACGATTCTAAATTAATGACACAAATTTTAAGCTGTGTAACAATTTATTCACGTATAGTAATTTACGTATTTTAACTAATTACACGTCGCGCTTTTAAAAATATTTGTGAACTTCTCGTCTCTTCGACTATTTCTGTGAACTCAAAAGAATTTAGTAAGGACCGTTATGGCCTTATATACAGCTGAGCTAAAATTTCCATAAGCGAACGGTAATAATATTACATACATGCAAACATATGTATACAAGTAGCTGAATTGCTATATACAATATATATATGTATATCAACGTTGAAGATAAATTACAGGGAAGTAATAATGCGTACTAACTGAAAACATATTTGTATTTAGCGGCAACAGGAACCATACCGATATATCTTCTCGCTGAGGAAATAAAAGCAATATACACCGGACAACGGATCGCAAGCGAGTATGGCTGCTGTTGCTATGCAGACGCGAGAAGAATCAATTCGATGCTGGCAAGAACAGTGGAGCAACAGCACCGCAGAAAAGTGGATTAGGGAACTAATCTCTGAACTGAATCCATGGTTAAAGTGACCACACGGGGAGGTAGGCTTTTACCTGACCCAGTTTCTATTCGGACACGGTTACTTCCGCAAGTATCTGCACAGAATGGGCAAGGTTGATAGCCCGAGCTACTTATACTGTGGGAAAATAAACGTTGGACGCCACACCTTCTTCGAATGCTGACACTTCTCCGATCAGCACATATGTGAGGCATATAATTTTCAGTAAACGAGAAGACGGATGCCAAGCCAATTAATATCAAATGCAGAAATGAGAAATAAATAAGTAGCTGTTCGAGAAGGGTGTTTGTGAAAATTCTAGACCTTAGGAGAAATGGGTGAACGAATTATAAGGAATCAGTTTTATAAGTGAAACTCAAAAACTTGAGCCAGAGTAGGTACTCGTTTTTATGTACAAGGTCCAATGTCGCACAGGATATTCAACAAAAAATCACTCGTGTTGTTTGATTCATAAAATATAATACCTCCAACTTATTGGGGAAAACGACTGGAGCAAAACGGAGGCCTTTTTTTTTGTATTAAAAGCCTAGGCATGAATGTGAATTGAAGTCACCAAAGTAGACGTGGCAAGGTTCTATTGACTTTGTGTTATAAGTCATATTGTCAGTTTTGGCATTCATAGGACATTATCCAGCTGGAGAGCTTTACTTTCTCTAATAAGGGTACTGACATTTCAGGTGCATTCCCTCAAATAAATTAGTTATTGCGTTTGTCAAGATATTTCACTGCCAATATTTTCTTATATCCTGAGTTTCATATCTACTCTGCTAGCGGATAGATAAAAGGGCCTTTTTTGCATTAATGCAGCGAACCACTTGAATCCACACTTCTTGGAAGACGACGGAGCTAACTTTAATTAATTTTTTGCCCGCAGTGTTCCCACTGAATCTCTCTTTATTTATGCTTCGATTCAAAGTTACATAAGATTTTCTAAAATAATGTTGCGCCTAAGCTACTGATGTTGTTGGTCATTGTATGTCATGCCTATGAATGCTGGTGCTATATACCGTATTAAATTTAAGTAGTACCTCGAAGGCTCCATCTGTTTTACACGATATAGAAACATAAAAATGTATGATTCATGTTATATGACCTGTGAGCTAAGTAACCATATATTGACTTAATTGGCGCTTAACGATTTAAACGGCTGTGGTCGTCCAACAAGGCGCGCCAGTCCCTTTTTTGCTCTGCTAACTGGCGCCAATTGGTCAAACTAGGGGAATTTAAATCGTTTTGCACCTCCAGCGGGGTGGGGGCTGCCCTCTTCCTTTGCTACCATAAGCGCGTTCCGATAAAAAAAACGTTCTTAGCCGAAGCGTCATATTTCATTTGTATAATATAGAGCCGCTTCGTTTTAATTTGCTGGACTATGTTAATGTCTGCGTAAAGTTCGTACAGCTCATCATTAAATATTATTAGTTACTCGCCGTCGCCAAAGCGTAAAGGTCCGTAAATCTTTCGAAGAACTTTTCTCTCGAATACTCCCAGAGCCTCTTCATCTGATCTTGTAATGGTCCTTTCTTCTTCACCATAAAGCAATAAGGGTACCATAAGTGACCTGTAGAGCATGATTTTCGTTTGCTGAGAGAGGACTTTACTTTTCAACTTTATTTTATTGGCAAGAGTCATTCTTCGCTCAGAGCTGACGTTGTTGTTTGTGTTAGTTCTGGTTCCCAAATAAACGAAGTGCTTTACTTTTTCGAAATTATGGCTGTCAACAGTAGCGTGGTTGCCAAGGCGCAAATGTGCTGACCCTTCGTTCGATGAGAGCAGGTACTTAGTTTTGTCCTCATTCACCATAAAACCCCTCATTTTTGCTTCTTTTGCCAGTTTGGAGTAAGCAGAACCTACGGCGTGGTTGTTCAGACCGATGAACTCACTGTCATCAGCATATACCAGTAATTTCACGCTTTTATAGAATACTACTATTACTAGAATATTGAATATTTTTCCAGAATGTTAAGTTCTGCAGCTAATATAATTTTCTCCAGCATCAAATTAAATAATAGGGGCCACCCTGTCTGAAACCTCGTATAGTTTAGAACGGCTCGGAGAGGTCCTTCCCAATTCTAACTGAGCTTAACTGAATTTTGAACAGCCGTATACATTTTGCGGGGAAACCAAATTCAGGCATAGCGGAATATAGGCAGCTCCTTTTCGCTCTTTCGCAGCGGCTTTAAAATCGACGAAGAGGTCGATGGTAGATTTACCAGGTCTAAAGCCGCACTGATAAGGTCCAATCAGCCGATTTACGGTGGTCTCCAATCTTTCGCACAATACACTTGGCAAGACCATATATACGATATTAACAAAGCTGTTTTGTCGATAGTTGGCGCAGTATGCAGGATCCTCTTTCTTATGGAATGGACAAAGATGGACACTAAGATTCCAATCGCTGAACATGCACTCGTCCGACCATATTTGGCAAAGAAGCTGATGTAATGCGCATGCTTTGCCGCCGTTTTTGAAAAGATTCGCAGACAACATATCAGGGCCCGATGTCTCGTTGTTTTTTAATCTGGTTATTTCTATTATTACTTCGTCATAATCGTTTTGGGGGACATTAATTCCATCATATTCGATTGCGGGATCGCCTGTGTGGTACATCGCTGTCTCTATTTAGGAGATCAAGGAAGTGTTCCCTCCATAATCTAAGTCCTCTGTGGACTTCGGTTCTAACAGGAGTTTTCCCCGAACCTGAATCCTTACGTCTGTTGTCGAAATTTGATAAAATTTCCTGGCGTTATTCCTGGTGGCTAGCAGCTGAAGCTCCTCGCACTCACGCCTTTCTGATTCTGTGTTTTTATTCCCCAAAAAGGTGTCTCGCTTCCCTTTTCAAATCGGGGTGGCGTTCACACACTCTTGTTGTTGCGCTTGCTGTTAACGTAATCCTGTAGGCACCGTATTTTCTGTCGGTTGCAACGTGGTATTCTTCATCGCACCAATTGTTTTTCCCTGGTCGCCGGTACTAAATTTTTTCCTCGGCGGCGGTACAAAATGCCTTAGAGATATGCTCTCACTGTTCCTGCATTACATTGGATTGACTGGTGCTCTCAGAGAGCGGGTGTGAGAGTCGAGTTGCGAAATCATTGTCTGTTGCGATTGAAGCCTATTGACGTCTAGCTTTTCTCGTGTTTTTTGTTCCTTGGTTTTAGCCGTGCAAAGGCAGGCTCGTATTTTGGCTGCGACGAGATAATGGTCCAAATCAATGTTAGTCCTCGGATCGTGCGCACATCTAAAACACTGGAGGCATGAGCATTGAGCATTGTACATGGACCTGCAAAGTGTAAGTCACTTTTACATTAGAAAATCATTGAACTCAAGTCGATCATGACATAGACTAAGAGGGTGATAAAGGGGGGAAGTAGTCCAGCAGCGCACGTACCAAGCAGTTCTTAAAATTTTTGTTACTAATTCTTGTTGTATTCCGTATTTTATTTCACGCTTTCTTTAAGACGAATTAATAAATGTAAAGGGGAATAGAATACACAAACGGAAATACCAGCAGAATTGAATTCAAGAATTGTGTAATGTAATTCAATAATTAGAAGTCGGAAATAAGAAATTGATCTTTTAAAACTGGTGAAAATTGTATCAGCGCAAAACGCCTTTTTAGTTAATTTTTTTCTGTGTACAACAATATCACCAAAATTACATCAACCGTATGAAAGCCTTAAACTTTTTTATGCAAAAATATATTGACAGAGTAAAAGTATTACTTTGCCCCCTTCGGATTATTGCTTCTGAAATTAGCACGCGTCATTTGACACCTCTCCCGAAATTTTAAATAATTCCTTCCATTAACTATTTATTTCTGAATTGAATGCCAAAATCAGTATAGGATGTTACTTTTTCCTCAAAATATATTAAAATATCAAAACTCACAAATATCTTTGCATGCGGAATAGTCTTGATGAAAGATTTCACATATGTGGATCCAAGTAACCATCGCACATTTTAAGATTGTGTAATATTCATCACAAACATATTAATACGCATTCTAGGTATAATATATTAGCTCCTGACGAATGTTTGCTTACCGGGGAAGCCTTTTTTCACTTCCATTAAAGTTCATCGCATTTAAATAGCAAATGGTTTAATTTCTCGCAACTTTTGACAGAAGACCACCAACTTAAAACCTATTTTAAAAAATTTAAATCGGGCTCATGTCATTTTAAATTTAAAATACATTTTTAGAGATAAAATAGTGTCTAAGTCGACTATAACAGACTTAAAATGATATTTAATTTAGAACCTTCTTTAAACCAATAAAACTCTATTTTATTTCGACTATGATTACGGGCCAATGTATTTAACCACAATAATTTCAATCTCTATTGCACGTGAGTCACCTTCCAAATCTGTGTTTGATATAGCACAGGGTTTACAGAGGTATGAATGTGTGACGGACTTTTCCTTGCGCCGGGGTATGCTCAGTCCGTCCAGGATCCCTGTGGAATTAGAGAAGAATCCCTATCGTCTCCTTTTAAACAGAAAGATCCCGTTTTGTTGTTAAAAAGAAACGTTATAAACTCTTTATTCCGAAATATTCAAACTACCCTTAAAGCTATGGCGACGGAGGTGGGAAACCACCGTCGGTTCTACGCCGATGGGGTTGGGAAAACCCCCACCGGGACTACGCTTAAACTAAAAATCTCAGACTACTTCGTAAAGAAAGCGGAGGTGGAGAACCACCACTTCCTCCCAGTCGGTGGAGTGGGTAAAACCCCCACCGAGTATATAGCTTAAGAATACCCTGCTCTTTCTGAAGGTTGCGGAGGTGGAAAAACCACCACAATCCCTCTAACGATGGGGTTGGAAAAACCCCCAAAGTTGCTAAAATAAAGAACTCGTGAGATGGAAAAATCCCAGGAGTCCCATTCACCGCTAAACAAGGCGTTAGCAGGCTACTATACCTAGCTGGCTACTGTCTCAATTCGCGAAATTTGTCGCCCTTTTATACTTGTCCACGCGCAGGTGGACAGTTATCCTGCAACAATAAATTTTACTTATTATATGTATTTACTTAAGGTATCTTACATTTAACTGTATTATTCTACCCATATATCGCATTATAAGTATTTATCTCCAAATTGCGTATGTAAAAATGCCTCTTGTACTGCCCCCCCCTAACATGTGAGTTCGTTGGTACGCATCTCCAGTTAGCTAGCATAGTTATTTTTGTTTTCCCTCTGCTGCTTGCTTATTGGGTCTTGTTGTTGTCGACGAGTTGGTTGCCCTTCGTAGGTAACTTGTGTCTAGTACCCACGCTGTATTGTTGGTATGCTAACGTAACCGCTTCCTAGTACATTGCATTTTTTTCGTTTCTCTTTGTGCGATGTCCGCCCCGACGGTTCGCTTTAATGCCTGCTGTGCTTGGTCGCAATGGCTTGGTATACGTATGTTTGTATGTTTTTGGTGTTCTTCCAATGGGAGCTTATGTGTGTTGCTTATTGCATTGCTGTATTCCCAGCATTATTTAAAATTCCAGCCGGTTATGGGTTATCTGTGGAAATTATAATGTTCAACAAAAATATTTACCGTATGCGGGCAGAGACAATTATTTAAACGAAGAAATTAGATGTTGTCATGAATGTTTATATGTATATTAGGGTAATTCAAAAATGGTTATTTTGTATGTGTAAATTTAATTCATATAATTCAGTTTTGTACATTTTACATGCTATATGTATAAATTCATTGTAATTCAAGTAGGATTTATACACGTTTTAATGAGTTTTGATAAATATTTGTAGGTTCGAATGTGTGGGCTCCAAAGCCGGTGGATTTGGGTCCTCACACTCTCCCCTCACCTGCCGTAAGCAGGGTTACCGTTACCAGGCCGGTCCTAGTGATTCTCACTCGGTACGTGTGACCGTCTATGTTCCGATGGAACGTCCTCTTCCGCCGCTTCGTCCGTACTACCTGTACGTGCTCCCTGATGTCTCTCGCTAATTCCTCGGGGAGGGGTTCGACTCCGGTTCGGTTGGCCCATGTCTTGGTCGCCTCCGCTGTTGTCTTTTCGAGCCACCTCTCGATTTCTGTGAGCACATCCTCACCTTCGCCTATGTTGCCATCACTCGCGTTGAGACTTAGTACGTCGCTGTCGTTGAGGCTGCCGTTGACCTCGTTGGTCAAACGGCTAAATATTTCGTTGTCGTCGTTGAGGCTGCCGTTGACCTCGTTGGTCAAACGGCTAAACATTTCGTCGTCGTCGTTGAGGCTGCCGTTGACCTCGTTGGTCAAACGGCTAAATAATTCGTCGTCGTTGTTGGCGTTCGTTGGTGGTGCTTGCGTTGGCGTCGTATATCCGCATGCGGAGGGTGATGTGCCGTTGGTATTCGACAAACCCCCGGCCTTGTACCTCTTCGTCGGTTTGGCGTATGGAAAGCTCGCCCTGTTGCTTCGGTGGTGGTTCGTCGCCTTCTTCCTCGCTGTCTGAGGAAATGGGAATTGGGGTAGAGCCCCGGACCACGGCACGCTCCTCGGGTTCATATCCGTACTCAGTACTGTATGTCGGGCTCTGGATCTCGTTACCCATGTCGACGAATGACCCTGCCGACTCGCACTCCGACACCGTCTCGTACCTCGGGCTAAGTATCGGGCCGCCCTCGCCGCCCCTGAGATACCCGAACGTTTCCGTGCCCTGACTGTCGGTCTCGCCGTCGTAGGCAACTTCCTCCTCTTCTAGTGGCACTGGGCCCGTCGTATGGTGGTTTTGCTGGCTTAGGTCCCGCCGGATTCTGATACGGAGTGAACCGTCCTTAGCACTCCCGGTGGTATAACTTGCGTTGTCGCTTTTGTCCATGTTTAGAAACTTTTGATTTATTTTCGGTGTTGTGCTCCCTTTTTATAGGAGTCCTCGCGGATCGTCTAACGGTATTATTCCCGGCAGCGCTCATCATGATTTCCTGGGTACGTTGTCTTGTTGTTGCAGGATATTTGGATCTCTTTATGTGCTTTGGCTTTCGCTGTATATGTGGTCCTACTGCTGCGGAATGATGATGTACCAATATACGAATGTAAATTCAAAGTTATACGTATATGTACATTAGGGTATTTCAAAAAAATTATGGCGGTAAATTTGAATATTGTAAAATTTGAAAAAATGTGGTTTTGCGTGTGTGGCCCCAAGGCCGATGGATTTGGGTCCTCACGCTCTCTCCTCACCTGCCGTAATGTAACTTACTGTCACCATTGTAAAATTCAATTTCTCGTAGCGGTCAATACTTGCGTTATTTATAGGTTAATCTCTCGCGATCTGGGTCTTGTTCTAAAATGAAATGTTATGCAGAATTCCGTCACCAGGTTATAGCATTGGCTAGCTATGTGGTTGACAGTAGTTCATCGTCGTCAGGATCCCGTTTTCTAGGGTTGGGGCTTGCGCTCGTGCTGTGCGCCACCCACTCCGGTCTTCATCTACTACCTGTTGGTTGTTGATTATGTCTGCGCGTTCGATTCCGAAACCATTTGCACCTGAATTGGCGAGTGCTAGTGAACCACACGTCGCTACCGTGCTGTAATCCGTCTGATCTTCTTCCGTGACCTGGATTGTTTGCGATGTTGGCGCCCGTGGCGTTGCTCTTACTACGGCCAGTTGCTCTGTGTGTTCCTCGGTGGAGATCTCGGTGGAATGTTGGTTCGAGGTTCTACTACACCATGCTGATGATGGCGCGCGTCGTGTTGTTGCTATCGTCGTCGGTCGTCTCGTTTGTTCCCCGATGGGAACTTCGGTGAAGCCCCCATTCGGGGCTTGGCGGGGCGCTTTTGACTTACCACGTTCGCGGGGTGAACGTATTCTTCTTTCTGTTTCTGGACTTGCTTCTTCTTCGACTGTCGCTTGATGGTATGCTTTTAGCTCGCTTATGTGTGCCGTCCTCCTTTGCCGTTATGCACCTTGTCTAGCTCGACGATTACGGGCGATACGAAGTTCGTTACACGATGAGGCCCACTGTATCTTGGTGCTAACTTTGCTGCGAAATTGTCCACTGCTTTGGATAGCTGATGCTCTTTTACTAGTACCAAGTCGCCCACCGCCGGTTGCCATTGTCTCCTACGTAAATTATAATGCCTTGCCTGCTCCGCTGATGCTTGCTGTTGTCTACGACGTGCCATCTGATATACCTCTCGCATTTTCGCCATCTTTTCACTGAGAGCCACCTTCTCCTCGCCTTTGCCAAGTGTTTGCTCATCGTAGAGGGCGTTGGGGATCCTCGGTTCCCTACCCTGTACCACGAATGCTGGACTGTAGCCTGTTGACTCGCATACGCTCGTATTCAATGCTAGTGTCATCTCTGGCAACAACTCATCCCATGTCTTATGCTCCTTCCCAGTGAATTGTGCTATCGTCCTCTTGATGTTGCGATTCGCTCTCTCCGTCGGGTTCTCTTGCGGTGTGTACGGTGCCGTTAGCTGGTGCTTTATGCCGGCTTCTTGTAAAAACTTCTTGAAATTCCTGCTTGTGAACTGTGCTCCATTGTCTGTGATTAGAATTTTTGGCGCGCCAAATCGGGCCAAGATCCTCTCCCTCATACCTCTGATCACATTCTCCATCGTCGCCTTCCGTATTGCATTGATCTCTACCCATTTCGAGAATTTATCCACGAAAACTAATGCCATCGTATTACCATGCTTCGAACGAGGGAGTGGTCCAACGAAATCTGCACAAACGGTAGCAAAAGGTTCATCTGAAATCTGCGTTAGCATCTTACCTGCAGCTTGTTGCTGGCTGGGTTTGTAGACTTAGCATGCGTGGCATTGTTGCACGTACTTCCGTACGTCCCTGAACATCCCAGGCCAGTAATACCGCATCATTGCACGCGCGATGGATTTCCGTATCCCCATGTGCCCCGCGCTTGGTGTGTCGTGAATCTCGTTAAGCACTCTTCGCCTCTCCGATTTCGGTACGCATAACTTCCACGGTACCGCATCCTCACCATCCATTTGACTTCCAATTCGTCTGTATAGTCTTCCTTCCTCTATGACGTATTCGGGAAACTTCTCTGGTGTCCTCGTTATTTCAGCCATCTTTGACGTGTACCACTTGCAACTCAAACTTTCTTCATGTGTTGTAAGGCTACCCAGCTGTTCCCCCAGTGGCTGCCTCGACAGTGCATCTGCGACCACGTTCA
Source organism: Eurosta solidaginis (assembly GCF_040869045.1). Lineage (NCBI taxonomy): Eukaryota > Metazoa > Arthropoda > Insecta > Diptera > Tephritidae > Eurosta > Eurosta solidaginis. Next base: position 214,373,395 of record NC_090319.1, on the reverse strand, counting down.
TCTTGCCCTTCCTATACTGCACGTCGAACGAATACTGCTGTAACTCGAGCGCCCATCGAGCGATCCGGCCTGACGGACTTTCGATCGCGTTCAACCATTTCAAAGCCAGGTGATCGGTGATAACCGTGAAATTGTACCCTTCTAAATACGGTCTCATTTTCCTTATTGCCCACCCGATTGCTAAACATTCCTTCTCAGTTGGTGAGTAGTTCATCTCGGCTTTATTCAGCCGGCGGCTAGCATACGCTATTACTCGCTCTTCGTCATCCAACCCCTGTGTGAGAACTGCTCCGAGACCATAATCGCTCGCGTCTGTCTGTAATCGAAATCTTTTCGTAAAATCTGGGCAAGCTAGTGCTGGTGCTTGTATTAGTGCATTCTTCAACGCTTCGAATGCCGCCTGTTGTTCTTCGGACCATTTCCACCTACTTCCCTTCTTCAACATTGACGTCAGTGTGTGCGCAACTTGTGAAAAGTCGGGTACGAAACTCCGGTACCAAGAAACTATCCCCAGAAATCGACTTAACTCTCGTATGTTGTGTGGTGGCGTCAGCTCCTTGATAGCCGCAACTTTGTCGGGATCCGTGTGTATTCCTTCCTCGCTGACGACGTGTCTTAGATATTTCAAACTTTTCTTAAAAAAACTCACATTTCTCTGGGTTGATCTTCAGATTCGCCCTCCGTAGCCGCCGAAATACTTCCCCTAGGTGCTTTATATGCTCTTCCAAAGTTGTGCTGGTGATGATGATGTCATCCAAGTAGGCAAACGCATTTGGTTCCAACTCTGGGCCAATAACACGGTCGAGTGCTCGCTGAAACGTAGCCGGAGCGGAATGTAGACCGAACGGCATCACTTTCCAGTGATACAACCCTCGGCCGGGCACGGTAAATGCTGTATACTTCTTGCTATCTTCTTCCATCGGGATTTGCCAATAACCATTTTTGAGGTCCAGACTGCTGATAAAACGCGCGCTACGTAGCCTATCTAAGATATGCTGTATTCTTGGGAGTGGGTACGCATCTGGCACTGAGCGAGCGTTGAGCTGCCCATAGTCAACGCAGAGTCTCCATTTGCCGTTCTTCTTCCGGGCTAGAACTATTGGTGCACTGTGTGGGCTGTGGGATGGTTCGATGCAACCCTTCTCTATTAGCTCGTCTACCTCCTTGTTTATGATCTCCTGCATCTTTGGGTTCTTAGGGAAATACCGCTGTTTGATTGGACGGTCATCTCGCATCACTATCTTATGCGTGGCAATGTTGGATACTCCTGTCATCTCTTCGAAAATCTGTAATTCGCGCTTTAAAAACGTACTCACCGCAACGTCACTCCTCACGTCTTTCTCGATACTTGCGCTACCTTCGTCCTCCATCATGGTTGTACACGTCACCATCTCCTGCGCTCTCTCTTCTGCTCATAACGTCATTGTTTCGTTGCCACACCTCAGCTCAAATTTAGCCTTTGCCAGATAATCTGTCCCGATCACCACGCTGTCGACTAACCCAGGCAGAACTAACAACTCACTCTGATGCACTTGATACCCCAGTTTTACCTCTGCGTCCACTGCCTCCGCTATCCATGCTGCACTGCCATCGCCCATCACCACTCGTGTATGTATCTTCTTGAGCTTCCGTGCGTCTATTTTCGCCGCTGTCTTCTCGCTGATGAAACTTCGTGTTGCCCCCGTATTTACTGACGCCATGACTTCCTCTCCATCCAGGGTTACTGCAGCCAAGATTCGCCCTTGGGTCTGCCTAAATGTACTTACTGAGTACGAGGTTGGGTTTGTTGAGACGCCACCCCTGGATACCAATGGGGTCTCTGCCCGTTTCCCTGCTGTCCACGACAGCAGTCACGCGTTAGTATACCTACTGGGCCACACTGCCAGCAGAAATCTCTTCGTTCGTTTCGACACCCATGTGCGTAGTGTCCGCTTTCCCCGCATCGCCTGCATGCGTTCCGTGGATCGATGGGCCCTTGGCGTGGTGTCGTCGCATGCTCTGGCGTGCTTGCTTGTCGTTGCGCCTCCTTTCTCCGATCTCCTTGCTTCTCATCTTCGTGTATATATTGATAATGCTCGGTTGGCCGTCGGGGCACAAAAGGTTTCGCCGCCGGCCTTAGCGGTTCTTTCTCAGGTAAGATGTTCTCGTAATCCTCGGCCATGCTTACCAGTTCCTCTAAGCTGGCGAACTCGCTCCGTTTGATGTAAAGTTGGTACTCTCGTCGACAATTTCTGTAAATCCGGTTCAGCTTCTGCTCGCCGTTGTAGTCAGCGTGACGCATGAGTGCCTGTAACGATAAAACGTAATCCTTAAACTGCTCACCTGCGCGCTGCGTACGCTGGCGGATCTCGTCATCTAGCTTCTCGAAATACCTCGAGCTCAGGAAAAATTTTAGAAAGTCCTTCTTGAAGGCTTCCCACTCTTGCCACTGCCTGTTGTTGTTCCGGTACCACACCAAGGCCTTGTCCTTCAGCAACTCAGGTAACGCTCGTGGGATGGAATCGCGACCAACTTCGTAACTGTCAGCCAGCTCCTCCACCCGTTCAATAAAACATAGCGGGTCCTTACCACCGTCATATTTCAGACCCCACTTAGGTACTCGATCCATTATATTTTTGTGTGATGCTGGTTGGTACATCGCGTATGGCGGTGTTCGTGACCCCTCTTCGTGCCTGGTTGTTTCGTTGACAGTTTCCTGTGTGTTGCCGCCTGGCGATGTTTGCTCGGCGTTTTCTATCGGAGTTGGTGGTCTTACCGTGATTACTGGTCGGACGTGCTGTAGGGCTAATTCTGTGAATCGTTCCTGGAATCTTGTGTCGGTACCTTTCGTCTGGATGAAGCCTGCGAGCCGCTTGCGTAGCTCTTCCACCGTTCCGCTGTCTTCCAACCCAAACTCGGATGCGTATTTGAGAAGTTCCTCACGATTGAGATAATACACCCAAGTTACCTTCACCATGCCTGCTAGCTATTTTGCTTTCTCTCCGTGCCTTACCTGTGGATGTTTTGTATCTCGCAATCCTCTGTGGTTTGTGTCTCGAAATCCTCTGTGTGGTTATCCTCGTATTGTTACTTGTTTACCATGAGTCTATGTATTCAGAGTCCCTGCTCGGGCGCCATTTGTGACGGACTTTTCCTTGCGCCGGGGTATGCTCAGTCCGTCCAGGATCCCTGTGGAATTAGAGAGGAATCCCTATCGTCTCCTTTTAAAGAGAAAGATCCCGTTTTGTTGTTAAAAAGAAACGTTATAAACTCTTTATTCCGAAATATTCAAACTACCCTTAAAGCTATGGCGACGGAGGTGGGAAACCACCGTCGGTTCTACGCCGATGGGGTTGGGAAAACCCCCACCGGGACTACGCTTAAACTAAAAATCTCAGACTACTTCGTAAAGAAAGCGGAGGTGGAGAACCACCACTTCCTCCCAGTCGGTGGAGTTGGTAAAACCCCCACCGAGTATATAGCTTAAGAATACCCTGCTATTTCTGAAGGTTGCGGAGGTGGAAAAACCACCACAATCCCTCTAACGATGGGGTTGGAAAAACCCCCAAAGTTGCTAAAATAAAGAACTCGTGAGATGGAAAAATCCCAGGAGTCCCATTCACCGCTAAACAAGGCGTTAGCAGGCTACTATACCTAGCTGGCTACTGTCTCAATTCGCGAAATTTGTCGCCCTTTTATACTTGTCCACGCGCAGGTGGACAGTTATCCTGCAACAATAAATTTTACTTATTATATGTATTTGCTTAAGGTATCTTACATTTAACTGTATTATTCTAACCATATATCGCATTATAAGTATTTATCTCCAAATTGCGTATGTAAAAATGCCTCTTGTACTGCCCCCCCCCCCCCCCCCCCCCCCCCCCCTAACATGTGAGTTCGTTGGAACGCATCTCCAGTTAGCTAGCATAGTTATTTTTGTTTTCCCTCTGCTGCTTGCTTATTGGGTCTTGTTGTTGTCGACGAGTTGGTTGCCCTTCGTAGGTAACTTGTGTCTAGTACCCACGCTGTGTTGTTGGTATGCAAACGTGACCGCTTCCTAGTACATTGCATTTTTTTCGTTTCTCTTTGTGCGATGTCCGCCCCGACGGTTCGCTTTAATGCCTGCTGTGCTTGGTCGCAATGGCTTGGTATACGTATGTTTGTATGTTTTTGGTGTTCTTCCAATGGGAGCTTATGTGTGTTGCTTATTGCATTGCTGTATTCCCAGCATTATTTAAAATTCCAGCCGGTTATGGGTTATCTGTGGAAATTATAATGTTCAACCAAAATATTTACCGTATGCGGGCAGAGACAATTATTTAAACGAAGAAATTAGATGTTGTCATGAATGTTTATATGTATATTAGGGTAATTCAAAAATGGTTATTTTGTATGTGTAAATTTAATTCATATAATTCAGTTTTGTACATTTTACATGCTATATGTATAAATTCATTGTAATTCAAGTAGGATTTATACACGTTTTAATGAGTTTTGATAAATATTTGTAGGTTCGAATGTGTGGGCTCCAAAGCCGGTGGATTTGGGTCCTCACAAATGTATTATCGTAATGGGGCAACCCTAGATGGTCACCCCACTCATAAATATTCGAATTGAAATACAAAGTAAAATACCTTAAGGGCCAATTAATGGTGACTTATTCATAACCAGATAACACAGCTGATCGAACCAACCTTATGGAAATCAATGTAATCAATTAATGGTGCCATACCATAACGCTAATGCCATAACCATACCATAGCCAACTAATTGGTTTTTGGTTTTTCTCCATATCCATAACCTAAAAATATTTGAGTTGGAAAATTTAATAACTTTTTGTAAATTTTATTTATTGTTTTGGATACGTTATGACTAAGAGACGTATTTTTTGTGGAATATATTTGTAATTTTTGGCGTTTTCTTCATTTTTATGAAATTTTCATGATTTTTAGGTTAAGGCACCATTAATCGATCACATTGGAGATGGTTATGATATGGGTATGGTTACGACTATGGCGTTAGGGTTAAGGAAGTTTAATTAGCCCTTTAACCTTGATACCCATATTTACTTACGACATTTATTTTGTTGTTTTACACTATCTACGTACCAAATTTCAATCAAATCCACTGAGCGCGTTTCGGGATAGTAGCGTATACACAAATATCCAAGAATAGCTTTTTCAAAGTTATAAGTCCGTCACAATCCATGCTAAAACTGTCATCACTAGAGCAACTCCCAGCCGCTGGACTACTCCTCATACAAGCTTTCCCGTGGCAAACCTATCTCCGAACATACAATACGGTCTGTTGCCGAGAGCAAGTAAATGAACAACAAGGACATAGTAGGACTCCAAAGAGCTCGGAAGAACCCCGTTAGCACACATATGGTTGTAAAACCATTTGGTAATCTTCACACATAAGGTGATGTGATATACTGATATTGTAGGTATAAGCCAAAAACACATCCGTTGTTTTGATACTGATAAACAAAAAAGAACAAAACAACTTGATTTGGTTACTGTAATCAAAAACCAACTTTGGTTACTTTAATGCTTATTTATAACTAAAAAAAAGAAGCTTGGTTACTATACTGGTTAAGGAACGCCTATGATGAATTTTTGTTGTTGTAATAGTTATTATCAAAAAAAGAAATTTTTTGATAATGATTAAAAGTTCCCTAAAAAAAGTTAAGGTTATTTTCTTGTCACCTTTATTTAACATTTTTTTTGTTTGTTTTTACAAACATTTTTTTTATTTATTATCTATATATTAACTATTGATACAGCTGGATTAATTCAATTCCATTACATTACCCATTACATTCCTCAGTAATTGGAAAAAGCAATCAATTCCTTTCCTCCACAGCAAAGGAATTGATTACATTTCAATTCCTAAAAAAAACCAAAAGTAATTTCGTTTTTTGAGGCTCGAGTACAAACAATTTTTTGTTTGTGATTGAAATGTGATCGATTAATAATACTCTGCGCAATTGTAATTTCTTTCCGAGTACTTTCGACAGGAATAGGAAATGTAATCGAAATTTCTTTCAATTATATTAAAAGGAATGGAAAACACACTTTCGAATTTCCCATTCCATTCCTCAAAGGAATTGCGAAAGTAATTGAAAAACTAAAAGTGAGTCTGTGTATAAGAACTTACTCCGGTTAATGTGGATGACTTTTCGGGTAACTCTTTTCATTATTTCATCTGATTTTTCTTGTGAGTGGTAACTGAAGGCATTTTGAAACACCATAAAATATCAAATATTGATCCTCTTAAAGTTCCCAGCTTAGTAAGGGCATCTCCTTTCCTTCCCCCGCTATCGAAATGTGCTGGCTATAGGAAAGCAGCATACTTTTTAATTTTCTTTGATACATTCATACATACTTTTTAATTTTCTTTGATACATTCAGCTGACTTTTTTCTCGTGTTCTTGATATTTTGATCCATCCAGAGTTGCCTCCTCTGAGCGGTTTAGGACTGTCATCTACGCCGTTTCGCCTCATAGGAGGGTGGCGGGATGTCGGTGACCAAGAACTGCCAACCCCCTAATCCAGGTTATTATGCGGACCGTGCCTATTGGACGAATTGTAGCCATCGGCGCATGCATTCGAACAGAACCTTCCCGATACCGGTCCACCTCGGAAGGTATTGATGGCCTTACGTAAGGGGCGCTGCTGTGGCGAACGAATCTTTCCCCGTATATAATAGGTACTGAACCGGTGGGCCCGCCTTTTCGGGCAGGTGATCGTACGACCGATATGAACGGCTCATTATCTATTTGTAATAAGGAAAATGATAAGGGAAGGACTGGGTCGCAAACCCAGGAAGACAAAAACGCATTAAGCAATGCGTCGGACTCGGGGAGCGAGAGTAGTGCTGATTCAATGAACTCCATGTTGGAAAAGCATACAAATGAAAACGGAGTAGTAGTGTGGAGAAGGGTATGGAGCAGAGGAAGTAAGAGAGCCATGTCCCTGTACCGAGCAGCACTAAGAATTGTCCAACGTCTGAGAGCAGTGGTCGACACAACATAAGTGGAAATCGAGCGCTTGTAATGGGCTCATGAGGCGGTAGAAATATGTCGGAAGCAATTCAAAAGGTTTCTTGCGAGAAACCCTCGGTACTGCAACCGGTACGTGGAGGAAGAAGCGTCGAATGGCAGAATGAAGAGGCAAGCCTGTTTTCAGACGCAAAAAGGACTCACTCCCAGAGCCGCGAGGCAGGGCAGCCGCATAGACAAGTCAAGTAGGCCTAAAGCTGTGGGACAGATGGGCCCAAAAGCGAGGAAGCAACTACTTCGAAGGCTGAAAGTCAAAGGGAGGACATCAAAAGTGGCGAAGTGCCAACAATGGAAGTAAGAGGTAAGCCAAAGCGAGATAACTCTAAGTCTCTGGCCTTTTCTGAGAAGATGAGTGATGTGGCGAAGCAGTCACTGACTGTGGCGCTGGTTGATCGTAGCAATCCTTTCGGACAGATGACTACTGAAAGATGGAGATCTGTAGAAAGAGAGCTTATTAGCTTAATGCTTAAGATGATGCGCGAACAACCAAGTTAGCCTCGAATATACCGACACAGGATTGGACATTGGGATCTATAGATTGATTTCAATTGTGTTGCATTATCGCCAGACTCAGCGCTATGACTCTAGCTCACCTGATATATGTTTAAAAATTTATTAAAATATTCTCTAAAGAAATTCGGCGGCCACCGTGGTGTGATGGTAGCGTGCTCCGCCTATCACACCGTATGCCCTGGGTTCAACTCCCGGGCAAAGCAACATCAAAATTTTAGAAATAAGATTTTTCAATTAGAAGAAAATTTTTCTAAGCGGGGTCGCCCCTCGGCAGTGTCTGGCAAGCGCTCCGATTGTATTTCTGCCATGAAAAGCTCTCAGTGAAAACTCATCTGCCTTGCAGATGCCGTTCGGAGTCGGCATAAAACATGTAGGTCCCGTCCGGCCAATTTGTAGGGAAAAATCAAGAGGAGCACGACGCAAATTGGAAGAGAAGCTCGGCCTTAGATCTCTTCGGAGGTTGTCGCGCCTTACATTTATTTATTTTTTTTTTTTAAAGAAATTCTGCCAGGTGCTAATGTGACCTAGCGAGAAAACTTGACTCATATTAGGAATCTCAACTTTAATACTATGCGGCTAGTAAATTAACACAAACGAGCAATTGGGAAGAGCACCTAAATAACTGCAACCTCTCTAGGGTGTCGATAAGCCCTGGTCAATCTTCAAAGCTTTGTCTAACCCGAAAAAACACAATGATAATATATCAGTCGTCTTTGGCGATAAAACTCTGCGGACTCGAAGACATGCGGACGTCGCAGACGGTTTTGACGCCAATTTGTAATGCGTCCTTGAGTAGGCAAGGCCAGATGAAGTGCAAACAGAGGGGAACATAAACACAAACACGACGGTTGACCCATTACCATCACCCCACAGTGGTTGAAGAAGCCATGAAAAAGCCAAACCTTCTAAATCATTAGGTCCAGATGGAGTAGCCGTTCCAATGGTAAAACATCTAGGCGCTGAGTAATTAAGCTACCTTATGCACGTTTTTAAGCCTCGGAAACCGGCTAACGAATGTGAGTCATAACGACCGGTATCATTCCATTCGCCAGTAGCGAAGACATTGGAAGCCTTCCAGCTCCGTCAGTTTACTGCGAATCTTCACCTATCCACTCATAAGGATGATTTCCGAAAAATGCATAGCATTACCAGCACTGTCAAAAGATTGATTTTGACACAGTAAACCACGGCAATCTACTCCAAGATATAGAAGGTTCACCCTATCCCCTTTGTATAAAAAGATAGACCGCAAATTATTTGAACCTAGCCGACCAAGTCCACGGCCACTCTCTTTTGCGTCGTGGAATATTTGACGTACACGTCGATGGTGTTACGTTACCGATTATCAGTCATCCAAAGATCTTAGGGGTACAATTCGGTCACACTGTCACCTTCAAGGCGTATGCCATCGAAGTTGTATCTAAAGTACAAAGCCGCAAAGAAATCCTCAAGTCGCTTGCCAGTAGCATTTGCGGAAAAAATAAAGAAACGCTGCTAGCTACGTAAAAGGCAATTGGCCGGCCGCTCAACAGCAAGTCTAAACTATGGTAAATCAATCTTACCATACATTTCCTCATATAAGGCAAGGAGAAATGAATTGCCAGTCACAGAAGACAGTGCTTGTGTTTTGCAAAAATTTTAATATGGCCTCATAAAATCACCGCTTGAACCGTAAAAATATTTTTTACACTAAGAATTTTTCAATTACTTTTGCAATTCCTTTGAGGAATGGGAAAATATTAATTACTTTTGGCATTCCTTGTGACGTAATTGGAAAATTTTCAATTCCATTTCCAATTCCTTTCGAAAGTACTGGGGCAGAAATTACATTTGAACAAAGTATTTCTTTTTTCAATAACAAACAAAAAATCTTTTCGTACTCGAGCCTCAAAAAAACCATATTACTTTTGGTATTTTTTCTGAGGAATTGAAATGTAATCAATTCCTTTGCTGTGGAGGAAAGGAATTGATTACTTTCCTCAAGTACATGTAATGGGGAATCGACGGTAATTGAATACCTAAATCATTACTAACGAGCTCTGACTATCTACGTTGTGACGGACTTTTCTTTTGACTTTGCCGGGGTTAGCCTCAGTCCGTCCAGGGTTCCTGAAAGTAGAAATTCCTACCGGTCCTTCTAAAAGAATAACCCTCTTTATTTCGTATAAAAACGTTATAAAAGTATTTATTTAATAAAAATTCTATTCTATGACTGAGGTAATAAAGCCCTCGGCCAGCCTCCGCGGTCGAATGGAGCAATAAAGCCTCCAGACGAATATACTTTTAGTACAAATGAAGTCAAAAACCTTCAGGTGTACTCTTGGTTGGTAGTGATAAAACCTACCGACTGGTATGCCTGTCTCCTAATCTCTCATTTTCAACGCGAACTCGCCGCCCTTATATACTAATTTTTGCACGCAGGCAAACGGTTATTTTATAATAACAACTTTCAACTAATAGTATTAACAATATAAAACAACTGTTATTCCGGTAAATATTTCCTTCCCATGAATTTCCATACACCATAATGCTCCTTATTGAATACAATGCCTTTGTACTTGCTCATACCGCGCTTTCCAGCCGTTGCTATAATTATTGTATGTTTGTACATTTGTTTGTGATTTGTTTCTCACCCTCCCCCCCAGGTCGGTGCGCGTGATCCATACGCGGAAGTGGTGTTTTCCCATGCTGCTTCGTCGTCGCCGCCGTCGCTGGCCATCAGGCTCAATATGTCGCTGTTTTTGTCGTTGAGGCTGCCGTTGACCTAGCTGGCCTTACGGCTTAATATTCTGCTGTCGACGTTGTGGTTGAGGCTGCCGTTGACCTCGCTGGCCTTACGGCTTATTATTTCGCTGTCGTCGTTGGTTGTTGGCGTTTCGCTGCCCTGCCCGTCGGCGGTATGTGCCAGTCTATAAAGAAAAACTGGTGGATTTTCCTTAGGGTGTTCCCACCGTGTATGGTGGATTTTAAAAAGGAGCGTGTTATATCATGCGCATAGTTAAAGAGTATATTTATGGGATATTTCTGTAATTGTGGTTAGAGTTTACCGAGCTTTTAGTGGTTGATTCGACTTCCGGGTACTTCTGGATATGAAATTTCTTCGTGTATGATTTGACACTGTCTCGGTTGGGCGTATCTGTTACTACCGATTTCATCCCGATTGAAGTAGAATCTTACAAAATAGTCTGTAATTCCGCAGTTGTCTCGGGGTGTGTGTTCGTTTAAGGCTGCCATAGCGAACTGCCTTCCCAGGTGTAATCTTGATCCATGTGCCGGTTCTCCGTCTCTGTATGCCATCAGCTGTTGACTTGTACCTTGGTTCTCTCCGTGTTGTCTCTCGGTCTCTTCGCTGACTCGTGTGAGCGTACCGCAAATGGCTACCTCGCTGTTCTTTCTCTGTTGTTGTACCTCGGGATTGTTGTTTGCTGTTCGATTTGACGATGTTGACGCGGTTTGATCTTCAGTAGCGTCCTTCTTGTATCTCTGTTTATGACTTTGCCTCCAGGATTCGTTGTCGTCGGCGCGTCGGCTGCGTGGTATGCTTTCAGCTCACTTAGGTGGACTGTCCTCCTCCTTCCTCTGAAGACTTTGTCTAGCTCTACGATCACTGGGGACACAAATTTCGTTACCCGGTGAGGTCCACTGTACCTGGGCGCTAGTTTGGCTGCAAAGTTATCCGCCTCTTTTGGCAGCTGATGTTCCTTTACCAGCACTAGGTCGCCTATCGCCGGTCGCCATTGTCTTCGTCTTAAGTTGTAATACTTCGCTTGCTACTTGCTTCCGCCGTACCATATCAAATATTTCTTTCATCCTCGTTGACTTCTCTCCTGGGTTCGCTAATTTCTCACCTGTACCAAATGTCTGCTCATCGTAAAGGCTGTTGGGGATTCTCGGTTCCCTCCCTTGTACTATGTATGCTGGACTGTAACCTGTCGATTCACATACACTTGTATTCAATGCCAGCGTTATCTCTGGTAACGACTCATCCCATGCCTTCTGCTCTTTTCCCGTAAATTGTGCTATCATCCTCTTGATGTTCCTGTTTGCTCTCTCTGTCGGGTTCTCCTGCGGTGTGTATGGTGTCGTTAATTGGTGTTTCACGCCAAGTTCTTCTAAAAATCTCTTAAAACGTCTGCTGATAAACTGCGCTCCGCTGTCCGTAATAAATACTTTTGGGACGCCGGACCGTGCCAAAATCCTCTCTCGAAATCCTCTTATTAAACATTCTGTCGTTGCCTTTCTGATTGGTATTATCTCTACCCATTTTGAAAATTTGTCTAAGAATACTAGTGCCATCGTGTTGCCATGCTTCGATCGGGGCATTGGACCAACAAAGTCTGCACAGGCTGTTGCCCAAGGCTCCTCTGAAATTTTCGTTAGCATCTTACCCGCGGCTGGCTGTTGACTCGGTTTATATATTTGACATGTGTGATACAGCTGTACATACTTCCTTATATCCCTGAACATTCCTGGCCAGTAATAACGTGTTGTTGCTCTTGCTATCCATTTTCGGATGTCCGTATGCCCTGCGCTCGGTATGTCGTGAATCTCCTCTAGCACTCTGCGTCTCTGTGGAGTCGGCACACATAGCTTCCATGGCACTGCATCTTCGCCATCCACCTGACTTCCTATGCGTCTGTACAATTTTCCATCCTCAATAACGTACTCTGGGAATTTCTCCGGGGCCTTTCTTATATCTTCCATCTTTGCTTTAAGCCACTTACACTCGGCTTTTACGTCATCCATCGTCAACGTACCCAACTGCTCGTCCATCGGTTGCCTTGATAATGCATCTGCCACAACGTTCAACTTTCCTTTTCGATACTGTATGTCAAATGAGTATTGCTGTAGTTCCAGCGGCCATCTCGTAATCCGACCAGTCGGACTCTCTATCGCATTCAACCATTTCAACGCTAGGTGATCTGTTATTACTGTAAACGTGTATCCTTCTACGTATGGCCTCATCTTTCGTATTGCCCAGACTATTGCCAAACACTCCTTTTCTGTCGGTGAGTAGTTCATCTCTGCCTTGTTTAACCTGCGGCTTGCGTATGCTATTACTCGCTCTTCGTCGCCTGAACCTTGCGTAAGTACTGCACCAAAACCAAAGTTACTTGCATCCGTCTGTAAACTAAACTTTCTAGAAAAATCTGGACAAGCGAGTACCGGTGTCTGCGTCAGTGCTGCCTTAAGTGCTTCGAATGCTGATTGTTGCTCTTCAGCCCACCTCCACTTACTACCTTTCTTGAGCATCGATGTTAACGGGTGTGACACTTGTGAAAAATCTGGCACGAATCTTCTATACCATGACACAACTCCTAGATAACGTCGTAACTCTCGTATGTTCTTCGGTGGTTCCAGTTCTTTGATGGCTGCAATCTTGTCTGGGTCGGTATGGATGCCTTCCTCGCTAACGACATGACCTAGATATTTTAACCTTTTCTTAAGAAACTCACACTTTTCCGGGTTTATCCTCAGGTTCGCTCTATGCAGCCTTCGAAATACTTCTGTTAAATGTGCAATGTGCTCTTCCAATGTTTTACTTGTAATGATAATATCGTCAAGATAAGCAAACGCGTATGGTTCCAATTCTGGTCCTATGGTACGATCATGTGCTCTCTGGAAATTTGCTGGGCCTGAGTGCAAGCCAAATGGCATTACCCTCCATTGGTATAGTCCACGCCCAGGTACTGTGAATGCGGTGTATTGCTTGCTGTTTGCTTCCATAGGGATTTGCCAATATCCATTTTTCAAGTCCAGGCTACTGATAAATCTCTCGCTTCTTAATTTGTCCAAGATATGTTGTATACATGGTAAAGGGTATGCGTCTGTTACTGATCATGCGTTTAGTTGACGGTAGTCTACGCAGAGTCTCCATTTGCCATTCTTCTTCTTTGCCAAAGCTATGGGTGCGCTGTGCGGGCTATTCGATGGTTCGATGCAACCTTTTTCGATCAGCTCGTCGACTTCCTTGTTGATAATTTCTTGCATTTTCGGATTCTTCGGATAGTACATTTGCTTAATTGGCTGGTCGTCCCTCATAACTATTTTGTGTGTGGCCACGTAGGATACTCCTGACATCTTTGCAAATACCTGTAACTCTTGGCTCAGAAATTTACTCACCGCATCTTCTGTCTTGCTAGTTTCTATCGCCGCCATTGGGTTGTGTTCCTTGAAATCTTCGCTATTTGTTTCGACCATAGTTGTACATGTCACTACCTCTTGCTTCCGTTCGTCTACTCTCAACGTTATTTCTTGACCACCACATCTCATCTCAAAGTTTACCTTCGCCAGATAGTCCGTGCCAATTACCAACTCATCGCCCAGTCCCGGTAGGATTAGCATCTCGTTTCTCTGTACTTTATCACCAATTCTTAATTCTGCATCTACCGCTTCTTTGACTATTATTGTTCTGCCATCGCCCATTCTTACTCGTGTCTTTACTTCCTTGAATATGCCAGTTTTTAATCTTCTCGCCATTTCATCACTTATAAAGCTCCTCGTCGCTCCCGTGGCAATCGCTGCTACCGCTTCTTCTCCGTTCACATACGTTGTTACCAATATGCGGCCCTTTGTGTATTTGAACATATCTAATCTCTCCGAAGTTGCACTTCCGAAGACCCCATCCCTCGGTTCCAATGTGGTCTCTGGTCGTTTCCCTGTGGCTTCCTACAACAATCACGCGTGAGCACGCCTATCTTACCACATGTCCAGCAAAATTCTCTTCTTATGCCTCGGCACCCGTATGAAAAGTGACCGCCTCTTCCGCATCGTCTGCAGGCCGTTCTTGTATCTACATATTCTTTTTGTGGCTCTGACCTCTGCTGTTGTTGGACTTCTACTCGCTCCTCCTGCCTTTGTTCTGCCTGGAGACACTGGTACTGACCTTCTTGACGCCGTGGTATGAATGGCCTTGTGCTAGGTCGCATTGGTTCCCTGTCAGGAGTAATATTTTCATAGTCTTGAGCTAAACTTACCAGCTCCTCAAAATTTCTGACCTCGCTTCGCTTTATATATAGTTGGTATTCTCTGCGCGAGTTTCTGTAGATACGGGTTAGTTTCTGCTCCTCGGTGTAGCCCGCGTGACGCATGAATCCTTGTAATACTAAGACATAATCTTTAAATAGCTCACCTTATCGTTGTACGCGCATTCGAATTTCATCTTCCAATTGCTCTAAGTATCGGGAGCTTAAAAAGAACTTCAGCAAGTCCTTCTTGAAGGCGTCCCACTCCTGCCAATGCCGGTTGTTATTCCTGTACCATACCAACGCTTTGTCCTTCAATAACTCCGGCAGCGCTTTTGGAATTGTGTTAAAGTTGATTTCATACCCATCTGCTAGCTCCTCCACTCTTCCGATGAATCCTAGGGGATCTTTGCCTCCGTCGTACTTTAATCCCCACTTCCTTACTCTGTCCATGGTCGTTGCATATGTGCCAGGCTTTTGAATATAATTTGTCGTTGCGTACGTAACAGGCTGCTGAATAAAATGTACCGGTGGTTGTCCGACCTCCAATTGATTGGGTGCACCATTTGCCTGCCTATTATTTCTTGGTGAATTTAGTTCGCTTCTTGTCTTTGATGCTTGTGGATTTGTTAACCGCGCATGCCGAATCGCCAACTCTGTGAATCGATCCTGTAAATTCTCGTTATCCTTCTCCTCTTGGATGAATGTCGCCAATCGCTTTCTTAGTTCGTCAACCGTTCCGCCATCCTCTAGCCCAAATTCCGTGCTGTAGGCTACCAGATCCTCTCGAGTGAGATAGTATATCCATGATACCTTTACCATTGTTATGCTTTATATCCTCGTCGTATTAACCCAGAAGTGTTTTAATCTTGTTTCCCTCTTCGTTTCTGATGCTCTGAAAGTATATCTTAAAATTGAATTGCTGTCCCTGCTCGGGCGCCAAAATGTGACGGACTTTTCGTTTGACTTCGCCGGGGTTAGCCTCAGTCCGTCCAGGGTTCCTGAAAGTAGAAATTCCTACCGGTCCTTCTAAAAGAATAACCCTGTTTATTTCGTATAAAAACGTTATAAAAGTATTTATTTAATAAAAATTCTATTTCTACTCCTAGCTGATTCCCTTGCTTTGTAAGAGGTGACTGAGGTAATAAAGCCCTAGGCCAACCTCCGCGGTCGAATGGAGTAATAAAGCCACCAGACGAATATACTTTTAGTACAAATGAAGTCAAAAACCTTCAGGTGTACTCTTGGTCGGTAGTGATAAAACCTACCGACTCGTATGCCTGTCTCCTAATCTCTCAATTTCAATGCGAACTCGTCGCCCTTATATACTAATATAATAACCACTTTCAACTAATAGTATTAACAATATAAAACAACTGTTATTCCGGTAAATATTTCCTTCCCATGAATTTCCATACACCATAATGCTCCTTATTGAATACAATGCCTTTGTACTTGCTCATACCGCCCTTTCCAGCCGTTGCTATAATTATTGTGTGTTTGTACATTTGCTTTGACCAATGCTTCTGCCTTCTGTAGTATGGCGTGCGTTGGTGTGTTGTATGCTAGTGCGTAAATATGTATAGCGAAATTTCAATTAGTAGCGGCGCTTATTTTGACGACTTGCTGCTGATCTCCGTTCACTTAAGTTATTATGTATGTTGTATTTGTAGCTGGGTGTATTGGATTTTGAGTGTGCAAAGGGTTGATTGACCGCTGCATTTTTATGTTTTGTGCGTATCTACCTCCCTTCCAAATATTCAATGCATGTTAGGGTGATCCTATGTTTAAAATTTATGTTTGCAAAAATGTAAATATTTTGCTTGCGTGCAAAAGTGCGCAAGTCTAATTTGTTCTTTAATTTAATAATTATCAATTCAATGTACAACAGAATATATGTATTTAGGGTATAATTCATAAAGGTAAACATATGTATATTTCTGGTGCTTCATATAAAGTGTATAAGTGATGAATTCAAATATTATTATAAATTTCAAGTTATTTCAAAATGTATATTCTTTAGAAAAATGTGTGGATATGTGTATGTTGTGAGGATACAAAGTCCTTGGCTTTGGGGTCCTCACAACGTGCTTAGATGAATAACTTATAACAAACACAAACTTTTAAAAATATTTATGCATTTCACAAGGTATCTTGTTCTCTTATGTAGTATTTTTTAAATCTTGACTCTTGCGAGAATTGCTATTTTTAAAAAACATTGGAAATCCTCTGAAACTTACAAATAAACAAATTCTTTATTTCATAATAACTTAGCACATTTTATATACATAGGCTGCTGAATTGTATTTTTTATTCATATTTTATATGGGAAACAACAACAAGGCATAAATAAGGGTTGTAAAATCATAGCACCTACCTGGAATAGTAGGCCTTGTGAATTGCATTTATTATTAGTACGGCAGTATCTATATATAGGTAGTGATAGAAATTAAAAAAAAAATCGATACTGGTACTCATTTAAAATACTCAAGATATCCATGCTAGTACCCATACTCAGTAAAAGGTATCGAGTATAATCGATCCACGTGTGTACTTCGCAATTTTTACCAAAATTTAAGAAATTTGGTATTTTTATGCCTTTCGTTATGCCTTTTTTTTATTTTTTTTTATGCCTTTCCTGAAAATGAAATGGTATATTAATCTAAAAATAGTAATTCCTGAAAGGAGAAGCAATAGACCCAGCATTAAGATTACCGAATTGATCAGGATAACGATCTGAGTTAATTTATCCATGTTCGTCCGCCCGTCTGTCTGTTTGAACGCAAACTTGCCCTTTAATTTTCGAGATATCTTGATATCAGTGGGTATAGTTTGTTGTCGGATTAGACATTTGTGGGAATCGACCCCGTCGGAACATGTAGGGATTTTTTATTTGATTATATATTTACTTGTTTAAATATTACCTTGTATTTTTATTTTATTGAGATTTAAGAATGTTTTTGTTCATATATTAAAAAATAAATTTTTGATTAATGATTTTGGGTTTAAAATTTATAATAAATGTGACCCTGATGTCACGTTGTTTAAATTTTTCCCAAATTATTAAATAAATTATAAAATTAAAAATTGCTTCAAATAAATGTTTTCATACATTTAAAGCAATACGGGCAATCCCCGTTTAAATCATACGTGGTCACAAATAATTTATGCATGAATTAATGTGTTTTTTTTTTTTAACTATCAGAGACTATATTTTTAGCGATCCTGCGTACCTGCGAATCTGGTCCATAAGATTGTTATGGGAAATTTTTAAGTTAAAATTTTAAGCTACAATTTAACATTTAACGAAGGCATATTAACAGAGTAGCTAGATAGTACGATCAACAAAAACAGTGATTATTTAAATTAACAATTTTAAGAAATTTACATACATATGTCAAAAAAAAGCTGTGAAAAATATTTGTGGAAGACCATGCATTTTAAAAAAAAATATATGTGTATAAACACAATAATTTTTAAGTTAAACGTAAATAATACGACATATTTCAAATCCATGGTGGAATGATAGAAGGTTAAGTTGATTCCTGTGATAAACAATTACGCTTTACCTGCGGGCAGTACAATTAAAAATAAAAACAAGTAAAGGTGTCTAAGTTCGGATGTAACCGAATTTTATATACTCAGCGTGAGCTTCAATTGTACATTTCATTTCAGATAAATTACTTTTCTACATAACACGTGGCACCGCCCATTTAAAAAAATGTCTCCCCATTTCCTCTTACATTGATTCAAAACTATTTTTTGCTAAGATATAGCTTATTATTCTAGTCTATGACCCTTTTAAATTTGTTTTATATCTAAGTTGCCGTGGTCTTTAACCGATCCCGTCCGTTTTTACTAGAAATATTTTCTGTTATAAAGAAAATATATGTACACAATTTCATTACGATATATTAATTTTTCTTCGAGTTATGGCTCCCGAAACATAGAAAATTGATTAGTCATAAAAGGGGCGGTGCCACGCCCATTTTTTAAAATTTCAAGTTTTTCCTGTTTATTGTTATAAATACACTTGGGAAATGAAATACCATTGATATAAAGCTGTATTTTGCAAAGATATAGCTTATTTTATTCGGCCCCGACTCTTTTAAAAATCTTTTATATAAAAATGGGCGTGGTTCTTAACCGATTTCGATAATTGTTCTTCAAAGAATTCCTTATAGTAAAGGCAACCTCTCTGCCGAATTTTGTTGCAATAGGTTTAACGATTTTTGATTTATGATTAATAATAGTTGTAAAATTGATTTTGTCACAAGTGGACAGTGTCACGCCCATTTGAAAAATTTAATGTTTTCCAATTTAATGTTATAATTCAATTAAGAAAGTAAAATTCTATTAATACAAAGCTTTTTTTTTGCTAAGATATAGCTTATTATTCTAGTCTGCGACCCTTTTGAACTTGTTTTATATCTAAGTTGCTGTAGTCTTTAACCGATCTCGTCCATTTTTTCTAGAAATATTTCTTGCTATAGAGGAAATTTGTATACCAAATTTTATTACGATCCGTTAATTTTTCTTCGAGTTATGGCTCCCGAAACATAGAAAAATGCTTAGTCATAAAAGGGGCGGTGCCACACCCATTTTTTAAAATTTGAAGTTTTTCCTATTTACTGTTATAAATATACTTGGGAAATGAAATACCATTGATATAAAGCTGTTTTTTGCAAAGATATAGCTTATTTTATTCGTCCACGACCTTTTAAAAATCTTTTATATAAAAGTGGGTGTGGTCCTTAACCGATTTCGTTAATTTTTCTTCAAAGCATTCCTTATAGTAAAGTCAACCTCTCTGCCGAATTTTGTAATAAGTTTCACGATTTTTCATTTATGATTAATAATATTTGTAAAATTGATTTTATCACAAATTTCAAAATTTTTATCAAGAGTCTCAATATAAGTCCACACGTTAAAATTCAACATTCTAGGTGTATTATTTACTAAATAATCAGGTTTTTTGTGTTTTCAAAATGTTATATATATAAAAAGTGGGCGTGGTTATCATCCGATTTCACTCATTTTCAATACCAATCAATTCTGGGTCCAGATAAGCTCGTGTACCAAATTTGGTGAAGATATCTCAATGTTTACTCAAGTTATCGTGTTAACAGACAGCTGGACGGACGGACGGACAGACATGGCTCAATCAAATTTTTTATCTATACTGTTGATTTGGTATATGGAAGTCTATATCTATCTCGATTTCTTTATACCTGTACAACCAACCGTTATCCAATCAAAATTAATACACTCTGTGTGCAAAGCACTCTGAGTATAACAAATGCATGAAAAATAAACTTTAAATTTGAATTTTTTTCTGCATGTGCTTATCCAACTTGTTATCGTGTGCAAATATCCCCACCAAGAACTAAAGTAGCGATATTCGTCCTGTGTGTTGCGATATGTGATGTTAATTACATAAAAGTCTCAAATAATAAAAACAGGAGGAAAGGGAAATTAAAAGATTGTGCGCCATGAGTTACCACTTGGTTGAGCAAGGTGACAACGTTTCATTATTGTCTATATTTGCAACGGCAGGGGCCGGAATTCAATTTTAAGGCATCTGATAAATGGCAATAGAAACAAAAAGGAATTTAGAACTGACTTCAAGGAAATTTATCGATATTTAACTCTTTTGGGAAATATATTTTTTTAGTTTGGTGAGTTTGTACTAATATATATATGTATTACATATATATGTATTGATGTGTATATGTATTTATATATTTCTGAATTAAATTTTTGAGCCCTTGTATTAGAGGTTTACGCCGATCACTATATCGGCGGCGGCGGCGTGGGCGGCGTGCCGGTGTACGCCGGCGTTCTTGCTTTAAAAAGGTCTTTTGTATTTAAAAGAATTATATTTAAGAAAGGTTTTGTTTGTATGTACATATTTAAGAGAATCGACGTATTGGCTATTTCGGAAAGATCCAGGGCTTTTGCCTCCAGGGAGGCTTTGAACCTAGCCCCGGTCTAAGAGACTGGTATTGGTGCTTCTGACGAAAAAAATTGAAGAACTTAAAATGGTCACACTTTAGTATGTATGTCTCGTACAAAGCGTAGTTTCACCGAAGGAGATGTTCTGGTCTAACTTCTAATCCTCGTTATCTACACGATTTCTTTAAATTATTTGTGACCCCTTGCTGGTCACGCACAAAGGCGACTTACGGTTGCTAATAATGGTCTTTTAATACTCCTGGCTCTCATGGCACAGTTTTAACGATGAGCACCAACGTTGGCCTAGTTGCAATCCTGTCCACCACCAGTCGCTACCACGCGTCCTGAGCCTCATACACCATGCCAGCACAGAAGTTATAGCACTGCGACTTCGAACTCATACCTTCGTGAACGTCACTAGAAGCTCTATGTATAGCTCCGAAGACTTTCTAACGGATTTTTTTTGTCGCACTATACTGCCGAGCACTACCAGAGAAATACCGCTTCCCAAGGCAGTCGGTTCTATGTACCGGAGCGACTCGGGATTTTTCCCGACCAAGGACTGTCACACTGTGACCCCATCTAATTTGTTTCGTCCCTCCCACAAATTGTCATCCTCCGAGCAGCTCCTTGCAGCAGGAATGTTCCATATTCTCTTACTCCGGAAAGGCATCGAATCCAATCCGGGTCCGTCTCCTGACCCCGGTCCTGAGAAATGGTTTTGCTGCATCTGCCGGAAAAGAATCTTTTTAGGACGGTCATACTCTGTTCAGTGTGTCTCGTGCAAGGGATGGTTGCATTGGACAGGTTGTTCTGGGCTTGATCCTAAAACCCGAGGTCCACGTAACTTTTATAAATCTTTTGTGGCTCCTTGCTGTTCACGTCCAAGGGCGTCCCGTAGTCTACGCCTTAGCGCCCCCCCCACCCCCGTAGTCACCCGTCACTTACCCCCAGATTGGCGACGTCTCCCCTTATGCACTTCAGAATCCTGCAGTTAAACTGTAATGGACTAACTGCGAAGATTACGGAGATAGTCGATTTCATGAAGCGGCACAACATCCGCATTGCTGCGATTCAAGAGACTAAACTCACAGCAAGATCTGCATTGCAGACCTGCTCTGGGTATAACGTCCACAGGAAAGACCGCGAGAGCGGAGATGGAGGCGGTCTCGCGTTTATCATACACCACTCTGTGCAATATTATATATTTGATCCTGGCATCGACCGCAGGGACAATGCCTTAGAACGCCAAGGCCTATCTGTCCGGTCAGGCGATGCAAACCTAGAAATCATCAACATCTACATCCCTCCTGCCACCTGTTGCCCCAGTGGATACCGCCCTAATATCAGGGCCTTACTCACTGGCAACAATCGCATTATCTTAGGTGATTTCAATGCCCATCATGATCTATGGCATTCAAACTTGCGGGCGGACAGTAGGGGTGAGATGTTGGCGGATCAAATAGAAGAAACGACGTTCTGCACAATAAACGGAGGCGTCCCCACACGTATGGTAGGAAGCTGTCACAGCTCGCCAGATATCTCAATCGTGAGCGCAGAACTCGTAAACTGCGTCAACTGGCAGTCGATGGTAACATTGGCATCCGACCACCTGCCCATACTTATTTCGCTTGAGCGTACCGCCGACTTCATCGTCACTGAAAAACGCACTTTCATAAACTTCAAAAAAGGGAAGTGGGAAGAATATAAATCCTTTACAGACAGCCGCTTTGCTGCCCTCCCTATCCCGACTGATGCCCGCCAAGTGGAGCGTGCCTTCCGTAAGGTCATTAAATCCGCCTCGGCACATTTCATTCCCGCCGGGAGAATTCCCGAAATCAGGCCCCACTTCCCGGCGGAGGCCGCAAACTTAGCGAGAGAACGTGACCTTATAAAACAGCTTGATCCAAGCGACCCCCAAATAAGGGATATAAACCAACGCATCAGATTGCTTGTGGATGAACAAAAGCGGGCGAAATGGGAGGAGCACCTAAGAGGTTGTAACCTCTCTACCGGTGTGGGTAAACTTTGGTCCACCGTAAAGTCCCTATCGAATCCGACTAAGCACAAAGACAAAGTTTCCATCGCCTTTGGCGACAAAGTGCTGTCGGACGCGAAAAAATGCGCGAGCGCTTTCTGCCGACAATATATAATGCATCCTACGGTCGACAAAGATAGACGGAGATCCAATAGACACGCACATAAACACAAATTCAGCGCGTCACCAATCAGCATCACCGCTAAAGAGGTTGAGGATGCCATTGGTCGTGCTAAACCATCCAAAGCAGTGGGCCCAGACGGCATAGCCATGCCGATGCTTAAAAGCCTAGGGAAGAGGGTTTCAAATATTTAGCGCACGTCTTCAATCTGTCTCTTTCCACCTTTGTCATACCTGAGAAATGGAAAATGGCCAAAGTGCTCCCGCTACTAAAGCCTGGGAAACCAGCTAACAAAGGTGAGTCGTATCGTCCGATATCTCTCCTATCGCCAGTGGCAAAGACGCTTGAAGCCATTTTGCTCCCTTATTTCCAAGCAAATTTGCAGCTAGCCCCTCATGAGCATGGCTTCAGAAAACTCCATAGCACTACCACCGCGCTAAATGCCATTAGCACCCAGATAAATTGCGGTGTAAATCAATACCCCCACCATAGGACAGTACTCGTAGCGCTAGACCTATCAAAAGCTTTCGATACGGTCAACCATGGCTCGTTACTGTAGGACCTGGAAGGGTCTACCCTTCCCCCATGTCTTCAAAGGTGGACCGCAAATTATCAAAACATCAAAACCAAGAAGAATTAAACAAGGGGTGCCACAGGGTGGTATCCTATCCCCACTTTTGTTTAATTTCTACATATCTAAGCTACCTTAACCACCGGAAGGAGTCACAATCGTTTCCTACGCCGATGACTGCACAATAATGGCCACAGGCCCAGGCCCAAAGATCGATACGCTATGCAATAAAATAAATGGCTACCTCCCTGATCTCTCCAGTTTTAAACCTGGCATTATCACCGACTAAATCTTCCGCGACCTTATTTACAACATGGACGCCCCAAATGTCGACCATTTTGAACATCCACGTCGATGGCACTACGCTACCGTCTGTCCTACACCCCAAAATCTTGGGTGTGACGTTTGATCAGGACCTACATTTTAATGCGCATGCAGCCGCAATTGTTCCGAGAATTCAGAGCCGTAACAAAATCCTTAAATCCCTCGCTGGCAGTACTTGGGTAAAAGATAAAGAAACGCTCATGACTACATACAAAGCAATTAGCCAGCCGATTACGTGCTACGCGTCACCCATATTGTCGCCAAGCCTAAAAATCACCCACTGGAAGAAACTACAGGCCTGCCAAAATACTGCTCTCAGAATCGCCACGGGCTGTCTTCTTATGTCCCCAGAACACCATCTGCATAATGAGGCGAGAATACTCCCCATCAGGGAGAGAAATGAGATGCTGACCAAACAGTTCCTGTTGAATACCCAGAAACCTGGGCACCCCAACAGACATCTGATTGATGAACCAGCACCGCCTAGGGGCTTAAGGAGTCATCTCCGTAAGCATTTTGAGGAAATACGGTACCTGAGAACCCAGCCGTATGAAATGGGAAAACACAAGCAGGTCCTTGGTGAACTCCATAAACAGGCATCGGACCTTTATGCCGGGAATTGCCCGGTGAATCCAGTGCTTAACGAAAATTATCCAAAACTTGCGGAAGAGGAACGCATACTCCCCAGGGAAACGCGTGTCACTCTTGCTCAACTTCGTTCTGGATACTGTAACAAGTTAAACTCTTACCTATCCAGAATCAACCCCGACATACGAAATGTATGCCCCGCTTGCAACGTGTCCCCACATGACACCAACCATCTCTTCAATTGTAATGTGGAACCAAAGCCTCTAACACCCCTTTCCTTATGATCCACCCCTGTTGAAACGGCAAGTTTCCTTGGACTCCCGTTAGAGGATATTGATGACAATTTGTGATCGGTCGCGGCTATTAGGTGGGACGAGCATTGCTACAACAACAACAACCAGAGAAATACCTTGAAACGTTAGGGAGTAACTATTAGTCCAAGGACGGCACCCTCGAAATCATAAGCAGTCCAAGTGGATATTATTGCGTAACTCATGGGTGAAAATAGTATAATCCTAAATAATTTAAATTTTACAAGGACCCTGAATACCTTGTTTTTAAATGTAGACCAAAATTTGCAGACGTTTGTGTTCGCAACATTGATTTCAATAGTCTTCGCTAAACTAAAACAAAAATTTAGAATGAAAGTCGGCCGATTTTAAATAGAAAGATGTTATGGTTATACCCTCAGTTCAAACTGTTGTTTTCCGGCCTTTTGATACAAGAATTCATTATGAGTAACCGCGTAGTTTCAGTATTCAACCTAGTTCGACTGTCCACTACGTTAAAGTGGTATCACACACGGTCATTTGTTCGACTGTCTGGGGAGAACTTTTGCTTCACCACTTTTAGCGTTCTTGCGAAGGACAAAGCCTCACCTGGTAAATATATGTGCCTACGTATTCACATATGTAACAAGAGCCGAAACCTGTAGGTGATATTTAAACTTGGTTGATAGGCTAAAATCACTGTGATTAATTCCCAGGGACTAGTTGAGATAGGGCCGCCAACTTAGGGAAATGTCAAAACTGGAGACTTGGGTGTTGAATGATGAAGTGTGAAAATCAAAATTAAAAATCAGACGCTATCTTAAAGTTTCCCAAATAAACAACAGATGTTTGAATATAAGGGCAAGTAATTTTTCAAACCCTTCTATCTTCAATTTAAGCATGCAGTGAGAATAATTTCAAAGGAGAGTTTAAACTCCTGGGACCTACTTACTAAATGATTTTGCATAACTGATTTTGCTTATTATTTACGCGAATCGGAATATAAAATTTTTTTAAAAATCAGCATATTTTCCGGGTAACTTGCTGTTTTAGCAACTTAAGGACAATTTGGAAACATGTTCGGCTTGGGTCATTTTATTTGAATCCATTGTTCCTTCTTAATTAAAAAAAAATATGAAAGAGAACATTTAAATTTTTTATATAATTTTTCTTTTAGTGTTTTGTTTTAATAACTTGGTGAATTGGGTGATGCAAAATACGTCTTAAGCTGACATCGAAAGCGCTTGTTTTTTTAAATTCCTTTTGAACGGGTAGTAAGATTTACATTTCGCAATTGGATTCCTATAACTGGCAGTGATGCGTATCCGTTAATACCCCTTTCGACCATATCCGCGGCTTCCGGCGCGTTACTATATTTTCTACTCGTTTAAGACTGTATAAGCCATTTATTGTTCATGTCGAAAGTTGGTCGGATATGGTCGAAAGTGGTATCAACGGATGCGCATCACTGCCAGTTATAATAAACTAATTGCGAAATTTAACTCTTTCTAACTGTTCATAAGTTATTAAAAAAAAACAGGTGCTTTCGATGTCAGCTTAACACGGACTTTGCATCACCCAATTCACAAAGTTATTAAAAGAAAACCCTAAAAGAAAAGTTTTATAATAAATTTATATGCTCACTTTGCTTTTTTTTTTCAAAAAAACAAGGCGAAGATGTTTTCAAATTGTCCTCTAGTTGTTAAAAAAAGCAAATTACCCAAAAAAGGTGCCGACTTTTAAAAAAAATTTACATTGCGATTGGCTGAAGGAATAAGCGAAATCGGTGATACAAAATCCTTTAGTAGGATCTAGGGGCATAAGCACTCCTTTGAAATGATTCTTACCTCATACTTAAGTTGAGGATATATGTATGTACGTATGAGAAGGGTTTAAAGAATCACTTGAACTTACATTTAAGCGCATGGTGTTTATTTGCGAAACTATACAATAGCGTCTGAAATATTAATTTTGATTTTCACACTTCATCCTTCAACACCCAAGGCCCCACGGGTTTGACATCTAAAGTTGGCTGCCCAATCCGAAACTAGTCCCTTGGAGTGAATCACGTTGTTTATAGCCTACCAACCAAGCTTAAATGTAACCTACGCATTACGGCTCCTTTTATAAATGTGAATACGTAAGCACATATATATACCAGGTGCGCCTTTGTCCTTCGCAAGAAAACTCAAAGTGGTGAAGCAAAAGCTTTCCCAAGACAGTCGAACTAATGACCATGTGTGCTACTACCCTAACGTAGTGGACAGTCGAACTAGTCTGAAAACTGAAGCTACGCGGTCATCCATTCTAAAATATCGTTTTGATTTAACGAAAACTATTGAAATCAATGTTGTGAACACAAACATCTGCAAACTTTGGTCTACATTTTAAAAGTTGTATCCAGGGCCCTTGTAAAATTTTAATTATGTAGATGCGCCGAGGATTATACTATTTTCACCCATGAGTTACGCAATTACATCCACTTAAACTGATTATGATTTCCAGGGCGGCATCCTTGGCCGAATAGTCACTTCCTAACGCTTCAAGGAGTTTCTCTGGCGTAGCTCGGCAGCATAGCGCGAAACATCCGTTAGAAAGTCTTCGGGACTACACCTAGAGCTTCTAGGAAAGTGACGTAGGCGAAGGTAAATACGACTTCGCAATCCTATAGCTTCTGTGCTGGCATATGGTGTGAGAGTAGCGACTGGTGGTCGGGATTGCTACTGTTCGCACATCGGGAATTGTAGCTCTTAATCATCGGGAATCGTAGCTCGAAAAAACTGCATGCGCCCTGTGCCACGAGAGTCATGAGTATTAATAGACCATTAATAGCAACCGTAAGTCGCCCTTGTGCGTGACCGCCAAGGAGCCACAAATGATTTCAAGAAATTGTGTTCGCGACGATTATTAAGAGTTAACCACAGGTGAAACTACGCTTTGCACGAGATATACAGACAAAAGTGTGACCATTTCACGTATCTTTCTTTCTTTTCAGTAGACGCAGCAGTACCAATTCCAAAGACCTGGATTGCGTTCGAAGCTTCCCTGTAGTATGTGAACGAGGGACAATCCCTCCGCAAAGAGCTACTCCTGAAAATTTTTTAACGCTCTGCCATTTTTTGAGGCAAAAACCCCGATTCTTTCCGAAATGGCCAAAACGTTGATTTCCTTAAATACATACAAATAAGACCTTTCCTAAATATTATTTTTTTAAATAGAAAAATCCAGCTCTTTAAAGTAAGAACACCGACGTACGCCGGCGCGCCGCCTACGCCGCCGCCGCCGATAAATTGATCGGCGTAAACCTCTAGTACGTATTTATAATACATGAATATATTTGATTAAATTAGCTTATATAATTTTAAATCTGTTAAAAATTCAAATTTCAACTTTAAAAGTTAACTGTTTCCTTTTTTAAAATGTTTCGTTCACCACAACATGGCACACACGCCTCTACACGCACACATAACACCAATGATTCACTTATTGATTTGCATAATAATGCTGAAGAGCTAATTAATACATATACCAATCGGAATGGTAATGAGATTTGTACTACTTCTGTCAAACTACCACAATTTTGGACTAGTTGCCCTGAAGCGTGATTTATTCATGCGGAAATGCAGTTTAGTACAAAACATATTACTAAAGAAACAACTAAATATGAACATACTATTACTGCACTGCCGCAGGATGTTTTTTTAAATTCCTTTTGAACGGGTAGAAAGATTTACATTTCGCAATTGGATTCCTATAACTGGCAGTGATGCGTATCCGTTAATACCCCTTTCGACCATATTCGTAGAAAATATAGTACCGCGCCGGACGCCGCCACCGCCGCGCCGATATTTTTACATTCGGCGACGGCGTGCAAAAAACCATGAAAATAGGCGGCGGCGGCGTTTATTGGTGGCGTATATCTCTAATATGTATGTATTAGAGATACACGCTGCCGGTAAACGCCGCCGCCGGTTTTAGTAGTTTTTCACACGCCGCCGCCGAATGATAAAAATATCGGCGCGGCGGCGTCCGGCGCGTTACTATATTTTCTACTCGTTTAAGACTGTTTAGGCCATTTATTGTTCATGTCGAAAGATGGTCGGATATGTTCGAAAGTGGTATCAACGGATGCGCATCACTGCCAGTTATAAGAAACTAATTGCGAAATTTAACTCTTTCTAACTGTTCATAAGTTATTAAAAAAAAACAGGCGCCGCCGATTTTACTAGTTTTTCACACGCCGCCGCCGAATGACAAAAATATCGGCGCGGCGGCGGCGGCGGCGTCCGGTGCGTTACTATCTTTTCTACTCGTTTAAGACTGTTTTGGCAATTTATTGTTCATGTTGAAAGTTGGTCGGATATGGTCGAAAGTGGTATCAACGGATGCGCCTCACTACCAGTTATAAGCAACTAATTGCGAAATTTAACTCTTTCTAACTGTTCATAAGTTATTAAAAAAAAACGGGCGCTTTCGATGTCAGCTTAACACGGACTTTGCATCACCCAATTCACCAAGTTATTAAAAGAAATCACTAAAAGAAAAATTTTATAATAAATTTATATGCTCATTTTGCTTTTTTTTTTTTTTAAAACCCAAGGCGA
The DNA here is from genome assembly GCF_040869045.1 of Eurosta solidaginis. NCBI lineage: Eukaryota > Metazoa > Arthropoda > Insecta > Diptera > Tephritidae > Eurosta > Eurosta solidaginis. The sequence continues at coordinate 214,344,402 of NC_090319.1, read as the reverse complement.
AGATGTTTTCAAATTGTCCTCAAGTTGTTAAAAAAAAAGCAAATTACCCAAAAAAGGTGCCGACTTTTAAAAAAAATTTACATTGCGATTGGCTGAAGGAATAAGCGAAATCGGTGATACAAAATCCTTTAGTAGGATCTAGGGGCATAAGCACTCCTTTGAAATGATTCTTACCTCATACTTAAGTTGAGGATATATGTATGTACGTATGAGAAGGGTTTAAAGAATCACTTGAACTTACATTTAAGCGCATGGTGTTTATTTGCGAAACTATACAATAGCGTCTGAAATATTAATTTTGATTTTCACACTTCATCCTTCAACACCCAAGGCCCCACGGGTTTGACATCTAAAGTTGGCTGCCCAATCTGAAACTAGTCCCTTGGAGTGAATCACGTTGTTTATAGCCTACCAACCAAGCTTAAATGTAACCTACGCATTACGGCTCCTTTTATAAATGTGAATACGTAGGCACATATATATACCAGGTGCGCCTTTGTCCTTCGCAAGAAAACTCAAAGTGGTGAAGCAAAAGCTTTCCCAAGACAGTCGAACTAATGACCATGTGTGCTACTACCCTAACGTAGTGGACAGTCGAACTAGTCTGAAAACTGAAGCTACGCGGTCATCCATTCTAAAATATCGTTTTGATTTAACGAAAACTATTGAAATCAATGTTGTGAACACAAACATCTGCAAACTTTGGTCTACATTTTAAAAGTTGTATCCAGGGCCCTTGTAAAATTTTAATTATGTAGATGCGCCGAGGATAATACTATTTTCACCCATGAGTTACGCAATTACATCCACTTAAACTGATTATGATTTCCAGGGCGGCATCCTTGGCCGAATAGTCACTTCCTAACGCTTCAAGGAGTTTCTCTGGCGTAGCTCGGCAGCATAGCGCGAAACATCCGTTAGAAAGTCTTCGGAACTACACCTAGAGCTTCTAGGAAAGTGACGTAGGGGAAGGTAAATATGAGTTCGCAATCCTATAGCTTCTGTGCTGGCATATGGTGTGAGAGTCGCGACTGGTGGTCGGGATTGCTACTGTTCGCACATCGGGAATTGTAGCTCTTAATCATCGGGAATCGTAGCTCGAAAAAACTGCATGCGCCCTGTGCCACGAGAGTCATGAGTATTAATAGACCATTAATAGCAACCGTAAGTCGCCCTTGTACGTGACCGCCAAGGAGCCACAAATGATTTCAAGAAATTGTGTTCGCGACGATTATTAAGAGTTAACCCCAGGTGAAACTACGCTTTGCACGAGATATACAGACAAAAGTGTGACCATTTCACGTATCTTTCTTTCTTTTCAGTAGACGCAGCAGTACCAATTCCAAAGACCGGGATTGCGTTCGAAGCTTCCCTGTAGTATGTGAACGAGGGACAATCCCTCCGCAAAGAGCTACTCCTGAACATTTTTTAACGCTCTGCCATTTTTTGAGGCAAAAACCCCGATTCTTTCCGAAATGGCCAAAACTTTGATTTCCTTAAATACATACAAATAAGACCTTTCCTAAATATTATTTTTTTAAATAGAAAAATCCAGCTCTTTAAAGTAAGAACACCGACGTACGCCGCGCGCCGCCCACGCCGCCGCCGCCGATAAATTGATCGGCGTAAACCTCTAGTATGTATTTATAATACATGAATATATTTGATTAAATTAGCTTATATAATTTTAAATCTGTTATAAATTCAAATTTCAACTTTAAAAGTTAACTGTTTCCTTTTTTAAAATGTTTCGTTCACCACAACATGGCATACACGCCTCTACACGCACACATAACACCAATGATTCACTTATTGATTTGCATAATAATGCTGAAGAGCTAATTAATACATATACCAATCGGAATGGTAATGAGATTTGTACTACTTCTGTCAAACTACCACAATTTTGGACTAGTTGCCCTGAAGCGTGATTTATTCATGCGGAAATGCAGTTTAGTACAAAACATATTACTAAAGAAACAACTAAATATGAACATACTAATACTGCACTGCCGCAGGATGTTTTTTTAAATTCCTTTTGAACGGGTAGAAAGATTTACATTTCGCAATTGGATTCCTATAACTGGCAGTGATGCGTATCCGTTAATACCCCTTTCGACCATATCCGTAGAAAATATAGTACCGCGCCGGACGCCGCCACCGCCGCGCCGATATTTTTTACATTCGGCGACGGCGTGCAAAAAACCACGAAAATAGGCGGCGGCGGCGTTTATCGGTGGCGTATATCTCTAATATGTATGTATTAGAGATACACGCTGCCGGTAAACGCCGCCGCCGGTTTTAGTATTTTTTCACACGCCGCCGCCGAATGATAAAAATATCGGCGCGGCGGCGGCGGCGTCCGGCGCGTTACTATATTTTCTACTCGTTTAAGACTGTTTAGGCCATTTATTGTTCATGTCGAAAGATGGTCGGATATGTTCGAAAGTGGTATCAACGGATGCGCATCATTGCCAGTTATAAGAAACTAATTGCGAAATTTAACTCTTTCTAACTGTTCATAAGTTATTAAAAAAAACAGGCGCTTTCGAAGTCAGCTGCCGATATACGCCGCCGCCGAGTTTACTAGTTTTTCACACGCCGCCGCCGAATGACAAAAATATCGGCGCGGCGGCGGCGGCGGCGTCCGGCGCGTTACTATCTTTTCTACTCGTTTAAGACTGTTTTGGCAATTTATTGTTCATGTTGAAAGTTGGTCGGATATGGTCGGATATGGTCGAAAGTGGTATCAACGGATGCGCGTCACTGCTAGTTATAAGAAACTAATTGCGAAATTTAACTCTTTCTAACTGTTCATAAGTTATTAAAAAAAAACGGGCGCTTTCGATGTCAGCTTAACACGGACTTTGCATCACCCAATTCACCAAGTTATTAAAAGAAATCACTAAAAGAAAAATTTTATAATAAATTTATATGCTCATTTTGCTTTTTTTTCTTTTTAAAACCCAAGGCGAAGATGTTTTCAAATTGTCCTCAAGTTGTTAAAAAAAAAAGCAAATTACCCAAAAAAGGTGTCGACTTTTAAAAAAAATTTACATTGCGACTGGCTGAAGGAATAAGCGAAATAAGTGATGCAAAATCCTTTAGTAGGATCTAGGGGCATAAACACGCCTTTGAATTGATTCTTACCTCATACTTAAGTTGAAGATATATGTATGTACGTATGAGAAGGGTTTAAAGAATCACTTGGACTTACATTTAAACGCCTGTTGTTTATTTGCGAAACTATACAATAGCGTCTGAAATATTAATTTTGATTTTCACACTTCATCCTTCAACATCAAAGTCCCCACGGGTTTGACATCTAAGGTTGCCTGCCCAATCCAAAACTAGTCCCTTGGAGTGAATCACGTTGTTTATAGCCTACCAACCAAGCTTAAATGTAACCTACGCATTACGGCTCCTTTTATAAATGTGAATACGTAGGCACATATATTTACCAGGTGCGGCTTTGTCCTTCACAAGAACACTCAAAGTGGTGAAGCAAAAGCTTTTCCAAGACAGTCGAACTAATGTCCATGTGTGCTACTACCCTAACGTAGTGGACAGTGGAACTAGTCTGAAAACTGAAGCTACGCGGTCATCCATTCTAAAATATCGTTTTGATTTAACGAAAACTATTGAAATCAATGTTGTGAACACAAACATCTGCAAACTTTGTTCTACATTTTAAAAATTGTATCCATGGCCCTTGTAAAATTTTAATTATGTAGATGCGCCGAGGATTATACTATTTTCACCCAGGAGTTACGCAATTGCATCCACTTAAACTGATTATGATTTCCAGGGCGGCTTCCCTGGCCGAATAGTCACTTCCTAACACTTCAAGGAGTTTCTCTGGCGTAGCTCGGCAGCATAGCGCGAAACATCCGTTAAAAAGTCTTCGGAACTACACCTAGAACTTCTAGGAAAGTGACGTAGGCGAAGGTAGATATGAGTTCGCAATCCTGTAGCTTCTGTGCTGGCATATGGCGTGAGAGTAGCGACTGGTGGTCGGGATTGCTACTGTTCGCACATCGGGAATTGTAGCTCTTAATCATCGGGAATCGTAGCTCGAAAAAACTGCATGCGCCCTGTGCCACGAGAGTCATGAGTATTAATAGACCAATAATAGCAACCGTAAGTCGCGTGACCGCCAAGGAGCCACAAATGATTTAAAGAAATTGTGTTCGCGACGATTATTAAGAGTTAACCCCAGGTGAAACTACGCCTTGCACGAGATATACAGACAAAAGTGTGACCATTTCATATATCTTTCTTTCTTTTCAGTAGACGCAGTAGTACCAAAAGACCGGGATTGCGTTCGAAGCTTCCCTGTAGTATGTGAACGAGGGACAATCCCTCCGCAAAGAGCTACTCCTGAAAATTTTTTAACGCTCTGCCATTTTTTGAGGCAAAAACCCCGATTCTTTCCGAAATGGCCAAAACGTTGATTTCCTTAAATACATACAAATAAAACCTTACCTAAATATTATTTTTTTAAATAGAAAAATCAAGCTCTTTAAAGTAAGAACACCGACGTACGCCGGCGCGCCGCCCACACCGCCGCCGCCGATAAATTGATCGGCGTAAACCTCTAGTATGTATTTATAATACATGAATATATTTGATTAAATTAGCTTATATATAACTTTAAATCTTTTATAAATTCAAATTTCAACTTTAAAAGTTAACTGTTTCCTTTTTTAAAATGTTTCGTTCACCACAACATGGCATACACGCCTCTACACGCACACATAACACCAATGATTCACTTATTGATTTGCATAATAATGCTGAAGAGCTAATTAATACATATACCAATCGGAATGGTAATGAGATTTGTACTACTTCTGTCAAACTACCACAATTTTGGACTAGTTGCCCTGCAGCGTGATTTATTCATGCGGAAATGCAGTTTAGTACAAAACATATTACTAAAGAAACAACTAAATATGAACATACTATTACTGCACTTCCGCAGGATGCAATAGTGACTATTTTGGATTTTATACAAAATCCACCAGAGACTAACAAATTTACAGCTTTGAAAAAAATTTTTATTGTGAGAAATTCGTTAAGTGAAAATGCAAGTGAATGGTTCCAATTTTAGTTCGGATATTCCCAAAAAAATTTGGTTAAGAAAATTGCCACAAAATATTAGTGTTATTTTGGCTAGTTCAAGTATAACTGATATAAATGAATTAACCAAACTAGCAGATAACATATGTCAACAGTTTAACAAATCTGAATTGGTTTCTGTTTGTGATTTTCAAAATTCTAAAAGTGAAAGTACTGTTATAGCCAGTGTTGCCATTTTGGTGCTTTTGGGGCCAGATCTAGCCCTTTTTTTGCGTTTAGCTCCAAAAATTCCGGTTTAGCCCCTAGCCCTTTTTTGGCCCTCTTTAAAATGTTTGCACCTTTTTGGCTCCAAATCTATTTCGGCAATACATATTGTGAAATTTGTAATGTGTTTTATGTGTGTCGAAATTTCATTTTATTTGTTTCGTTTTGTATGAAGTGGCAACTCGGCACTCAACTGATGTCAAAAACTTTAATCGGTAAACTGTGTCATGAAGATGTATATTTGATTTCCAGCTTGTGCAACAGCATAGTGTCACCTTCAGAGAGTTTCGACCCTTTAACTTCAAATTATAATACATTTTTGTCTCCCGTACCTTATTTTCATTATAACTTTGAAGAATATATACGAATTAAAAAATAAGATAAATGTATAGACGAATTCATTGTAAGAAAGATGCGTAATATATGTCGCGACTTCATAATTAAATTAATAGGGCAATTAAGACAATGCTTGCCGCACAATATAGAAATGCTTAGCAAAATAGATTCTTTTCGGTTGAAAACACAAAGGCTTTTATATTTCACAAACCTTTGGTTTTTGCCTTAAAGTCAAAAACTGAAGGTAGTCCTAGGCAAGCAAGACATCTGGAGTTTATTGCAAAGTTTACCAGTGACATACAATATATAAAGGTCAGGAAAATATTGTAGTTGACACGTTATCACATGCTTTTGAAATAGATACGATTAGGAATTTAGAACTTAATTTTAAAATTTTACAGAGTGAACAACAACAAGATAGTGACTTGATAAACTGATTTCTGGACAAACATCTCAAAATCTGAAGTTGATAAAAATTCCACTTTTGAATTTAAATATTTGGTGTGGTATCTCGGGAGAAAATCCTAGACCTTTTGTACCAAATAGTTTACGCAAAAAAGTTTTTTTTATGCTACATGGGATATCACATAGTGGTAGCAAGGTTTCACGTCGTTTAGTAGTCTAGAAATATTTTTGGCCTTATATGAATAAACAAATCAATAACTGGTAAAAAGAGTGCATTAGCTGTCAAAAATCAAAAGTACATCGTCATACACAGTCTCCAATAAGTACGATTCCCACTCCTAGAGCCATATTTGAGCATATTCATTTATATGTGGTAGGACCTTTAACAATTTTAAAAGGATTCGCCATATTTTAACAATAGTCGATAGGTTTACCCGCTGGCCAGAGGCTTTTCCTCTTTGAGACGATTCTGCATCAAGTTGTAAATAAGTCTTTAAATGAATATATGTCTCGTTTCGGTGTACCGTTAAAAATGACTACAGATCGAGGTTCTATATTTACATATCATTTGCTTTCGGAATTAACAAAATTACACGTAAGTCAACACATCAAAAAGTCTCCCTATCATCCGCAAGCCAACGGTATGGTGGACGCTTTCATAGACAATTGAAATCTTCATTGATGGCCAAAATTGACAACAGATATTGGTGCGATGAATTACCTATACTTTTGTTGGGATTACGATCAGTTTTTAAAGAAGACATTTCTGCTACACCAGCTGAAATGGTTTTTGGGCAAAATTTACGATTGCCTGGTGAACTTGTTGTTTCAACCTCTGAAAATGTTTCTCCGGAAGAAATTTTAAGTAGTCTTAAAGAGCGTTTTAAAAATGTTAATTCGAATTTGGAACATCATCCTAATTTAAACACTGGTACATTTCTTAAACAGGGCCTTACGGAGTTGTTGGAAAAGATAAGAAATATTTGAAGATTGAAATTAATAATGAAATCGAACCATTCCGATTGACAGATTGAAACCTGCAACTGTTAGAGCACCTATCACACACATTTACACTAATAACATAACAACACAAAGAAAAAGAGTTACATTTAATTTATTTAAATTAGATTCTTTGGAAAGGGTAGTATTGTTGGGGTTTTGCTATTTGATTATATATTTACTTGTTTAAATTATACTTTGTATTTTTATTTTATTGAGAGTTAAGAATGTTTTTGTTCATATGTTAAAAAAAATGTTTTTGATTAATGATTTTGGGTTTACGATTTATAATCACAAATAATTTATACATGAATTAATATGTTTTTTTTTTTTTAACTATCAGAGGCTACAGACCACTATAGCATACATCCCCCAGACAATTGGTTTTCCAGGAAATACGTTTCTTTGTAATATGTTCTTCAATTTATCAGTAAGAAGCTTCAAGTTCCACCAAATGCCTTCGCAAATGGCACATATTTTTGTCTGAAAAAATTGTAGACATCGGTTGTATATAGCATATATCCCATACAGCCGATTGTTCAGATAAGAATAATTTGGTAGTTTCTACCCCACTTTAACAGCTAAAAGCTTAAAATTTCACCAAATGCTTTTGCATATAGCACATATCCTTGTCTGAAAAAGTCGTAGATATCGGTCGTTCGTTTATATAGCATATATCCCATACATTCAGTTGTTCAGATACGAAACATTTCGCAATTTCTACGCCATTTAAACAGCTATACGCTCAAAGTTTCACCAAACGGTTACGCATATAGTATTTATTGTTGTCTGAAAAAATCCTAGGGATCGGTCATGTATATAGTATACACCCCATACAAACCGATCGTCGGATAAATAGGTTTTCGTCATTTCTGCCCCATTTAAAAAGTTTGAAGCTACAAATTTCATCAAATAGTTACTTACTTAAAGGTCATATATTGTTCAGATAAGTGAATCATGGTCATAGCAGACCACAAGAAACGTCGAATTGTATCTTCACACAAAGTACCCACCTATTTTTTATTTTATATTTATCTAAAACGTCGCTTAATTTTTTTTTAATAATTAGGGAAATATTTAAACAACGTGACATCAGGACGGACAAGGCGACAGCTGTTTCGATTATACCTTGTAAATCTCTTCAAAGCCTTTTCTCCCGGGAGTAGGAGTCGAACCCGCACTCCTACGATAGTTGAAATGGTTACAAACGCATTCAGCTACTTCATGCCTTAGTCGTTGTAAAGTTTTTCCCAATTGCCTTCTTTCGCATATATTATCTTCTACACATCACATACTTCGTATGTACTTATGTGTTGAAGTTATGCATGTTTGTAAGGCGGTTTTATAGAAACTTAGTCTTATTGCTGTTTTTTTTCTATTTATAGAACTACAACGAATTAACCAAATGTTGTCCCTTTATATGAATTAATCGCGGATTGCCCGTATTGCTTTTAAATGTATGAACATTTATTTCAAGCAATTTTTAATTTGATTTAAACGTGACATCAGGACGGACAAGGCGACAACTTTTTCGATTATACCTTGTAAATCTCTTCAAAGCCTTTTCTCCCGGGAGTGGGAGTCGAACCCCTACCACTAAGATAGTTGAAATGGTTACAAACGCATTCAGCTACGTCACGCCTTAGTTGTTGTAAAGTTTTTCCCAATTGCCTTCTTTCGCATATATTATCTTCTACACATCACATACTTCGTATGTAGTTACGTGTTGGAGTTATGCATGTTTGTAAGGCGGTTTCATAGAAATTTGGTTTCATTGCTGTTTTTGTTTAATTTATCGAACTACAACGAATTAACGAAATGTTGTCTCTTTATATGAATTAATCGGGGATTGTCCGTTTTGCTTTTAAATGTATGAACATTTTTTTTCAAGCAATTTTTAATTTTATAATTTATTTAATAATTTGGGAAAAATTTAAACAATGTGACATCAAGACGGACAAGGCGACAGCTTTTTCGATTATACCTTGTAAATCTCTTCAAAGCCTTTTCTCCCGGGAGTGGGAGTCGAACCCGCACTCCTACGACAGTTGAAATGGTTACAAACGCATTCAGCTACGTCATGCCTTAGTTGTTGTAAAGTTTTTCCCAATTGCCTTTTTCGCATATATTATCTTCTACACATCATATACTTCGTATGTAGTTATGTGTTGAAGTTATGCATGTTTGTAAGGCGGTTTCATAGACATTTGGTTTTATTGCTGTTTTTGTTCTATTTATAGAACTACAACGAATTAACCAAATGTTGTCTCTTTATGTATGAACATTTATTTCAAGCAATTTTTAATTTTATAATTTATTTAATAATTTGGTAAAATATTATATATATATATATATATATTATTTGAATAATATTCGTTTTGGCGACCTTTTTATTTAAAGAAATTGGTTTTATGTGTACCGGCTCGAGGTCAATATATTTGGTAATAAAAACACAAGTTTTTATTTTTTATTCCGATATAATATATAAAAACTTGTGTTTTTATTACCAAATATATTGACCTCGAGCCGGTACACATAAAACCAATTTCTATATATTATTTGGATATTATGGGATACGATTATTGTTCAGCTCAATTCACTAAATGTATGTAGTCTTCGGCACGGCTGAAGACAATCCCGTCCTTACTTGTTTTAAATGAGATCGCATACTTCAAGTTTAGTAGAAAACAAGTTAGAAGGTTAAGGTCGTCCGGAACCGATCATTATGTACCCAGATATGTGCTCTCACATATTCTTATATTAAGGGTACTCAATAACATCCTATACATATGGGTCATTATTTCACAAATCGTACAGATTTGTAGAAAAAAAATTTTCACTTTTTTAAAAGACATCAAATTTATTTGTTGGAATCATTTCGCATTTTAAGTCAACACATATATTAGGATTTCTTCGAAAAAAATTTTTTTCAGAGATCTGCATGTGCTCAGATTCGATGGATAAGCAAACTTGCCCACATTCGAAATGCTATATCTTTGGTTCCACTCTTCGTATCTTATTAATTTTTGTTTTATTTTGAAGGTAATAATATTTCTTTATAACTGCGTTAAAAAAATATTTAATTTTATAAAATCAAAATTATGAACAAAAAATTAATTTTTATATAATTACTACATACTGTTTTCCCCACGAATATTTTAGAAAAAATATATATAATATGCCATACACTTTCATATAAAAAACCATTTTTAAGTTGGGCAATTTTGTGGTTCAAAAGATATTAACTCATTTCTGACCTGACCACGAGAAACTTGCCTATATCTACTTGCAGAAGTTACGTGCTACAATTGTATACAGCATAGATGGGCAAAGCTGACTCACATGAGCAGTATGCTCATCACACGTATTATTACGCTCATCATTTCAGTCATTGTTGAGACCGAAAAAGCAATTTCACCACAGAGGCGTAAAAACATAATAAGACAGTCGCTTAGTTGCTTACATTTATTGAGATAACAGTTTGTGCCCGATTAAAAATGAACGACAACAACTTTTTTATGATTTCAGATGATTTTGGTAACGGACAATGTCTCTTGTGGGGACTCTCAAAGGGGACCCGGCAATAAAATTAGAGAAGATATTATAATTATTTCTATAAAGATTTTGATAAATATAAGGGCGTTGGCCATGACGGCGTGGGGGATTTGAAATTTTATGACTCTAGTTCAGTTCTCGGTTCGGGAGAATATAATTTCTAATTTAGCAAGCAAAGGTGTCTAAGTTCGGGTGTAACAGAACTTTATATACTCAGCGTGAGCTTCAATTGTACATCTCATTTCAGATAAATTACTTTTCTACATCATTGATTCAAAACTATTTTTTGCTAAGTTATAGCTTATTATTCTAGTCTACGACCCTTTTAAACTTGTTTTATATCTAAGTTGAACGATCCCGTCCATTTTTACTAGAAATATTTTCTGCTATAAGGAAAATATGTGTACACAAATTCATTACGATATGTTAATTTTTCTTCGAGTTATGGCTCCCGAAACATAGAAAATTGCTTAGTCATAAAACGGGAGGTGCCACAAAATTTGAAGTTTTTCCTATTTATTGTTATAAATACACTTGGGAAATGAAATACCATTGATATAAAGTTGTTTTTTGCAAAAAATATAGTTTATTTTACTCAGCTACGACCCTTTTAAAAATCTTTTATATAAAAATGGGCGTGGTTCTTAACCGATTTCGATAATTGTTCTTCAAAGAATTCCTTATAGTAAAGGCAACCTCTCTGCCGAATTTTGTTACGATAGGTTTAACGATTTTTGATTTATGATTAATAATATTTGTAAAATTGATTTCGTCACAAGTGGCCGGTGTCACGCCTATTTTAAAAAATTTTAGTGTTTTCCAATTTAATGTTAAAATTCAATTTAGAAAGTAAAATTCTATTGATACAAAGCTTTTTTTCGCTTAGATATAGCTTATTATTTTCGTCTACGACCCTTTTAAAAATCTTTTATATAAAAGCGGGCGTGGTCTTTAACCGATCTCGTCCATTTTTTCTAGAAATATTTCCTGCTATAGAGAAGATTTGTGTACCAAATTTTATTACTATCCGATAGTTTTTCTTCGAGTTATGGCTCCCGAGACATAGACAATTGCTTAGTCATAAAAGGGGCGGTGCCATGCCCATTTTTTAAAATGTGAAGTTTTTCCTATTTATTGTTATAAATACCATTGATATAAAGCTGTTTTTTGCAAAGATATAGCTTAATTTATTCGTCCACGACCCCTTTAAAAATCTTTTATATAAAAGAGGGCGTGGTCCTTAACCGATTTCGTACATTTTTCTTCAAATAATTCCTTATAGTAAAGGCAACCTCTCTGCCGAATTTTGTTACGACAAGTTTCACGATTTTTGATTTATGATTAATGGTATTTGTAAAATTGATTTTATCACAAGTGGGCGGTGCCATGCCCATTTTAAAATTTTTTTTCAAATTTTTATCAAGAGTCTCAGTATCTGTCCACACGTATTTGTATTATTTCCTAAATGATCCGGTTGTTTGTGTTTTCCGAAATGTTATAAATATAAAAAGTGGGCGTGGTTATCATATGATTTCACTAATTTTCAATACCAATCTATTCTGGGTCCAGATAAGCTCGTGTACCAGATTTGGTGAAGATATCTCAATCTTTACTCAAGTTATCATGTTAACGGACAGACGGTCGGACGGACGGACCTGGCTCAATAAAATTTTTTTTCGTTACTGATGATTTTGATATATGGAAGTATATATCTATCTCGATTCCTTTATACCTGTACAACCAACCGTTATCCAATCAAAGTTAATATACTCTGTGTGCAAAGCACTGTAACGTAGCGTTACAATAGTATGACCCCCACTGTAACCCTTTTTCTCCTACGCCTGAGACCCCACTCTAACCCTTTTTCACCTACGCCTGAGAGTATACATACATAGTACGTTAACAGGTAGCCAACATCAGCAGCTACATACCAATGCATGCGAACAGCATTGGGCGATAACAATAATATGCACACGGCACGCCAACTCACAGTAAATGGCAAACTGCATACGAATAGCATTGGGCGATAACAATAATATGCACACGGCACGCCAAATCACAGTAAATGGCAAACTGAAGTACCCAATTAGCGGTTCATTTCTCACTCGCATCATAGCAGAAGCAGTATAAAAGATAATGAATTGGCTGTTGTCACTTCATTCCTCGCAGGTTAGTCAGAGGAAGTGGTTGCTTTATTAAGCAACCCAGTCACTCCTCCTGACTAGCTGAGTGGAAGGGGTGTTGCCTTGGCACTGGTCACCCCTTGCTTGCGGGGACAACGGGTCGTCGCCTGTACAGTTTTCTCGCCCGGGTCCCAGCTAAGTAAGGGTGGGCCCGCCGCCTTAAGGCTATCCCGCCCCTTCCTCTCAGCTAAGGCTCCAGCCGACCCGGTTCGGCAGCTGCGTAGCGTGGTGCCTTCGGGCCCCAGTTTCTCCTCGCAGCCTACGAACCGGCAAGGACAGAGCTGGTGCACCGCCCCCGGCAACTTACCATAGCGTTGTTGTTGTTGTTGTTGTAGCAATGCTCGCCCCACCTAATAGCCGCGACCGATCACAAATTGTCATCAATATCCTCTAACGGGAGTCCAAGGAAACTTGCCGTTTCAACAGGGGTGTACCATAAGGAAAGGGGTGTTAGAGGCGTTGGTTCCACATTACAATTAAAGAGATGGTTGGTGTCATGTGGGGACACATTGCAAGCAGGGCATACATTTTGTATGTCGGGGTTGATTCTGGATAGGTAAGAGTTTAACCTGTTACAGTATCCAGAACGAAGTTGAGCAAGAGTGACACGCGTTTCCCTGGGGAGTATGCGTTCCTCTTCTGCGAGTTCTGGATATTTTTCTTCAAGTACTGGATTCACCGGGCAATTCCCGACATAAAGGTCCGACGCCTGTCTATGGAGTTCACCAAGGACCTGCTTGTGTTTTTCCGCTTCATACGGCTGGGTTCTCAGGTGCCGTATTTCCTCAAAATGCTTACGGAGATGACTCCTTAGGCCCCTAGGCGGTGCTGGTTCGTCAATCAGATGTCTGTTGGGATGCCCAGGTTTCTGGGTATTCAACAGAAACTGTTTGGTCAGCATCTCATTTCTCTCCCTGATGGGGAGTATTCTCGCCTCATTATGCAGATGGTGTTCTGGGGACATAAGAAGACAGCCCGTGGCGATTCTGAGAGCAGTATTTTGGCAGGCCTGTAGTTTCTTCCAGTGGGTGGTTTTTAGGCTTGGCGACCATATGGGTGACGCGTAGCACGTAATCGGCTGGCTAATTGCTTTGTATGTGGTCAAGAGCGTTTCTTTATCTTTTCCCCAGGTACTGCCAGCAAGGGATTTGAGGATTTTATTAAGGCTCTGAATTCTTGGAACAATTGCGGTTGCGTGCGCACCAAAATGTAGATCCTGATCAAACGTCACACCCAAGATTTTGGGGTGTAGGACAGTCGGTAGCGTAGTGCCATCGACGTGGATGTTCAATATGGTCGACATTTGGGGTGTCCATGTTGTAAATAAGGTCGCGGAAGATTTAGTCGGTGACAATGACAGGTTTCGCGAGGCGAAAAAACTGAAGAGATCAGGGAGATAGCCGTTTATTTTATTGCATAGCTCATCGATCTTTGGGCCTGGGCCTGTGGCCATTATTGTGCAGTCATCGGCGTAGGAAACGATTGTGACTCCTTCCGGTGGTGAAGGTAGCTTAGATATGTAGAAATTAAACAAAAGCGGGGATAGGACACCACCCTGTGACACCCCTTGTTTAATTCTCCTTTGTTTTGATGTTTCGTTTCTGAATTGCACCGATGCCTGCCGACCACCCAGATAATTTGCGGTCCACCTTTTAAGACATGGGGGAAGGGTAGACCCTTCCAGGTCTTCCAGTAACGAGCCATGGTTGACCGTATCAAGAGCTTTTGATAGGTCTAACGCTACGAGTACTGTTCTATGGTGGGGATATTGATTCAAACCGCAATTTATCTGGGTGCTAATGACATTTAGCGCGGAGGTAGTGCTATGGAGTTTTCTGAAGCCATGCTGATGAGGGGCTAGCTGCAAATGTGCTTGGAAATGAGGGAGCAAAATGGCTTCAAGCGTCTTTGCCACTGGCGATAGGAGAGATATCGGACGATATGACTCACCTACGTTAGCTGGTTTCCCAGGCTTTAGTAGCGGGACAACCTTGGCCATTTTCCATTTCTCGGGTATGACAAAGGTGGAAAGAGACAGGTTGAAGACATGCGCTAAATATTTGAAACCCTCTTTCCCTAAGTTTTTAAGCATCGGCATGGCTATGCCGTCTGGGCCCACTGCTTTGGATGGTTTAGCGCGACCAATGGCGTCCTCAGCCTCTCCAGCGATGATGGTAATTGGTGACGCGCAGGAGTTTGTGTTTATGTGCACGTCTATTGGCTCTCCGTCTATCTTTGTCGACCGTAGGATGCATTATATATTGTCGGCAGAAAGCGCTCGCGCATTTTTTCGCATCCGACAGCACCTTATCGCCAAAGGCGATGGAAACTTTGTCTTTGTGCTTAGTCGGATTCGATAGGGACTTTACGGTGGACCAAAGTTTACCTACACCGGTAGAGAGGTTACAACCTCTTAGGTGCTCTTCCCATTTCGCCCGCTTGTGTTCGTCCACAAGCAATCTGATGCGTTGGTTTATATCCCTTATTTGGTGGTCGCCTGGATCAAGCTGTCTTATAAGGTGGCGTTCCCTCGCTAAGCTCGCGGCCTCCGCCGGGAAGTGGGGCCGGATTTCGGGAATTCTCCCGGCGGGAATGAAATGTGCCGAGGCGGATTCAATGACCTTACGGAAGGCACGCTCCCCTTGGCGGGCATCAGTCGGGATAGGGAGGGCAGCAAAGCTGCTGTCTGTTGCAGATTTATATTCTTCCCACTTTCCTTTTTTGAAGTTTATGAAAGTGCGTTTTTCGGTGACGATGAAGTCGGCGGTACGCTCGAACGAAATAAGTATGGGCAGGTGGTCGGATGCCAATGTTACCATCGGCTGCCAGTTGACGCAGTTTACGAGTTCTGCGCTCACGATTGAGATATCTGGCGAGCTATGACAGCTTCCTACCATACCTGTGGGGGCGTCTCCGTTAATTGTGCAGAACGTCGTTTCGTCTATTTGATCCGCCAACATCTCACCCCTACTGTCCGCCCGCAAGTTTGAATGCCATAGGTCGTGATGGGCATTGAAATCGCCTAAGATAATGCGATTGTTGCCAGTGAGTAAGGCCTCGATATTCGGGCGGTATCCACTGGGGCAACAGGTGACAGGAGGGATGTAGATGTTGATGATTTCTAGATTTGCATCGCCTGACCGGACAGATAGGCCTTGACGTTCTAAGACATTGTCACTGCGGTCGATGCCAGGATCAAATATATGATATTGCACAGAGTGGTGTATAATAAACGCGAGGCGGCCTCCATTTCCGCTCTCGCGGTCTTTCCTGTGGACATTATAACCAGAGCAGGTCTGCAATGCAGATCTTGCTGTGAGTTTAGTCTCTTGAATCGCAGCAATGCGGATGTTGTGCCGCTTCATGAAATCGACTATCTCCGTAATCTTCCCAGTTAGTACATTACAGTTGAACTGCAGAATTCTGAAGTGCATGAGGGGTGACGCCGCCACTCTAGGGGTAAGTGAGGGGTGACTACGCCTAGGTTGTGGAAGGCCAGGACGCAATTGCTGTTGTGGCCTTGGGACTGGGAGCCCTTGGGCAAGCATTGGGGTACCCGGATGATTTGGGTTTCAGACCTGGCAACATGGTGCGATGAAACCCGTCGAGGGGTTGCCGTCGCGGAGACCAGAACATCTAGGAAAGTGGCACCACCCAAGGCAGGAGCTGCATTGAGCGGATGTCGCAAACCTATATATTCTGTGCTGGCAGACGGTGCAAACGGAGGCAGGGACTAAGAGTCTGTTTCCCTGACCTGCACGATTGCTGCCAGAAAAGAGGGGAGGAGAAAAAGACGGGGGCAGGGGCTGATGCTCAGCATTGCTACCAGCTCTACTACGAAGGTAGTAGTTATGAGTGGTATCAGCTGTTTGAGTTGTTGGCGCCGTGGGGCGCGAGCAGCAGCGGGTACTTGTTGTGGCTTGCTGAGCAGCGAAGCTGCTGGAAGGTAGTGGGGATACGCTTAGGCGTAGACTACGGGACGCCCTTGGGCGTGGGCAGCAAGGAGCCACAAAAGATTTATAAAAGTTACGTGGACGTCGGGTTTTGGGATCAAGCCCAGAACAACCTGTCCGATGCAACCATCCCTTGCACGAGACACACTGAACAGAGTATGACCGTCCTAAAAAGATTCTTTTCTGGCAAATGCAGCAAAACCATTTCTCAGGACCGGGGTGAGGAGACGGACCCGGATTGGGTTCGATACCTTCCCGGAGTAAGAGAATATGTAGCAGTCCTGCTGCAAGGAGCTGCTGGGAGGATGACAATTTGTGGGAGGGACGAAACAAATTAAATGGGGTCACACTGAAATGACAGTCCTTGGTCGGGAAAAATCCCGAGTCGCTCCGGTACATAGAACCGACTGCCTTGGGAAGCGCGTACAAACCACGGGTGAGCGATGTCCAGCGAACGAGCCAATCCCACCTCCGGAGGGAAAGGGGGTGCCGCCACGGCACTGGTCACCCCTTGCTGGCGGGACAACGGGTCGGCGCCTTACGGTTTTCTCGCCCGTGTCCCAGCCAAGTAAGGGGGGGGGGGGGGGCGCTCGCCGCAGTTCGGCCGATAGATCCCTTCACCTCAGTCCTGGCTCAGACAGTAGAGCGACCCGTCGGCTAAAGGGGCTACCGCTGTGTCGTCAAGGCGCACTTCCCCTCAGCCTACGGATCGACCTACAAAGACCCGGCTGGTACAACTCCGCGTCCAGCCCTGCCATCGTGCAAGCATGGAGGCGGTGGTGTCCAGCTAACGAGCCAGCACTGGAGGCGAGTGAGCCAACCACTCCACGGAGTGGAAAGGGGCGCCGTCAGGGAAAGGGTCACCCTCACTTGCGGGGACAACGGGTCGTCGCCTTCATGGTTTTCTCGCCCGTGTCCCAGCTGGGTGGGGTTTAAAGGGGAGCTAAAGGGGCTACCGCTGTGCCGTAAAGTGCACTCCCCCTCAGCCCATGAATCGGCCTTCGGAATTCCTGCTGGTACAACTCCGCGTCAAGCCCTGCATTCGTGCGGGCATGGAGGCGGTGGTGTCCAGCTGGCGGGCCGGCATTAACCAGAACTCTTTTCATTCCTCGCAGGTCCCTCCGCCGCCGCAACTGAGGCAGCGTCCTCGCAGGAAGCCGCCACCCGCAACCGCCGCTACTGGTAACCCCGCACCAACACCCCATCTTGGCCACTCCACTGGTACGCGCTCCGTTTCGCTGTTGTTGCCGTCGCTATCCTACCGCCGTTGCGCCGCTGCTCCGACGACCGTTGGCCGCTCGCTATCCTACCGCCGTTGCGCCGCTGCTACCTCACCACCGTCCAACCAGCTCGATGGTACCGTCACTGCGTCCATACCACTACATCCATCCATCCGCTAATACTGTCCGCCGTCCAGCCGCCGTGCTAATCCCGCCACTGCATACCGATGTACCAATCTGTCCGCTAATACTGTCCGCCGTCCGGCCGCCGTGCTGATCCCGCCGTTCGACCGCCGCACCGACCCCTCTGCTATTACAACGACCGTTAGCCGCCGCTGACCTCCTCCCCCGCCATCTTTGCACGGAAAGCTGCTGCCTTCACTACCCGTCAAGTCGTGTGTGTGTGTGTATTCGTCATTAACACATAACAACTGTGTTCTTATTAAGTGGGGGTTTGTGGGACCTCTACTTGACCCTGGATTGACTAAGTGCTACCTCAGCCTTCGACAAAACCCACCTCATGAATGGCGCCCGAGCAGGGACCCTCCTCCGCAGACGAACGTGGAAAACCAAAAACAACAACCACCAATACTGCCGGGGCGGGTTCGATGAACACACCATCAGAAACAACAAACACACCGGCCCCGAAGTTACGACGCTGAATACCGACTCACTCAATTGGATCTACTTACTGAAAAGGGAGAGGCTGAAAGAGGAGTGCAAGAAGCATACGATTCACGTGGAAGGCCAAACCGTAGCCGAGCTGCGCCGCGCACTAAGCACTTACGTACGAGCGAAACGCACGAGAAATTCAAGTGAAGACCTGCTGAAGAAGCTGGAACGGGAAGTGAATGAAGAAGAGGAGAAATCCGTTATGCTACCCCAGCCAACAACAAAGCCGAGCCCTTCGATCCAGATACATAGTCCACAACCGCATGCGCATGAGAGAGAACGCGCACCACCGAAGTGAGACGAAATGAGCGACGGTGAGCTAATGAATACCGTTCGCCGCTGGGATTTGCATTTTTCGGGTGAAGAGTCGCTGCGCGAATTTCTGGAGAGGATAGAGGAGCTTGCCGAATTTTACCGCATCCCCGTCGACCGGCTCCTCCCAACGCTGCCAGAACTTCTACGTGGAAAAGCACTCCAATGGTACCGCATCCGTAAAAAACATATCAACCAATGGAGCGATTTTCGAACGGAGGTGCAAAATTTTTTCCTACCAAGCGTCATCTTCGACATTTGGAAGAGGCCATCCGACAACGCAAGCAACACGGCCGTGAAAAAGCCAAAGACTACATCCTCGCATTAGAAACGCTGATCCGCCAGCATCCGACAATGTGTAAGGAAAACCACATCGAACGAATATACGATGGCCAAGCGTAGCGAGTTTAATACGATCGATGAGCTCCTGGAAATAAGGGAAGAATATGAGCTGCTAAAAATCGAGGAAGCGAAACAGGGCAAAGCGGCGATCCACAGCCTATATCATCTTCAAACGTAGTACGATAGCAAGGAGTGCTGCTGGCGCTGCAAGGAACGCGGACACCGCCGCTTCCAATGCAGGGGCCGCTGGAGAATGTTCTGCTCCAAGTGTGGACAAGACAACATCCTCTCCAGGGACTGCCTATGCCCTTCGACCAACCAATCCACCGACAACAACACCTCTAGGATGCCGTCAAGTTATGTGAGAGGAAGCCGCCAAGCATTATTTGTGCGGCCACAGAAGTATATGGAACCACCAGCCTGCAAACCCGCTACCGAAATGCAAGTAGATGACCGTCTCTACATTCCGATAACCATTGAGGGCATGAGCGTGCGCGCGCTAGTAGACACCGGCGCCACCCTCTCATACGTCGATGAGTCAATACGAAACCACCTGGAGAGAAACAAAATCAAACCACATCTTCACAGGCGGAGCGTCCAATTGGCAGACCAGACGTGTGTCTATATATATTCGTACCCAGCAAGGATTACGTACAAAGGAAGAACGACTAACACGATGATGTCCGTCATCCTGAACTTGGCAGAACGGATGATCTTAGGAATGGACTTTTTACGGGAAAGGGGAATCACCCTCACGCTAGATGGCCAGAAGTCACTTTGACCAGAAGATCAGCTGAGTTGGACTCACTATGTGCAATGACCAGACGGGATCACGTGAACAATGGTCTAAAACCGGAGCACCACCAGAAGCGATTGAGTAAAACCGGTAGCCCAATTACCGCAGCCGAACAATCGACCATCCGTAAACACAAACGACCGCTGAAGCAACGCCTCTACCCCCGTTACCCGGCTATACAAACATACAATGTCAACGAAGATTACCGGAAAAGATCGCCGAACGCGATATGCAATGCGCTCCCCCGCCGCCGTTACAAAACACCGAACCAGACATATTTTACACAATAAAAGGCGACAGAGAAGAGCCCGGTAAGATTATTTGCAACCATACAATATCCGCAGTCATGGGAAATAGTAACTGCCAACTTCGTGCCACTACTACCACGTTTCAAGCAAAGAAGCACTTACCTCCTCGCCATGATCTACAAATTCTACAAGTGGGTGGAGCTAATTCCGGCGCGCCAAGCAACAACGGGAAGCGTGCTCAAAGCGCTACAAGAAAAGTTCTTATACCGACTTGGTTGTCCGAAAACCTTCCCCACCGACAATGGGAACCAGTTCGGCGGAAAAGCGTTATCACCGTTCCTGAGCAACCACCGCACATGGGAGTAGGAGACTCCACAAATGGCATTTGCAGTAAATGTAGTCAGCAAAGAGGGTACAAAAACATCTTCAGCAGACATAAACTTCGGCGATATAAAGCGACGTTAGAGCGGGTACACACAGAGGGCGCAGTACCAGTGGCCAGTCAACCGAGTCAAAATACAAGGGGTACCACATTTTTTCTGGCCCATATATTACCGCATACCGAACGGCCATAATGGAATCACAACACGAGGTAGATAAGAACAACGCCAATATGTCAAGGATGGAAGAAGAAGAAGAAGGATGGCAATTTATTTATAATATTCATGAATTTCGCATTATTTTAAAATTAAATATTCTGTTAGTTTTAAGAACAATGAAATTGTAAACATTTTTTTTTTTTTTTTATCAACTTTTTTAAGTATAAGTGGAATGACTGTATATTTTATGGAAAAAAAATGTTAATAAAACGATGCACGCATACACACCGGCAAAGCCGGCATAACGGCACATATACCACCGCTAGGCCAGGCCTGGCGTGATACTCCTGTTCCTCACAGCAGCTTTCCGTCAACCGATGTGGGAGGGGGACTCTAACGTAGCGTTACAATAGTATGACCCCCACTGTAACTCTTTTTCTCCTACGCCTGAGACCCCCACTCTAACACTTTTTCACCTACGCCTTAGAGTATACATACATAGTACATTAACAGGTGGCCAACATCAGTAGCTACATACCAATGCATGCGAACAGCATTGAGCGATAACAATAATATTCACACGGCACGCCAACTCACAGTAAATGGCAAACTGCATACGAATAGCATTGGGCGATAACAATAATATGCACACGGCACGCCAACTCACAGTAAATGGCAAACTGAAGTACCCAATTAGCGGTTCATTTCTCCCTCGCATCATAGCAGAAGCAGTATAAAAGAGAATGAATTGGCTGTTGTCACTTCATTCCTCGCAGGTTAGTCAGAGGAAGTGGTTGCTTTATTAAGCAACCCAGTCACTCCTCCTGACTAGCTGAAGGGGTGTTGTCTTGGCACTGGTCACCCCTTGCTTGCGGGGACAACGGGTCGTCGCCTGCACGGTTTTCTCGCCCGTGTCCCAGCTAAGTAAGGGGGGCCCGCCGCCTTAGGGCTATCCCGCCTCTTCTTCTCAGCTAAGGCTCCAGCTGACCCGGTTCTGCAGCTGCGTAGCGTGGTGCTTTCGGGCCCCAGTTTCTCCGCGCAGCCTACGAACCGGCAAGGACAGAGCTGGTGCACCGCCCCCGGCACCTTACCATAGCGTACAAACCACGGGTGAGCGATGTCCAGCGAACGAGCCAATCCCAGCTCCAGAGGGAAAGGGGGTGCCGCCACGGCACTGGTCACCCCTTGCTTGCGGGACAACGGGTCGTCGCGTTACGGTTTTCTCGCCCGTGTCCCGTCCAAGAGAGGGGGGGGGGGGGGGGGGCTCGTCGCCGTTCGGCCGATAGATCCCTTCCCCTCAGTCCTGGCTCAGACAGTAGAGCGACCCGTCGGCTAAAGGGGCTACCGCTGTGCCGTCAAGGCGCACTTCCCCTCAGCCTACGGATCGACCTACAAAGACCCGGCTGGTACAACTCCGCGTCCAGCCCTGCCATCGTGCAAGCATGGAAGCGGTGGTGTCCAGCTAACGAGCCAGCACTGGAGGCTAGTGAGCCAACCACACCACGGAGTGGAAAGGGGCGCCGTCAGGGAACGGGTCACCCTCACTTGCGGGGACAACGGGTCGTCGCCTTCATGGTTTTCTCGCCCGTGTCGCAGCTAGGTGGGGGGCGCCCGCCGCCTATGACTATCCGGCCCTTTTCCCCTCCTCCCCGGCCCGGCCGTCGACTGGTCCAGCAGCTAAAGGGGCTACCGCTGTGCCTTAAGGTGCACTCCCCCTCAGCCCATGGATCGGCCTTCGGAATTCCTGCTGGTACAACTCCGCGTCCAGCCCTTCATTCGTGAGGACATGGAGGCGGTGGTGTCTAGCTGGCGGGCCGGCATTAATCAGAACTCTTTTCATTCCTCGCAGGTCCCTCGCCGCCGCAACTGAGACTGCGTCCTCGCAGGAAGCCGCCACTCGCAACCGCCGCTACTGCCTTCACTACCCGTCAAGCCGTGTGTGTGTGTATTCGTCATTAACACATAACAACTGTGTTCTTATTATGTGGGGGTTTGTGGGACCTCTACTTGACCCTGGATTGACTGAGTGCTACCTCAGCCTTCGAAAAAACCCACTTCATAGCACTCTGAGTATAAAAATACTCTACTAATACTGGAAATAACTGTAATGTAAGCCGATATGTTTAATTCTTTTCAGCTTTTCTGTCATAATAAAGTATAATAATTTAATAAAAATACAAAATATAAGATGAAAAGACGATCAAAATTCAAGATCAGTCCTGAAAATTAAAAAAAGAAAAAGTTTCCAATAGCAGACTGTTTCCTTTTTTTTCGTATCAAGCCATTTCCTTTTTAACACCACTGTAGTGCAATTACTATCCCGTTTACCAATACACCCTCAAGTTTCAATTTGCCCACCTATGGTATACAGCCAACGCCTGCCTGTGGATGCATGCATGGTCATCTTAACTACAACATACCCTATAGGGAGAATAGCGCATCGGAAGCGCTTAAGAAGCGTTTCGTAGATGCGTTAAAGCGCATCGCTCTTGTTTCACATACCGCATCTTTTACCATTGGCATGTCATTGGAAATTGGCGCATCACTTTCATGCGAATGTTGCGCAGATAATACGCTTCCCGAGATGCTTGGAAGAGGCGCTTGTAACTGCCAACTAATAATGCAGGGGTTATGTGCATCGACTGCGCGGCTAATACTGCGGAATAGAGGCACATCTAAGAATGCGAAGGATATGGGCATCGAATATGCATCTAACTATGCTGAAGTGAAGCGCACTAAATGCGCGACTAATACTGCGATGTAGAGGCACATCATTTTGTTATCCAATAATGCGAGAGAGATGCGCATCGACTTTCCTGCGTTTCTATGTACTTACATTGAACTAAAATCAAAATTTGAGTTGTTATACTGTATTGATAAATATATAAATAAAAACAATATTTATTGTTTTAGTTTTATTTAAATATCGGCTTGACCCCAATAAAATTACAAAATACTTTTAACTAAATTTAAGGAAGATTTTGCTTCCGTATTTTGTTACAAAATCAATTGAATGAGATTCATATAAGATATTATGTAGGTACATATATATATATACATATATGTTTCAAAATAATTTTTTTTTTTACATAAGCACACTGGAATTCATTTTAAAATAAGGAAGTTTTCATTACCTTACATTATCGTTTATATATTTAGTTAACTTAAAAATGGTAAAAAATGTGATTAAGGTTGACTTTTACATGCAAAATAAATACTTCTAGCTTTAGATATGCTTCGAAAATAATCAAGATCGGTTGGATTTGTTTTTATACATTTTATTTTTCGCGGCTCAGATCCCCTTCCGCATTTCACTGTCAAATTTGGAAAAATCCATATCGGAACCTTGAACTGCACCTGTTATATGAAATTAAGGTACATTTATAATAATACTTCGACATTGACTATATATTTGTGCAAATACCTTACGAAAAATAATTTCGTTGAAAAATTTCAGAGATTTGATTGAAATTCTTTGCTGAGGGCCATCCCAATTAATGAGAGGCATAGTAGATCCACAAATAAGAAAGAAGCAATTTTTCTTATCGGAGTAACACCTACAGTATTGCGTAGGTATGTGACCTGAAATTATAATAAATATCTAACAAGTTAATAGTTCTGATATAACGAGGTAAGCTTTAAGCAATACTAATTCGTCTCGAGGGTACTGCGATAAAATATTGTCTGCAGACTTAATCTCTTCAATCGTTTTGAACGGCAAAATGGTTAAATTTGATGTTTTTGGTAAGACCTTCTGAACTAGTTTTTTGAGAATCACACCTTGGCTTGCTTTACTTTTTTTTATTGTTGATACATCTGTTTTTAATTGTGAGATATCTGCTCTTAGCTCTTCCAGGAACTTAGTTTGCTCCTCGTTCTCAAGTTCTGCCGAAAGAAGTATACAATTTTAATAAAAATTAGGTAGTGAAATAAAAAGGACCGTAGTGATACTTACCAAGTTTTGCACATTTTGCTTTTAACTGATTGCTCTCCTCATCTAAATTGCACAAAACATCCTTTTGCGCTGCCTTCGTTAAAAACTCTTCTCATGCCCTTCATTCTTCAAGTGGTCACCCTTTTCTAGAAATAATGTAAAATTGGTACAATGACTGCCCTCCCCCTATTGGCAAAAAAATACATTTGCTAATCAAGTTTGTGATTGGAAATATTTCTTCATTATCACTGAGATTGCTTACATATGCAATCCCTAAAGACGACATTGAGTCCACAGGTTCAGCGAAAAAACTACTTTTATTAAGAAAAACCCTTCCTGCAATATATTCTTCACCTGCATCATCTTTGAAAAAACCACAAATTTGTATAGGCCCAAATGGTTTGAAGTCGCAATAACAATCAGGTGCATCGATACTCAAAAAGAATTCGTTGAAGTTGTAACTTGTATATAAAGGAGAATTAGAGTACGCAAACCTATGAGAAACTATTTTCTTCCCCATGCCGATTCTATCTTTAATTGATACTTTGTATCGTTCATTAATTCTACTACAAATTTGTTGTAAAATAAAGTTAGGCTTTCGGCAATCTTTTTTTGTACTTGGAGATTGTTTTCATACCTGCAGGCTGAAAAAGAATTAACATTTCCAAACAGTTGTACACAACTTGCAATATGAAGCAGATTATGCACATTATAGCTTACTTTGTTTTCGCAATAAATATATTGAAAATTATGAAAAAATACCTCTAACATACTTTGCAAACAATCTAAATTAGCTTGACATTTAGTAGATGAAAAAAGTCTATAAGAAGCATGAAGTAGAAGGAAATATGTGTGCAAGGTATCACATAGAAAGTTTTTAAAAAAAACAGGCCCTATATATAGGGCTAATAGCCTAAACTCTGTAGCCTTCCAGCGGCATAGCTCATTGAAGGAACGAGGTTTCCTTTGGAACTCCTTTGGAATGCAGTTTCTTGAAGATAAAAAAAAATTATCCATATCGTGTTTTCTTTCTTTTGAAATCTTCTGAATCTTTCCACTACATAGATTATCATTCCATATCAAATGTAGCATTTCCCTAACAACTACCAAGTCAATAAGATGCATCATGTCCAAAGGGAACTGACTGATCATTCTAATATTTAATTTTTCTAAAATATGTTCATTGTGTATAAACATTTTTAAATGGAATTGTGGGTCCCTTCTTGCTTTGAAGTCGTCGTCCGTTCTTAAGCACACTGTTGCGCTATATGTCAAGCGTTTCTTTTTTTGTACAGGTTGTTGTGTCCAATTGGAACATTCACTTTTTTGCATAGCCTGTTGAGTGCACTAGGAACATCCACTGGCAGAAGTATGACCTGTTGTTCCGCTAACGAAAGCGCGAGCGGGAGCATCGCATATAATTGCTCGTAGCTGTGGAGCATCCCAACTCAATACCTCTTTCCTGTAATACCAAAAAATCCTGGAATAAATCAAATAGGAAATCGTTAATATCTTCAGGTTTTTTTTTTCCCAATGTAACACCCAATTAAAAATGGAGATATATTGGTGTGGTTTGCTACTGATCCAAGAATTGGCCATAAGGAATTCGAAGAACTTTTATATAGAGGAAGCCCATCAATACCAATATCTAATTCTAAAATGTTTTGACCAAGAGGAACTTTCAACTGTAAACATTTTTTAATGCCCTGCTCTAACCCATAATGAAAATATTCTCCAGGTAATACTTAACGCGTACAAATCGCTTGTTTCTCGAAAAGACCACTTGTCGAAATGGGGACATTAAGACCAAATCAAGCATATCATTAGCAGCAGCTCGTCTAATTTTGTGCTTCACCATCCATTCTTTAAATCCCGAAATAATATCCAACGACGGTTCCATTAAAGGCATAGGAATCCTCTCGTATTCTGGATTTTCCGGAACAACAATTTGATGGACTTCGACATTTTTGGTATCGTTGCACAAGTTAGAGCGATTTGATGAATCTTTCGGGGCTTCCTCGTCAACAGTTTTAAACCATTCAATTCTTTGGCTACAAGCCGCTTAAAATGTCTTTTGCTATAGCCCAAAAGTGCATAACTCCCACTTCTATATTGTATTCAATGCAATGAGTTTACTGCCAAGTGAATATTTATCTACAAGATGTAAAATAACTATAGCAAATGGGATATATTTATACATAATTTATACTTCGACCGAAATACACTGTACTCACCTTGAAAAGGCCAAGCCAACAAGAATTGGAAAAAATCTGGAAAGTTCCCACTTCTATATTGTATTCAATGCAATCCAAACCAACCTGACTTTGAGAACTTAAACTTTATTTAATACTTTGCATATTTATTAATAACCACACGTATTTCATTGCAATATTTCAAATTATTTACCTATTTTTATTAGTTTATTTAATCTGTAAGTCGCAAGAAACACGCACGTGCAGAGAACTGAACTTCTCAAGGCAAAAAATGAAAACAAAATGACAGAAACACATGTTTGTTTGAGTATGCTCCAAATAAGCGCTTGCTGATTTTCTGCGAATAAGGTAGCGTATACGAAGCACTTTGCAGTAATCGTTTGGTTCAAAAAGCCGACGATAAACGGCACAACCAAGTGTCTATTTTTCAGCGTGTTTGGAAGTGAAAAGGTAGCGTGTCAAAAGTGAAGTTTAGAGAAGCGCTTGAATAAATTCTGCTGGGTACATACATATGTATGTATATGTACTTGTAAACAATCAATTAATAAAAATAAAAATAGGCTTTATTTGACCAATATGTGCTTTAGTGCAAGTCAAAAGGCTCCACTAGTACAACCCGACGTTTCGCTAATCATCTTAATGTAAGATGAAGTACATTTATTTCAATTATTTTTCCCATATAAATCAACAACAACAACATTATAACATGTAAGAGAAAAAAAAAACAATAGCTAAATTCTTAAATATGTAAACCTTACTGATTAATATCACAAATGTATATGGGGCACTTACAATTTTTGTATACGTTAATATGTTATTCTTACATATTGCCCTTGACTTTATCATCAATATACATATTTTAATTTAAATTAAATAAATTTAGTCAAAAATCACTTAGCTGGTAGCTAGTATTTGTGTTTTACCAAATCATTATTGTAGTACAATGGGCAATAGAATACAAATAAAAAAACAATTTCTATTTTTTTAGTTCTTTTTAAAATGTATTTACATATATTATTGAAAATAAAACCGTCGTAAGATGTGTATGTGTGTTTAGAGACTACATGTAACAATATAATAAACTTCGTATTCGAAAATAGAAGTTAATAATTTCTAATAATATAGGATTTAAAAATTTATAATAAATTAAAAATTATAATACATATTTTTGTAAAATTAAGATATTACAAGTTATTTTTATATTATTATATTTTATTATTATAAGTAGAAAATGAGCAAGGTTTATTGAACGTATTCGGTCCAATATGTAAACAAACTTATACAATATCAATTTTACAAGAATAACAAACTCAGTCTTGAAGACGGCAATAGATGTACTAATTAATTACTACAAACCGTTAAAATCAACTTAACAATAATTTTTAATTTCATTTAAATTTATACGTATTTCATAATAATTATTTCATAACTTGAACTTGAAAAAAAATGTGCTTTTACTGTTCCTTCTGCCACTGGAATCATGCAGTGGTATGTCAACGTCCCTTTCACTGTTACTGCCTTTTTATCTCAGTGTGCTTTGCACACAGAGTATATTAACTTTGATTGGATAACGGTTGGTTGTACAGGTATAAAGGAATCGAGATAGATATAGACTTCCATATATGAAAATCATCAGTATTGAAAAAAAAACTTTTGATTGAGCCATGCCCGTTCGTCCGTCCGTCTGTCCGTTAACATGATAACTTGAGTAAATATTGAGATATCTTCACCAAATTTGGTACACGATCTTATCTATCCTTTGTCTCCTTAGTTAATTCAATTTATCTTATTTCTACACTAACAACACAACTGAGACATTCTGCCTCTATTAATTTGTGTGTATGTAGATTTGCTTTGCTTTTATAAAGTTTCTTTTTCGTTGCGAATGAGAATCTTTGTAAACTCGGGCTCATAGAAATAAGATAAACTGAATTAAGCAAGGAGACAAATACAAGCAGGATAGCCTAGTGGTTAAAGCAACCTCGCAATATCCCAGTAAATGTTTCTTTCTTTCTTTTCAATTTCTCTTAGAAAAACATAATAATTGAATATTCAATTATTATAAGCTGGTGTTAAGCTCACGAATTCTTAATAATAAGTATAAATTGAACACACCATTAAAAAAAAAAAAACATAAATATGTAAAACTAAGCCCGAGTTTACAAAGCTTCTCATTCGCAACGAAAAAGAAACTTTATAAAAGCAAAAGAAACTTCACAAAAACAAATCTACATACACACAAATTAATAGAGGCAGAATGTCTCAGTTGTGTTGTTAGTGTAGAAATAAGATAAACTGAATTAAGCAAGGAGACAAATACAAGCAGGATAGCCTAGTGGTTAAGGCAACTGCAGTTTCATCGTGTGATTCGCGGTTCGAATCTCGGTGAAAGCTTTGATGACTTTACGAAATTGCCAGCGATGAATTCGTGGCGGTTTTCGAAATAGTACTAACGCAATATGCCAGTAAATGTTTTTTTCTTTCTTTACAGTTTCTCTTAGAAAACGTAATAATTGAATATTCAATTATTATAAGCCGGTGTTAAGCTCATGAATTCTTAATAATAAGTATAAATTGAACCCACCATTAAAACAAAAAAACATAATTTTTAGAATTAATTATTAAACAATTTATATAAAAATTGTACGAACCCATAAGTTACAATCACGAATAAAATATGTGTTCGTCGCTTTGACGTGCGCTATCGCATATAAAAAGTTCACTAGGAAAAAACTACCGCAACAGTTAAAAAATATATATTTTCAATAAAACCTTATTCAAAATGAATTTTTCATTATCAATATGTATAGTTGAAAATTTAATTATAAATTCATAAAATGATATAGGCATTTCATAAGGTCTCCTATTCGCCGTATGTGTTATACTTTAATCAAATTTTATATTCAAAACCATTGAAGCAACTCAAATCTTAAAATTTTACATGAATACGGCACACTTGTGAATCGCCCAGCAATTTTATGTTTTAAGCAATGATATCCTTTAATAAAATGAAAAATATTGGCAGGTAAATTACTCAAACTTCGATATATCGAAGAAAAATAAAATTGTTTTGCTTTCGATTTTGATTTTAAGGAAACAAACAATTTTTCGATACTTTTTTTGATTTCGATAAAATTAAAAAAAAAAACGTGTTGCTTTCGTTGTGCAGGCCTGACTTCAGTGCGGCTAACATAGTTATTGTAATTCACAAAATTTTAATCTATTAATTTTTATATAGTTTTTTATATATAAAGAATTTAAAAAAAATTACGAAAATTTTTATTGCTTATAAAGAAAACTAATTTTCACAATTTCAGATGGAATGCAACTGCCTTACCTATATCACATCTTGCGGAGCTGCACTTGAAGCACTATTTTCAATTGATTCCAAAATGTCGGCTTTTTCATATTGATGTTAAAGCAACGCAGGTAATATGCCCTATAACAATTTTATAGCTGCTCAAAAGACAGATTGTCGTTCTGTGATGCATGAACGAAAAACGTTCTATGTTACACGTAGAATGCCTCACCAGAATATGTTACGGTTACTCTATACCAGGGATAGGCGTTTTCAAGAAATTTGCATAACTATTGACAAAAAAATAAAAAATAAATTTTTATTCGTTATTCAAGAAGGCTTGAGTGATGAATAACAAGGTAATTTTTATTCAAGCATTTTTGAATAATGAATAACATTTTATCAAAATATCCTGAGTGATGATAATCGGTTATTATTATTTTTCTAAATTTTAAGTAAAGAGTTGAGTTATTATTCCTTATTTAAAAAATATCGAATAAAAATAAAATTTCAATTTTTATTCAGTTATTCAAAAATAAAAAAATAAACCCTCGAGATGCCCTGAAAATATACCAATATGCTCCCTGGCGATTCCCCTGGAGTTTTTGGGGGTCATTTCGGGATGGTTTTTAAGACTCCCTCGGGGTCCTCCCGGGGTCATTCGGGGGTCGTTCCGGGATATTTTTGGCGACTCCCTCTGGGTCAATTGGGGGTCATTCCGGGATGGTTTTGGGGACTCCCTCGGATTCCTCCCGGGGTCGTTCCGGGATCTTTTTGGAAATTCTCTCAGGGTAATATGGGGGTCGTTCCGGGAAAATTTTGGGGACTCTATAGGGGTCATTTGGGGGTTGTTCCAGGATATTTTTGGGGACTCCCTCGGATTCCTCCCGGGGTCGTTCCAGGATGGTTTTGGGGACTCTCGCGGGGTCCTCCTGGGGTCTTTAGGGGGTCGTTCCGAGATGTTTTTGGGGACTCCCTCGGAGCGAAACTTTAAAATACCATCTGAAATATTAATTTTGATTTTCACACTTCATCATTCAATACCCAAGACTCTTGGTTTGACACTTCTTAAAGTTGACGGGCATATCCCCAACTAGCCCAATGGAGTGAATCACATTGTTTATAGCCTACCAGCCATGTTTAAATATAACCTACGCGTTACGTCTCCTGTTACATATGTATGTGAATACATAGGCACATATATTTACCAGGTGAGGCTTTGTCCTTCGCAAGGACACTCAAATTGGTGAAAGCTTTCCCAAGACAGTACAAATGGCTGGGTGTGATACTACCATAACGTAGTGGACAGTCGAACTAGGCTGAAAACTGACGACACGTGGTTATTTATAATGAATTCTTGTATCAAAAGACAACAGTTTGGACTGAGCCTAACATTAACACCTTTCAACTTAAAATCGGTCGACTTTTATTCTTAAATATCGTTTTGGTTTAACGAAGATTACTGAAATCAATGTTTGGAGCACAAACGTCTGCAGATTTTGGTCCACATTTAAAACAAAATTATCTAGGGTCTTTATGTAGTAGGATTATACTATTTTCACCTATAAATTACACAATAATATCCACTTAGACTGCTTATGATTGCGAAGGCGACATCCTTGACCGAATAGTTACTCCGTAATGTTTTAAGGTGTTTTTCTGGTAGTGCTCAGCAGCATAAATAAATAAATGTAAGGCGCGGTAACCTCCGAAGAGATTTTAGGGCAATGTGCGTCGTGCTCCTTTTAAGTTTTCTTACAAATTAGCGGAAGGGGACCTACTTGTTTTATGCTGACTCCGAACAGCATCTGCTTTGCCCGGCTCGTGAACCCAGGATCTTCAGTGTGGTAGGCGGATCTCGCTACCATCACACCACCTCGACAGCATAGCGCGACAAAACAAATCAGTTAGGAAGTCTTCGGAGCTACACCTAGAGCTTCGAGGAAAGTGGCGTCGACGAAGGTATGAGTTCGAGCACGCTACCATCACACCACCTCGGCAGCATAGTGCGACAAAAAAAAATCCGTTAGAAAGTCTTCGGAGCTACACCTAGAGCTTTGAGGAAAGTGATGTCGACGAAGGTATGAGTTCGGAGTCGCAGTCCTACAGATTCTGTGCTGGCTTGTGGGATGACCCCCAAATGGCCCGAGGGAGTCCCCAAAACCTTCCCGGAATGACCCCCAAATGACCCTGAGAGACTCCCCTAAACCATCCCGGAATGAATAACAAATGACCCCGAGGGAGTCCCCAAAACCATTGCGGAATGACTCCCAAATAACCCAGAGGAAGTCCCCAAAACCATCCCGGAATAACCCCCAAATAAACCCAGGAGGACCTCGAGGGAGTCCCCAAAAACCTGCCAGAACGACCCCCAATAGACCCCGGGAGGACACCACGGGAGTCCCCAAAACATCCAGGAACGATCCCCAAAAAACCCCGGGAGAACCCCGAGGGGTTCCCAAAACCATGCCGAAATGACCCCTTAAAGTCCCCGAAATTACCTACAAAAGACCGCGGGAGGACTCCGAGGGAGTCCCGAAATGACCCCTAAATGAACACCTAAAGACCCTGGTAGGATCCAGAGGGTGTCCCCAAATTACCCCAAAAATCCCGAAAATACTCCCCAAAATCATCTCAATATTACCCTAAGAAGCATTAGAACTACAAGCGAACTTGTTACGAATATGGCTATATTTTCAGAGCTCCTGGAGGGGTTATTTTTTTATTTTTGAATAAATAAATGAAAATTGAAATTTTAATGTTATTCCATATTTTTTAAATAAGGAATAATAACTCAACTCTTTACTCAAAATTTACAAAAATAAGGATGACCGATTATCATCACTCAGCATATTTTGAATAACGATAAAATGTTTTTCATTATTCGAAAATGCTTGAAACAAAATTAACTTTTTATTCATCAACCAAAAAGTTTTAAATGATGAATCATTTTTTATTTTGATTTGTTTTATTTCAAAATGACTCAACCCAGCTATATACAAATTGTTTTCCTATAAAAAGTAATAAGTTCTAATCTCTTGTTCAAAACGATTCGGAACATGCTCAGGTTTCTCGGTGCAAAGCTTTTGTTAAACCTACTGGGTTCGTATTTATTCTACTGCCTAACTGTCCGAAGCCAAGCACTCACTCTATTTCAGGGCCTCTTATTCTCCTTCGTACCCTTCTCGACTCATATTCTCTGTTCGGTCTCGAATGCCCCTACAGGTCCGACTTATCACTTGCAGCGATTTTATCTTTTCTAGGTTGCGATTTTGTTTTCATTCGTTTCTCTTCTTTACCTATCTATAAGATCCTGAATGAATAATCTTGATCGTACGATGTTGTTGTTGTAGCACATCATAATGGCGCGAACGATCACAAATTGTCATCAATATCCTCTAACGGGAGTCCAAAGAAACTTACGGTTTCAACAGGGTTGGACCATAGTGAGAGGGATGTTAGAGGCGTTGGTTCCACATTACAATTGAAGAGATGGTTGTGGTGTCATGTGGGAACACATTGCAAGCAGGGCATACATTTTGTATGTCGGGGTTGATTCTGGATAGATAAGAGTTTAACCTGTTACAATACCCAGATCGAAGTTGAGCTAGAATGAGACGCAATCCCCTTGGGAGAGTGCGACACTCTTCTGCGAGTTCTGGATTTTTTTTTTTGAAGGTCTGGATTCGCAGGGCAATTTCTGGCATAGAGGTCCGACGTCTGTTTGTGGATATCACTGAGGGTCTGCTTGTGCTTTTTTGCTTCATACGGCTGTGTTCTCAGGTGGCGTATTTCCTCGTAATGCTTACGGAGGTGACTTCTTAAGACCCTGGGAGGTATAGCCTCATCAATCAGATGTCTATTAGGATGCCCAGATTGCTGGGTATTCAACAGAAACTGTTTGTTCAGCATTTCATTTCTATCCCTAATGGGGAGTACTCTCGCCTCATTCTGCAGGCGGTGTTCTTGTGACATAAGGAGACAGCCTGTAGCGGTTCTGAGGGCAGTATTTTGGCAAGTCTTTCTTCCAGTGTGTAACCTTTAGGCTTGGCGACCATATCGGGGAGTGTTTCTTTGTCTTTACCCCAAGCGCTGCCGGCAAGAGATTTGAGGATTTTATTACGGCTTTGGATTTTAGGAACAATTGCGGTTGCATGCTCAGTGAAATGTAGATCCTCATTGAACGTCACACCCAAAATTGTTGGGTGTAAGACAGTCGGTAGCGTAATGCCTTCGACGTAGATGTCCAATATGGTCGACATTTGCTGTGCCCATGATGTAAATAAGGCCGCCGATGATTTGGTCAGTGAAAATTTCAAGTTTCGCGAAAAAACTTGAGATTTTATTACAAAGCTCATCGATGTGCGGGTCTGGGCCTCTGGCCATTATTTTGCAGTCATCCGCGTAGGATACCATAGTGATTCCTTCTGGTGGTGATGGTAGCGTCGATATGTAGAAATTAAACAAAAGAGGGTATAGGACTCCACCCTGTGATACCCCTTGTCTAATTCTTATGGGTTGGATGTTATGTTCTTGAATTGAACCGATGCTTGCCGACCAGACAGATAATTTACGGTACACCTTTTGAGACTTGGAGGAAGGGAGGACTCTTCCAAGTCTTGCAGAAACATGCCGTGGTTGAGCATATCAAAGCTTTTGATAGGTCCAGCGTAACGAGCACTATGCTCTGGTGGGGTTTTTGATTTAACAGGCGATTTATCTGCGTGTTAACGGCATTTAGCTAAGGCGCAGACTGCGGGACGCCCTTGTGAACAGCAAGGTTCCACAAAATATTTGTAAAAGTTATAGGGACGACGGGTTTTGGGGTGTAGCCCAGAACATAACGTCTGGTGCAACCATCCTTCACACTTACCTGTCACCACAATCTATTATTACAATCTACGTAGCATGAACAGAAGCAATGCCGAGCACCAGCCTTTGCCCCCCATCCTTACCCTCCTTTTCCCGCACACGCACTCGTGTAAAAGGAGTCATCCCCCACACCATGTGTTCTGTATTCCAGCTAAAAATATTTATAATCGCGTCATCCGTCCAATGCAGCTCATGCCTTGGCCGATGCTACCTTCACAGATGATCCGGGCAACCGTTCGACCAGCGCATTCGTTGCACCCTTCTGCCAAAACACAAGTACCACCACACCCATCGATACCAGATTCTCCAGCAGCAGTCGGGCAGCGCACTCGACAAAGCTTAAATCCTTAAAGGAATATCCACCCATCTCTAACTCCCAGAGTCACGACTGATGTCCGGCAAGGCGAGCTTGCGTTCCGCAATGTCATCGAGGAACATCTTTAGCACTGTCTTCCTCTCCACGGGTGTTGGTAAACTGTGATCAACCGTCAAGTACCTCTCCAATTCAACGAAATTAATGATAAAGTCTCCATCGCTTTCAGCGATAAAACTTTATCGGATTCGATTACCATCACCCCAACAGAGGTTAAATGCCAAGCCCTCTAAATCAGCAGGACCAGATGGAAAAGTTACGCCATTGATAAAAAAAATTGTCGCTGAGGAAATAAACTACATAACCGTGTTTCCAACCTGTAGTTGAAGTCCTTTGTCATTCCCAAACAATGAAAACTGGCAAGGATAACTCCACTACTAAAGCCTGGTAAACCAGCTAACGAAGGCAAGTCATATCGAAAATATCACTCATTTCGCCAGTAGGGAAGACATTGGAAATCTTCCTGCTACCTCATTTCATGGCGAGTCTTCGTCTAGGCACCCACCAACATAGTTTGCGCAAAATGCATGGCATCACCACCGCGCTAAAGGCCTTAAACACCCAGATAAATTACGGACTAAATCAGGAAAAACCCATTCACAGGACTGCGTTCGTACACTCGATCTGTCAATAGCTTTTGACACAGTCGTCCACGACACTCTACTCCAGGACATAGAAGGCTCTCAAAGGGACCTGGCCCTTCAATAGATGAACTAGATTCTGAAATAAACAGCTATATCCCCAGTCTTTCGAGTTTCTTCACCTCGCGGAAGTTTGCATTATCACTGACAAAATCCACGGCCACTCTGTTAACCACGTAGAACGAACACATGATGGAAGTAGTGGACGCTCACGTCATTGGTGTTGCGCTACCGGCTGTCGAAATTTGTATCTAAAGTGTAAATCCGCAACAAAATCCTCAAGTCGCTTGGGTAAGAACTAGGGGAAAAGATAAAGAAACATTGCTAACTACGCTGGCCGGCCACATATGTGCTCCGCGTCACGTTTGGTCGCCTGGTCTTG
The DNA here is from genome assembly GCF_040869045.1 of Eurosta solidaginis. Lineage (NCBI taxonomy): Eukaryota > Metazoa > Arthropoda > Insecta > Diptera > Tephritidae > Eurosta > Eurosta solidaginis. The sequence goes on along the minus strand of NC_090319.1, from coordinate 214,307,783 downwards.
AAAAACACACACTGAAAAATGCTGCAATCAGAACTGCCGCGGGATGTCTCCTTATGGCCACTAAACATCGCCAACATAGTGAGGCCAAAGAGCTCAACATTATAGAGTACAGTGAGCAGGCACCTCGAGGAGCGATAAGAGAACATTTCCATAAGCACTATGATAAGATCCGGCACCTGCCGGCACTACCGTTCAATCCAGAGAAGCATAAGGAGGCCCTATGCAAAACCCACAGAGAATCGTTAAACGCATTTGCCAGCAGACGTCCGGTGAACCCTGTTCAACTCTTGCAGAAGAAGAAAGCACACTACCAAGGAAGACACGAGTCACCCTGTCCCCACTTCTTTCTGGATACTGTAATAATTTAAACTCTTACTTGAATCAACCCCGACATAAATTATATATGTCCTGCATGCGATGTGTCCCCACATGACAACCATCTTTTCAATTGTAATGTGGAACCAACGACTCTAACACCAATCTCCCTATGGTCTTCCTCTGTTGTAACTGCCAGTTTTCGTGGACTCCCATTAGAGGACTTTGATGAAAAATTGTGAGTAGGCATTGAATGGGGTAACACAACAACAACAATAAACTAAAGGAATACATATAAATTCGAACACGAAAGAAAGGCTGATTTCTCTACACATCACAGGTATACCAATTATAAAGGGCCTGGCATAGTTGACATAGTCATAACGCCATAGTAATTATCATAAGTATTTTCGTATGAATTAAGCGGGGATTGCCCTACATACATTTAAAAAGCAGTTAGGGCAAACCCCACTTAATTCATACAAATAGACAACATTGGTTAATCCTTTGTAGTTCTATAAATAGAACAAAAGCAAAAAATACTAGTTTCTTTGAAACCTGCCAACAACAAAAATCATATCTTTAACACATAATAATATACGAAGTATGTCTTCGTAAAGAATAAAATATGCAAAGAAGGCAATTGGGATAAGTTTACAACAACTAAGGCATGACGTAGGTGAATGCTTTTGTAAATCTTCAACCATCGTAGGAGTGCGGGTTTAAATCCCACTCCCGGGAGAAAAGAGATTTACAAGGTCTAATCGAAACAGCTGTCGCCTTGTCCGTCCTGATGTCACGTTGTTTAAATTTTTTCTAATTACTATATACGTATTTTCACTTATCCATTTCAATTGGCATCGGTTATTGGTGCTTTAACTTAAAATAGGTGACAATTCCATAAGAAGGAAGAAACATTTTTTAGCGAAGTCTTTATAATTTTGTTTAGGTTTTCGGATTGATAACATGGAAAGAGGATCCAAAATAAGAGCACTTATACATTAGAGCAGCTTTTATTCTTCAACCCTTCTGTAATTTCTGACCAAGGACTGGGATTTCAATGTAACCCCATTTAATTTGTTGCTTCCCTCCCACAAATTGTCATCCTCCCAGCAGCTCCTTGCAGCGAGACTGCTCCATATTCTCTTGCTCCGGGAAGGTATCGAATCCAATCCGGGTCCGTCTCCTAACAATAATCTTTTTAGGATGGTCATACTCTTGTCAGTGTGTCTCGTACAAGGGATTGTTGCATCGGACAGGTTGTTCTGGGCTAGATCCCAAAACCCGACGTCCACGTAAATTTTATAATTCTTTTGTGGCTGCTTGCTGTTCACGCCCAAGGGCGTCCCGTGGTCTACGCCTTAGCGCCCCCCCCCCCCCACAACCATCCAGCAGCCCCGCTGCTCAGCAAGCCACAACTAGTACCCACTGCTGCTCGCGCCCCACCGCACCACCAACTCATACGGCCGCTTTCGCTCATACCTGCAACCTCCGTAGTAGAATCGGGAGCAATGCCGAGCAGCAGCCCCTACCCCCGTCTTCTTCCTTTCTATTTTCCGGCAGCAATCTTGTAGGTCAGGGAAACAGACTCTTAGTCCCTACCTCCTTTTGCTTATGTATATGTATATGACATCCGCCCAATGCAGCTCCTGCCTTGGACGGTGCCACTTTCCTAGATGCTCTAGTCTCCGCAACGGCAACCCCCAGCGGGTTTCATAGCGCCATGGTGCCAGGCCGCAAACCCAATCATACCGGGCACCACAATGCTTACCAAAGGACGTCCAGTACCAGGGCCACAACAGCAGTTGCGTCCTAGCCTTTCACAACCCAGGCGTAGTCACCCGCCACTTACTCCCAGAGTTACGTTGTCTCCCCCGTTGCGCTTCAGTATTCTGCAGTTAAACTGTAATGGATTAACTGGGCAGATCACGCAGATAGTCGATTTCATAAAGCGGCGCAACATCCGCATTGCTGCGATTCAAGAGACTAATCTCACAACAAGATCTGCCCTGCAGACTTTTTCTGGGTGTAATGTCCACAGTCCACAATTGGAGGTGGCCTCGCGTTTATCATACACCACTCTGTGCAATATCATTCATTTGATCCCGACATCGGCAGCAGGGACAGTGTCTTAGAACGTCAAGGCTTATCTGTCCGGTCAGGTGATGCAAACCTAGAAATCATCAACATCTACATCCCTCCTGCCACCTGCTGCCCCAGTGGATATCTCTCTTAAATCAGCGCCTTACTCACTGGCAATAATCGCATTATCTTAGGCGATTTCAATGCCCATCACGATTTATGGCATTCAAACTTGCAGACAGACAGTAGGGGTGAGATGTTGGTGGATCAAATATGGTAGGAAGCTGTCAAAGTTCGCCGGATATATCAATCGTGAGCGCAGGACTCGTAACCTGCGTCAACTGGCAGCCGATGGTAACATTGGCTTCCGACCACCTGCATATACTTATTTCGCTCGAGCGTACCGCCGACTTCTTTGTCGCAGAAAAACGCACTTTCACAAACTTTAAAAAAGGAAAGTGGGATGAATACAAATCCTTTACAGAGAACCGCTCTGCTGACCTCCCTATCCCGACTGATGCTCGCCAAAGGGAGCGTGCTTTCCGCAAGTTCATTGAATCCGCCTCGGCTCGCTTCATTTCCGCCGGCAGATTTCCCGAAATTCGGCCTCACTTTCCGGCGGAGGCCGCAAATTTAGCGAGAGAACCTGACCTTATAAGACAGCTCGATCCCGGCGACCCACAGATAACGGATATAAACCAACGCATCAGATTGCTTGTGCACGAACACAAGCGGGCGAAATGGGAGGAGCACCTAAGCGGTTGTAACCTCTATGCCGGTGTAGGTAAGCTTTGGTGCACCGTAAAGTCCCTATCGAATCTGTCTGAGCACAATGATAAATTTCCATCGCCTTTGGCGATAAAGTGCTGTCAGATGCAAAAAATGCGCGAGCGCTTTCTGCCGACAATATATAATGCATTCAACGGTAACCAAAAAATAGACGGAGGGCCAACAGACACGCACATAAGCATAAATTCAGCGCGACTCCAATTACCATCACCGCCAAAGAGGTTGAGGATGCCATCGGTCATGCTAAACCATCCAAAGTAGAGGGCCCAGATGGCATAGCCATGTCGATTCCTAAAAGCCTAGGGAAATAGAGTTTCACATATTTAGGACACGTCTTCAACCTGTCTCTTTCCACCTTCGTCATTCCCGAAAAATGGAAAATGGCCAAGGTGGTCCCGCTGCTAATGCCTGGGAAACCAGCTAACATAGGAGAGTCATATCGCCCGATATCTCTCCTATCGCCAGTAGACAAGACGCTTGAAGCCATTTTGCTCTCCTACTTCAAAGCAAATTTGCAGCTAGCCTGGCATCAGCATGGCTTCAGAAAACTCCATAGCACTACCACCGCGCTAAATGCCATTAGCACCCAGATAAATTACGGTTTAAATTAAAACCTCCACCATAGAACAGTACTCGTTGCGCTAGACCTGTCAAAAGCTTTTGATACGGTCAACCATGGCACGTCACTTCAATACCTGGAAGGGTCTACCCTTCCCCCATGTCTTAAAATATGGACCGCAAATTATCTGGGTGGTCGGCAGGCGTCGGTGGAATTTAGAAACGAAACATCAAAACCAAAAAGAAATAAAAAAGAGGTGTCACAGGGTGATGTCCTATCCCCACTTTTGTTTAACTTCTAATTATCAAAGCTGCCTTCGCCACCAGAAGGAGTTACTATCGTTTCCTACGCCGATGACTGCACAATAATGGCCACAGGCCTATGCCCACAAATCGATGAGCTATGTAACACAATAAACGGCTACCTCCCTCATTTCTCCAATTTTTCGCCTTTCGAAACCTGGCATTATCACCGACTAAATCCTCCGCGACCTTGTTTACAACATGGACGTCCCAAATGTCGACAATTTTGAACATCCTCGTCGTTGGCACTACGCTGCGGACTTTCCCACATCCAAAAATCTTGGGTGTGGCCTTTGATCAGGATCTACATTTTGATGAGCATGCAGCCGCAATTGTACCGAAAATCCAGAGCCGTAATAAAATCCTCAACTCTCTTGCTAGCAGTACTTGCGGAAAAGACAAAGAAACGCTCATTACCACTTACAAAGCAATTGGCCAGCCGATTGCATGTTAAGCGTACCCTATTTGGTCGCCAAGCCTAAAAGCTACACACTGAAAGAAGCTACAGGCCTGCCACTGCTCTCAAAACCGCAACGGGCTGCCTTCTTATGTCCCCAGAGCACCATCTACATAATGAGGCGAGAATACTCCCCATCAGGGAGAGAAATGAGATGCTATCCAAAGAGTTCCTGTTGAATACGCAGAAGCCTGGGCTTCCCAACAGACATCTGATTGATGAGCCAACACCGCCCAGGGGCTTAAGGTGTCATCTCCGTAAGCATTTTGAGGAAATACGGCACCAGAGCTCAGCCATATGAAGCAAAAAAACGCAAGTCCTCAGTGAACTCCACAAACAGGAGCCGTACCTTTATGCCAGGAATTGCCCCGTGAATCCAGTACTCAAAGAACAGTACCCAAAACTTGCGGAGGAGGAACGCACACTCCCCAGGGAAACGCGAGTCACTCTAGCTCAACTTAGATCTGGATACTGTAACAGGTTAAACTCATGCTTATCTAGAATCAGCCCCGACATATAAAATGTATGCCCTGCTTGCAATGTATCCCCACATGACACCAACCATCTCTTTAATTGTAATGTAGAACCAACGCCTCTAACACCCCTCACATTATGGTCCACCCCTGTTGAAACAGGACTGCCGTTAGAGGATATTGATGACAATTTGTGATCGGTCGCACCTATTGATGGGGCGAAGCACTGCTACAACAACAACAACAGCAGCTTTTATTATAATCCTTGGCACTATTTTCAAGACCGCTCAATAGGCTAGGCACTTTTGGACGAGGCGAGGGCTTAGCCGAATTCCATGGCGGCCGAATATGTAGCTGAGATGTTTAGGGGATTGCATCTACGTCGTTTCGCCTCGTAGGAGAGCGGCGTGATATTGGTGACCAAGAAATACCGTTCATATTGGATGATTTGTAGCCAGGGGATATATTCCAATGGAACCTTCCCGATACCAGGCCTCTGATGGCCTTATCATGGTAAGGAGCGCTGATGTGGTGAACGACTTTTCACCAGATTTAATATTGTTCTGCCGATCCTGCTTTGTTGGGCAGGTAGTCGTATGACCAAGATGAGCGACTCCATTTATTATTTGGATAAGGAGGTTGAGAGAATGAAAACGGGGTCGAAAGCCAAGTAAGACAAACGCACAATAAGCGATGCGTCCGACTCCGGGAACAAAAGTAGTTGAGAGTCATTGAGCTCCGTGATGGGAAAGCATGAAAATACAAGGAAAAGTACATTGGAGGCGGGTACAGAGCAGAGGGAGTAAGAAAGCTCTCTCGCAGTACCGCTCCACACTAAGAATTGTCCAACGCTTGGGAGCAGTGATCGACCGGACAGAACTGATCGTAGCTATTATTTCGGACAGATGACTACTGAAAAGTGCAGATCTGTAGAATGGAAGCTTATTATTATTTAATTCTCAAGAAGATACTGCAGGAACCAAGTAAGCTACATCCAACCTTTGATTCTGGCGGAGGTACAATCATAGGAAGATGATAGCGTACGACAACATCGCGAGCTTGCAGAGGCTGGAGGAAGCCAAGCCACGAACATGCGGTTTGAGGTGGTGGATAAGATACAGATCCCCACGCTACCAAAATTTAAAGTATGGACACCATTCGTGATGAAATCGGAGGATACGCTGGGACCTCTGTAGACTAAAGACCCGAATACACCGAAAAAGGGTTTGGAACTAACTGTATCTCGGCCTACGGAGGAAGGTCAGCACTACAGCTTCCAAATAAAAAAGCAGGTGGAGGATATATTGTACACGCAGCTTGTCAAAATTCCCTGGCGTATAGGAACAATGTATATGCGATTCAAGAAAATAAATCCCAAGGATAACAATCCTTAGGCCATAGAAGCGGGCTAAGTCGAAAAAGACCTCGAAAGCCTTAAAGGAAGGGGGTAGTCATGACGAAGGTGTAAGAGGGGGACAAGAAGCCAAATGGTGCTGCGATTCGTACAGAGGGGCAACAAACACAGCATTTATGTCACGGCTTCTGACCGCCATTCACCAGGGATTGGCTAGAGCGATTCTTTTGCATGCGGTTCAAGCAGATCCTAGGCAATACATAACTTGCCGCCCTTATTTTCACAATAACAATATTTAACAAAAAGATTGCTATTTTCATTGCTTTATTACAGTGTAGTTTGATATTAATTTAACCTTAATTTAACATTCCTCATTTACATTTCTTTGGGTCTAGATTTTTCACCTGCGAATTCGCAAATGACATCATCACAATCGATAGATAAAAACAATTCTTATTCTTTCATCAACAACCAAGAGCATTCAGTTTGTCTTTGCCCAATGAAGATCTGAGGTAGTTTTTCACGCGTATTAAAACAAAACGATCACTATGCGCTACAATTTACAATAGGAATTGAAACAAACATTCGCAGCGTATTGTCAATATTAGGGTAAGAGATATGCAAATTATCCTGTCTCAGCATTTTCAACAGTTCCAGCGGAGAATAATTTGAAATGTTCTTTTCGATGCAGTATGCCTTGTATATCAACATTCAAGTTGATATTTTAAAAAATCTTTTATTTTGATTTTAAGTATAAAAATTTATTTTTGTTTATTTTTGAGTTTAGATATTTTCCAACTAATTAGAATTTTTTTTTTGAAGTTATTCAAAATTTTAAGTTAACACGAAAACTCAATTAAAATTATTTTAAAAATTAAAGTAAAGAGTACAAAGTAGTTAACACTATATTTACTCCCCCTCCAAGAAAATTTGAAACAAACAAATTATTAATTAATATTAAATGTAACTTTTTTTTGTTTTTTGTTGCTTAATGTATTTGTATTTAAATTAGTGTTAATAAGTATGTTTGCTGGTTTAAGTAAATCAATTGAAATATTTTTAATAGTATTATTGTATTGAATTGTAAATGTTTTATGTTTCTTAGATATAACTTTAAAAGGTCCTTCATAAGGTGATTCTAAATTAGATTTACGAAGAACTTTAACAAAAACATACTCACAATTTTCTAATTGTTTAGGAACGAAAACATTTTCTTTGTTATGATGAAAAACTTTAGAACGAACAAGTGAAAAATATTCTCTTATTTTATGAAGAGCGTCATTAGAAAAATCATGTTCTTTATTACTATTTGAAATAATTAATTCACCAGGTATTCTAAGTGTTTGGCCATAAACAAGTTCAGCAGATGAACATTTTAAATCTTCTTTAATAGAAGTTCGTAAACCAAGTAGAATGAATGGTAAAATGTCAGACCAATGAACCGAGTCGTTTGATGCTATAATTGCTGCTTTTAAAGTTCGATGAAATTTCTCTATCATGCCATTTGCTTGGGGATGGTAAGGAGACGTATGAATTTTATGAGAACCTAAAAGTTTAGTTAATTCTGTAAAAAATTTTGAGGTGAATTGTGAACCTTGATCTACTGTAATATTTAATGGTATACCAAATCGTGGTATATAATTTTGAATAAAAGTTTTTACTATAGTATTTGTTGAAATATCTTTAAGCGGATAAGCTTCAGGCCAACGTGAAAATCTGTCAATAATTGTTAAAATATAACAATTTCCATTTGAAACTGGAAGAGGTCCAACAATATCCATATGAATATGTTCAAAACGGCCTGATGGTATTTGAATTTTTTGGATAGGAGATTTAGTATGTCTTGAAATTTTGGATTTTTGACAATTGATGCAAGATGAAGTCCAATCGTTAATCTCTTTACGCATGTTAGGCCAATAATATTTATTTTGAATTAATTTTCTAGTTGTTCTTATACTTGGATGAATTTGTACTTGAGTGAATTTTGTCAAATATAATTCTTCTCATAGAATGTGGAACATAAGGTCGAAAAGGTTGTAGAGAAACATCACACCATATATTTAAATTAATAACTGGAATTTTGTCAAATATAATTCTTCTCATAGAATGTGGAACATAAGGTCGAAAAGGTTGTAGAGAAACATCACACCATATATTTAAATTAATAACTGGAATATGAATTTCCTTTAAATTATTTTTAGAATTTTGATCAGAAATGGTTTTTTGTAAAAATGTATCAGTTTGTTGTTCTTTATATAAAGTTTCTAAATTTATATTTTGAGTTGAAATTGCATTTATTTCTGGAATACGGGAAAGTGTGTCGGCAACTATGTTGTCTTTTCCACGTATATATTGAATATCATTTGTAAATTGAGCAATATATTCAAGATGACGTATTTGACGAGGAGATCTATCTACTTTAGAATTTAGAACATGAATTAAAGGTTTATGATCAGTATAAATTGTAAAAGTTCTACCTTCAAGAAAATGTTTAGTTGAATTATAAATTGCCAAAAGTTCACGATCAAATGTTGAATATTTAGTTTCTGTTGTAGTTAATTTTCTTGAAAAATAAGCTAAGGGTTCTAGTATATTATTGCTAGTTTGTTGAAGAACTGCTCCAATAGCAACATTTGATGCATCTACTGCTAATGATAAAGTACCATTTTTGTCGAAATGTGTAAGTAAAATATTTTTAGCAAAAAGTTTTTTAACATTTTCGAAAGCTGTTGTGGTTTCATTTGTCCAATTTAATTGTTTGAGTTTGTTTTTAATTGCATGTGTTAACATTTCATGAAGAGGACTAAGTTCTGTTGCTAACATTTTAATATATCTGTGATAGTAATTTATCATACCTAAAAATTTTTGTAATTTATTTATAGAAATTGGTTTTTCAAAATTTGTTATGATTTCAATTCTATCTAAAGATGGTTTAATACCTTCGCCTGAAATTTCGTAACTTAAGAAATTTAATTTATTTACACCGAGAGTACATTTTGAAGGTTTAATATTTAAATTATATTCTTCAAGTCTTTTGAAAACTGATTTTAAATGATTTATATGTTGATCTTCATTAACACTGGCAATAAGAATGTCATCAATATATGTAAATACAAAATCGAAATCAGAAAATACTTCATTAATAAAGCGTTGGAAAGTTTGAGCACTGTTTCGTAAACCGAAAGGCATTCTTACGAATTCAAACATTCCAAAAGGGGTAGTTATTGCAGTTTTATGAATGTCTTCTTCTGCCATTGGAATTTGGTGGTAAGCACGCACAAGATCAATTTTGGAAAAAAATTGTTTGTTTTTTAAATCAATTGTTAAATCGTGAATATGTGGTAAAGGATACCGATCTGGTGTAGTAATAAAATTAAGTCTTCGATAGTCTCCGCAAGGTCTCCAATCATTTGGTTCTTTTTTAGGAACGAGATGAAGTGGAGATGCAATAGGAGAATTTGTGGGTCTGCATATACCCGTTTTAACTAAAAATTCAAATTCAGCTTTAGCAATTTTAAGTTTGATTGGATCAAGACGTCTGGGTTTCGAAAATGGTAAAATACCTTTTGTTTCTATCCTGTGAACCGTATGGTGTTTAACTTTTTTAGTATAATCTGGTTCACAGGTAATAGATGGAAATTCATTAAGTAATTTTGAAAACTTATTTTCGACAATATGAATTTTGAGTGAGAAAATATCAGAAAATCCAGAAGATCCAGCAACTTTAATTTTTGTAGTAGAATCTATTATTACTTTATTTTTAATATTGACAATAATTCCGAATTTTTCTAAAAAGTTTGCTCCTAAAATTGGTGTATCAATGTTCGCAATAATATATATACCGGAATTTCCAAAATACCCTTTGTTTCAACGCACTACCCTCACATTTCATATTAGTATATAAACAGAACAAAATATTAGTGAATTAACAGAAGTGTAATTGTTGCTGTTTAGGCCATCAAGCTAAACCCAAGAATGAGCACGGCCAATAGTGACCCCGCCTAATGTAAACTATCTGTGTTTGCTTCTATCTACTTTCGCGCACTAACACCAACGGCTATATATATGTCCGTGCAGGCGTATGTGTACGTGTTAGTGCGCGACTTTCCAATTTAACTTACTTTCGTTCAATTACCCCTCAAAACCGCTTTTCGACGGAATTGAAGGGTGAACGCGTTTTACAAGAAAGAAACTCTTTCACTTCTTTTTTGGAAAGCTCCGTGATCACTGCAGCCATCAGCCCTGTTATAGGTAAGATTTTTCTTTTCGCTTGTATAACTTAACCTATGTATAATTAATCAAACTGTGAATTAGCTTTTGTATATATATTGTGAGTTAGCTTTGAACTGAAAATAATTAAATTGTTAAATTCTTGAATTTAATCTGCTGTGTGTTCTTTTCCTTTTTTCTCTTTTTTCAACGAGCGCAAAAACCCCTTGGGAACTCACTTGAGCTATCGAAGCCCCAAGAGGTTTTTACATGGTCCTACTACGCCGGAATAATTACAGAAACGATTGAATTACCAGCGACCAACTGGATAACCACAGCACACAAAAGCGTTTCAAAAGCTAGCCGTTAGCAGCAAAAGCAACCATCAATATAACCACACAAAAGCGTACGAAAAGCTAGCAGTTAGCAGCACCACACAAAAGCGTTTCAAAAGTTAGCAGTTAGCACCACCTGAGCGTTTCAAAAGCGACAAGCATTACACCAGCAAACAAAAACGAGCGGCCAAACAAAGGCACAAAGGTACGTGGTTTGAGTTCGATTTTTTTTCCATATTTTATTTATTTTTCATATTTTCGAGGAATATCGCAACCAGCTGCACAAATTCAACATAACCCCACTTTTCAGTGTAGTGTGGCAATTTATTTGCAACAACACTTTAACGCACTTTATCGCAAGTCACTGCCAATATTTTAGAACCATTAAACACTTACATAAGCGTAATAAATTTAACCAGTTCTTTAAGTTCTGACATAAATCAGCGTTACTGCCATTAAATCAAAGTCATTTAACCTTATCTTCTTATACACACAACACTAACACTGCGGTGAGTTGGGTGACAAGAGCGTTCGCATAAAGCACAATTAGCTGAAAAAATTTATACACAGAGAATAATTTGCGTGTTTACCCCTTGGCGGCAATCCATTATATTGGGCATATACCCACTAGCTACATCATCCTGTCTTCAGTTGAACGTGTCTTCGTGAGCTACCCTATTAACAAGTTAGATCCATTTTGCCCTTAATCTCAGTACTGATACCATGTCGAAAGCGATGGAAAATTACATCAGGATGGATGATGAAGTCATAGAGTTTGAAGCCGACTTCAACTCCACACCCGACTCTGAGCATACCAAGTATACTCTGGCTATCCAGCAAGAAGAGTTAAAGGCAAATTGGAAAAAGCAAAAACAGGCCATGATGAAATATTAGCTGGGGACACTCTAGAGGGAAAAAACATATCAGCTGTTAAGATAAAACACAAAAGTGCTTACGCAGTCTACTTACGTTGCATGTCAAACATATCAACGCGACAGGCCACATTCAACAAACCCGACCCTAAGCCCGAAAAACAGCACGAAAGGGATACAAATATGCGTCTACCCCCGTGTGACACTGATGTGTTCAAGGGAGATTACTTATCTTGGCCTACATTCAGAGACCTCTTTACGGCCATATATATTTTAAATAAGCGACTCACCCCGGTAGAGAGATTGTACCACTTGATACAAAAGACCCAGGGTGAGGCTAAAGAGATAGTGCAAAAGTGCCCACTCACAAACGAAGGTTTCGGTATAGCGTGGCAAAATCTGGTAGACAGATACGAAAACAAACGCATACTAGTGAATACTCAGCTGAAGACACTGTTCAGCTTAGAGGCGGTCGAAAAGGAATGCGGCACTTCAATTAAAAAGTTGCAGCGAGACATCAACAACTGTATCGCATCCTTAAAGACACATCAAATCGATGTGTCAAATTGGGATGCGATTATAACTTATTTGTGCTCAACGAAATTACCAAAAAGCACACTAGCCTTATGGGAGCAAACGGTTCAAAATAAAACTGAAATATCCAAGTGGGAAGACATGGATGAATTCTTACAGAACCGTTTCCAGACACTTGAGACAGTCTCTGGCATAACTGAGGATAGCCTGGAAACCAAGAACCATAATGGTAGACAATCCACTGAAAACTCTCACAGAAAGCTAGGTGCTTTTAAGACGAGTGTAACCAAAGGTGCGTGCAAGATGTGTAAATCCACTGAGCACAAACTACAACATTGCCAACGGTTCCGCACATTGGCGGTTTCCGATAGAATCACCTTCATTAAAAACAAGAAAGGGTGTATTAACTGCCTATCCTCAGGACATACTGTGTCTAGGTGTTCAAGCTCCTACAATTGCGCCACCTGCAAGCAAAGACACAATACGCTCCTACATATTCAGGCAACGGACACCAACCAAAACGCAAACAACAATAATACCCACCCTGGCCCATCAGCCCAAGCGCAACAAAGACGCACCTATTCAAATAATCAAAGCACTGGAAATAACCAAAGCAATGGAAATAACCACTTCAAGGCCTGCTTTACAAACACAAGTAAAGGGGTTTTACTAGGTACGGCCCGCATCAATATATTCTACAACAACACCAACGTCTCCGCGCGGGCACTTATAGATTCGGGGTCAGAATGTACTTTCATAACTGAAAGACTTAAACGTCGCATAAATTTGCCATCTCAGCGGATGTCTGCGCATGTTTCAGGCATCACTAATCAAGTGTCAGCACAATTAAAGGAGGCGTGTCATATACAACTGCGGTCTCCAATTGATCCGACAATAAACATTGCCACCACCGCGCTTGTGCTGCCGCAACTAACTGGCAATCTACCAACATGCAAGGTGGATGCTATGGCCATGCAGGCCTTCCCAAACCTAGTACTAGCTGACAAACGTTTTTTTGTCAATGAGCAAGTCGACCTGATATTAGGAGGCGACATTTATGCACAGGTGATGTTAGGGGGAATAAAAAAAGACGTGTTAGGAACACTGCTAGCCCAAGAGATGGTATTCGGCTGGATATTGACCGGCCAAACCGAAACAATCTCACCCAGCGAGAAATATGTGTCCTTTGTCAGTGAAGTGCAATTAGACAGAGAGCTACGATCATTTTGGGAAACAGAGGAAGTCCCCAAGGACAAAACGTACAACCATGATGACAAGTATTGTGAAGAATTGTATAAGAACACAACGATTCGAAATGATAAGGGTAAATATATGGTATCCTTGCCTTTTAAACAGGAATTTCCAAAATATAAACAATTAGGTCCCTCATTAAAAATTGCGTGTTCACAATTTTTCCGAATGGAAACGCGTTTAGCTAAAGACCCACCATTACAGTCAGAATACAACAGGGTCTTAGCAGAGTATGAAACCTTGGGGCATATGTCCCGGGTACTAACACACATCCCTGCTGAAGACTGTGATACCTATTTTTTACCACATCATGCCGTCAAAAAGGAAGAAAGCACAACAACCAAAGTGAGAGTGGTGTTCAATGCGTCATCATCAACTGCAAACGGAGTCAGCCTCAACGACATCCTCCATCCGGGGCCAGTTCTACAGAATGATCTAACCATTCTCATATTAAGGTGGCGTTTCTTCAAATATGTCTTCAACAGCGACATAGAAAAATGTACAGAGAGATTCTGTTGCACGATGATCACACTAAGTACCAACGGATTGTATTCCGAACAGAAAGTACGCAGCCTATACAACTATATGAGTTGAAAACGGTCACCTTCGGAGTTAACTGTGCACCGTACTTGCAATACGAACACTGCTTCAGTTAGCGGACGACATGGAATACAGCTACCCTATAGCATCAGATATACTACGAAATGCAATGTACGTTGACGACGTGCTAGCAGGAGGCCACACTATTACCGACACCATTAAAGCAAGGGATCAAATAACTACAGCCCTGGGGACAGCAGGATTCTCGCTGAGGAAATGGACCGCCAACTCGAACAAACTACTTAAAGGCCTACCAAAGGCTCACCTCCTAAACGAAGATTTCCTAGACTTCGAGGATACCAGTATGGTTAAAGCACTTGGCATCAGGTGGAACGCCCACTCAGATACCTTTTACTTCAAAACGAAACCCATAGAGGAACAGTCTAGCTTTACAAAACGGAAAATTCTGTCGGCGATAGCAAAATTATTTGACCCATTAGGGTGGCTGGCACCATTCGTGGTTACCGCCAAAATGTTGATGCAAGGCATCTGGTTAGAGGGAACAGGATGGGATGAAACCGTGTCGCCAGTCTCGCTGGATCGGTGGCAAAGTTTCATTGAAAGTTACCAGCACATAGAAAAAATTAAGATCCCACGCTGGGTACAATTTTCATCAACAGCCACAGTGGAGATCCACGGATTCTGTGACGCGTCAGAAAAAGCATACGCAGCCACCGTCTACCTGCGCGTCAATATTAATGAGCAAATATTTGTAAGCCTGCTATTAGCCAAATCAAGAGTCGCGCCCGTAAAGACTATCTCCTTACCAAGACTAGAACTTTGTGGAGCAGTTCTCCTTGCAGAAACCCTAGAATCTATCAACAAGAACCTTAATTTAGGCAAACATAAAACCTTATTATGGACTGACTCAACTATTGTCTTAGCTTGGTTACGGAAACCTCCGTGTTCATGGTCAACCTTCGTGGCCCACCGTGTGACAAAGATAATAGACCAAGTTGGGAACACGGACTGGCGTCACGTGGACTCAGCGTCAAACCCTGTAGACTTAGCCAGTAGAGGGCTATTAGCGCAAGAGCTAGTGAACAATTCCCTGTGGTGGGAAGGCCCATCTTGGCTGCAGCAAGATGGCAAAGAATGGCCAAACCAGGAAATAAGCTACACCACAACCATGGAAGAAAAAAGGTTACAAGCGCACACAACCTCGGTTAACCGTAAAGACGAAAATATTGTAGACAGGTTTTCCGACCTTTCCCGGGCTTTAAGAATTGTGTCCTACGTTCTACGGTTCTACAAAAGGACTCATCTCAAAACCTCCTTCAATGAAACATCACTGACGATTTCACCCATTGAGATCAAAGCAACGATGTGTCGACTGATCGTCAATGCTCAACGAAACCATTATGCGGAGGAGTACAGAACACTCAAAGAAAAAGGGTCAATCAAGCCAAAGAGCGATTTACAACCCTTGCACCCATTTCTCGATGAGGACGAGACAATCAGAGTCGGGGGGCGGCTCGAGGCGTCCAAGGACCTCTCGTATAACGAACGCCACCCCATAATTCTGCCCTATCATAGTGGACTGTCTCATCTCATCACACGATTTGTCCATAAAATCTCGTTACATGGGGGGAATCAGCTTATGCTGCGCCTGATCCGAACACAGTACTGGATACCTCGCGTAAAAAATATGATACGATCAGAAATTCACAAGTGCAAGGTATGCGCAGTGCATAGGAAACAGGCGCAAACACAATTGATGGGCATTCTACCGACCGAGCGAACCACCTATACCCGGGCATTCACTAACACCGGGGTAGATTTTGCCGGCCCCTTTGAGATAAAGAATTATCAAGGACGTGGCTGCCGCGTGCCCAAGGGATATGTCTGCCTCTTTGTGTGTTTCTCCACTAAGGCCATCCACTTGGAAGCGACTACCGATCTGAGCACCCGGTCATTCTTGGCGGCCTTTGCCAGATTCGTCGCCCGACGAGGCTGCCCGAAGAATGTGTATTCCGACAACGGAACCAATTTTGTCGGAGCATCCAGAGCCCTCAGGGCGGAGTTCAAAACCTTCATGGCTGACTCACGCGTCGAGGTAGTAACAACCTATACATACCAAAATCTGAACTGGCATTTTATTCCTGCGTCGGCTCCTCACATGGGGGGATTGTGGGAAGCGGGAGTGAAAAGTTTTAAATTTCACTTCAAAAGGGTAGCATCCAACCTTAAATACACTTTTGAGGAATTCTCTACCCTGCTTTGCAGGATAGAATCATGCCTCAACTCCCGCCCCTTAACGCCCTCTTCAAATCAACCATCCGACCTAGAACCACTAACCCCGGGGCACTTTTTAATAGGGGGACACCTCTTAGCACCCCCGGAGCCAGACGCGGACGAAAACCCCTCATCAATTATTAACCGATGGCAGCGACTAAAGGCCCTACACCACACCTTTTGTCGACGATGGAAGACGGAATACCTCGTCGAACTTCAAAAAAGGAATAAATGGCGCCAACCTAAAGCAAACATGAAGGTTGACGATCTAGTTGTTATAAAAGAAGACAACCTGCAACCTAATGAGTGGAGGCTCGGGAGGGTTATCAACCTCCATCCGGGATCGGATGGACGAGTAAGAGTAGTGGATCTCATGACGGCAAAATGAAAGGTCACAAGACCCCTCACTAAACTAGTGCTACTCCCATCCAGGGAAGAGGATCATGGATCTAGAGAGCCGTAACCGAACCCACGACCCAGGCCCGAAACATACAACCTAAGATCAAACACCCCCCCCCCCCCCCCCCTCCTTGTCAAATATATATATAACAATAGATATGTTATAAATTGTACTTAAGCAGTTGTAAATTTCTATTTTTCAACAATCCGAAAAGATTTTACAGTTTTGTTAATTCCAAGAGGAAAACATCTGGTTTTCCAGCTACTTTTTCTTTTGGTTGCAAGAATGCTAGTTCTGATAATGATATTGCGGAATTATTTGCAGAATTCTTCAGGTCGACCTACTCATCTAAACGTTTTCAACCCGGTCAACACTCCTACAACTTGGAAAGTTATAATTGCATTCCTAATCCAGTAATTGATAAGAATACTGTTCTTCAGAGCCTTCTCGGTTTGAAACCGATTTTTTCTCCGGGTCCAGATGGTGTTCCTAGTTGTGTACTCAAATACTGTGCAGTTAACTTATCTGAGCCGATACATAAATTATTCCAATTATCTGTGGAATCTGCCACTTTTCCATTGATTTGGAAGAAATCATTTATTATACCTTTACACAAAAAAGGTAGTAGGTCTAGTATCGAGAACTATAGAGGTATAGCTAAGCTTTCAGCTATTCCCAAAACATTTGAGCGAATAATTACATGTCAACTTCAACACATGTGTAGCTCCATATTATCGCCCTGCCAGCATGGGTTTGTGCCGCGTAGATCAACTACTACCAACTTGCTAGAGTTTACTTCTTTTGTAATGGATGGATTTTTAAACAATAGGCAAACGGATGTGATCTATACCGACTTCAGTAAACCGTTTGACTCTGTCAATCATGAGCTTTTAGTTTACAAACTTGATTTACTTGGATTTCCAAAGCATTTGTTTGCATGGCTCGAAAGCTATCTCGCGAATCGGACTCAACAAGTTTTGTTTAAAAACAGCTTTTCTAGGTTGTTTGATGTAACGTCTGGTGCCCCTCAGGGTAGTCATTTGGGTCCGTTACTTTTTACCTTGTTTATAAATGACTTACCACAAACTCTCATACATTCCCGAACTCTTATGTATGCAGATGATGTTAAACTTTGTTACTCATACTTGCCTTCGGAGTCTTCCCGTGTGGAGTTTTTTCAGGCAGACTTGGACTCATTTCAATGTTGGTGTACTGCAAATTTACTAGTTTTGAATTGCTCGAAGTGTAAACTAATGACATTTCACCGAGTGAAGCCAAGTTTGACATCGTATACGTTAAACAGCACGCCTTTGGAGCGTATATCTGTCGTAAGTGATCTAGGCGTTCTTTTTGATCCTGAACTGACTTTTAATACGCATATCTCATCAATGGTAAGCAAAGCAACGGGTATACTCGGTTTTGTGAAGCGATGGGCTAAGGAGTTTAATGATCCGTATCTGACTAAGACCCTCTACACATCGTTGGTACGACCAATCTTAGAGTATTGTTCGTGTGTCTGGTGCCCAGGGTATCAAAACTTTATAAAGCGTATTGAGTCAGTACAGAAGCAATTCATTATATTTGCACTACGTGGTCTTAACTGGGATTCTAGTGTGCATTTGCCACGATATAGAAATAGGCTTCTCCTTATAAATCTGCCAACTTTAGAAAATCGAAGAACTTTACTCGGGGTAATGTTCATTCACAAGCTCATTATGGGCGAGATCGACTCATCTGATCTTGTTAGTCGACTAAATTTTGCTGTTCCTGGTAGAACGTCCAGGCACTTTGTGCCTTTTTATTTACCACTTTGCCGGCAAAATTTTGCCAAAAATAATCCACTGCGAAGTTGGTGTTCGCACTACAACAACTTGTATAACTGCATCAGTTTTGAATGTTCGTTTTCCGAGTTGCATAATTCAATACTGTCACGTCTGCCCTGATATTTTGTACTTTCTTTCCTATGTATGGTTGAATTTAAATATTTTTAATTATAACACTAATTTTATGTTTTATATATCTTAGTAGTCGACCGCATTGTGTCTGTGTCGACTTTAATCCAAATAAATAAAATTAAATTAAAATTAAATACCTACCTGTTGTGGTGCATATAACTCTGTACAAAAAAATGACTATTTTTGTTTTTGTAATATCCACGTATAGTGGTGCGGAATAGGTTAAATTCCGCAAACGTGCTTCATTCGGCATCATAGAATTAAAGAGCCATCATTTTCCCAATGTGTGGGTTTGGATAAATAAATTTGTTCGAATTTTAGCAAGAAGCGTGGAGGCGTTTCAATTTTACCAGAGGTATGCTGTGCTTCCGCTTGTAGATCAATTGCTGGCGAATCTTCAACAATGCGCTGTACAGACATTTGGATAAATTCATCGAAACTGTCCAGGTTAAATTCATTTTATAAATTTAAAGCGTATGTGAGTATTTGATATTGCTGCGTACCTCGTTTTTTCTTTCTCAATGACAGGAAATTCATTGAAGGGTAATACAATCCACTTACAATAACACAATGTACACTACAAAATCCATATGGTGTTGCCAGATGCTAAGGCGGCGCAAAATCGGGAAAAACGCAACAACATTTTTTCCCCCTTTCCCTCTTCCTTTTTGGGCCGTGTTTTACGGATTTTAACAAAGGTTATTAAAATCCTCCCACTAGGGGGGATGATGACTTAACCCCTTTTAAGGCGAAAAAAGGGAAATTTATAACCTGAAAGAAATGATCTTCTCTAAAATATCCTACTACCACCCAGATCAAATACACCTGATTTCTTATAGTGGGTTAATGTACAATGTATTTATCACACTTTACAATAGTTTTTTGCTGATTACACTATACAAATAAACTTAGGGCGGAAATGAATAGTCAGATGTAGGGGCGTATATGGGCGGAACACCTCAACCGATGCCCCCCCCCGAGGACGGCGGCAGACCAAGTAGCCGTCGTTTTACACAAATAGGGCTCGGCTTTACAACCAAAGGCAACCAGTGCCGGATCTCCGGGCGAGTATAGTATTCGAAGAAATAGTTCTTCAGGATCCGCTCTTCCATCACCATGTCACCAAAAAAATCTAGACCAAGCGCCTCCCGAATGCCCCCCAATATCTTTCGCACCACCTGGGTGCAATCAGTCATCGCCTGAAAGAAGTCAAAGGCCACGGGACAACGCGATAGATCCAGTGGAGTCGGATCCCGAAGAAAAATCCCCCAATCCGAGAAAGCCGGCACCAGAACCTTGCCTGGGCACGTGCGCCGACTCCGACCGTCAGGTGTCCCTGCCCCTCGTGCAGGCTCCGCAACTCCCTTCCTCCGTCCAACTCGTGGTACTGGCTTCACAATCTATAGAAAACAAATGAAAAATAAGAGAATTTCAATCAATGGTTATCTCAGATTACGGAATAAATAAAACTTACCTCTGTTTTCTTTGGCACGTTCGGCATCCTCGATTGCTGCTTTAAAATGATTAATTAGCCACACAACCAAATACGTTCCACAAAAGTCATCCCCGTGCGCCATCTGTCGGCAAAATACTGACAGCCGGCCAAAAGCTTACCGCGTGGCTACACTTAAAGCCAAATCTGTCAGATCGCACACGAAGTGCACCGTCATGGAGAAGTGTTTGCCATTTTAAACAGATCGCGTGTGCATAAAGATAATTTGCATAAAAACCAGATTGTATATCGAATTTGTGTTTTTCAAAAAAAAAAAAAAAACCCAAAATCAAGGCTCTTGTGCAGCTACCTGCCTAAGTAATTGTAGCTTGTTGCCAACCTTTTGTGAATATCTTCTCGACACCCAACTCCCCTCAAGCATGATGAAATCTCCTCAAATTCTAAACCCTGACCAATGACAATTACCCCTTTTCAGGTCCAGTATGACCCGGTACACGACTCTAAGCAGGAAGGCGGATCGCATGGCCCAGCGGTACCCGAAACCATGCCACCTGTGCGACAAACGACATCCGATCCGGTTATGCCCGGTCTACCGAGCCAAATCGGCCGAGGAAAGGCAAAGGGAAGCCGCATTAGGACGGTACTGCGGCAACTGCCTGTCAGTAGCACAACGCACCGCCGACTGCACGAGCAAAGGACGTTGTCACCAGTGCCAAGGGGACCACCACACCACGTTGCACCAGAGCTTCGACAATCCGGAGCCCCAGGAAGTTGATACCAGGCCATGGAGCGTTCAGGTGGATAGCGAGGACGAACACATTCTGTCTCTTCAAGCATCAGAAATAGGAACTGACAGCGGGCCACGCGAGCTAGAAGAAGGAGAATTGGACGAAGCCGGAGCGGAATCACGGCCATTCCGCCCGGCCACCAGTAGGAAGGTGGAACCAAGGAAGTTCCGGCCCCCACTCGCACACGAACGCCGCAAAGATGGAGCGGAATCACGGACTTTCCGCCCATCAACTACACACCAAGGAGCGAGGGAGCGGGGCTCAGATCGTCACAAGGGAATAGCGGAATCACGGACTTTCCGCAGCCCGAACCGGCGTCAATGCACACGAGGAGCGGAATCCCGGACTTTCCGCCCACGTCAAGGATACGAGTTAGAGAGAGTAGGTTCGCAGGGCCAGCTTGAACGGCATTCTCGACGACTGCCAGCTGCCTTCAGAACGGGGCAAATTACGCGGGAGATCGTAGCACTTCGGCCCTTTACATCGATATCGCCAACTGCCGTGATCAAAATCGAGGCGCGAGGGCGGTTGCACCTGATACGCGCACTCATCGACGCGTGCGCCACAACTTCTATAATTTCACGCGACCTGGCTCGACAGTTACACCTCGACGAAGAAAACTACGGATCACAACGAGGGTGCCTCTTGCGAATAAGGGGTAAACATGGGCAGAACCGTAGGCTCACGATTCACGCTACGATCGTTCCCAACTACGCCCGTGTGAGTCCAAGCGCGAACGTCGACCCTTCGGTCGCGACACCCTATACCCATATGCAGCTCGCCGATCCAACATTTTTTGTGTCAAGTCCGGTTCGACTCGTGTTGGGGCCGATATATATCCGGAGCTGATACTGCCGGGAACATTGCCATCTACGTTTGGCCCTTTTTTAGCGCAGAGCAGTATATTTGGCTGGCTCTTGTCTGGAGCATGCCGCTCCTAAATCTTCCTCAACCCTCGAACTACCTTCACGTGCCATTCGTGTGAAAAGAGGTGCAAAAAATTGAACGTTTACTTTTTCTTTACTACAGCTCCACGATTTACGGATGGAACCGAAATACTAATTTCTGTGTCAAGCAAAAGACCGCCATGCCGCTGCACTTATTGGGACATCCATGAATTTCGTTCATTTATATATTAGTTAGTATTAAGTTGATCAGGGAAGATGGCCGCAGAGATCTACCGATGTTGCTTCGAGCAAGGGGGGCCGGCATGTTTAGGCCATCAAGCTAAACCCAAGAATTAGCACCCAGTGACCCAGCCTAATGTAAACTATCTGTGTTTGCTTTTATCTACTTTCGCGCACTAACACCAACGGCTATATATATGTCCGTGCAGGCGTATGTGTACGTGTTGGTGCGCGACTTTCCAATTTAACTTTCCAAATTTAACTTACTTTCGTTCAATTACCCCTCAAAACCACTTTTCGACGGAATTGAAGGGTGAACGCGTTTTACAAGAAAGAAGCTCTTTCACTTCTTTTTTGGAAAGCTCCGTGATCACTGCAGCCATCAGCCCTATTATAGGTAAGATTTTTTTTTCGCTTGTATAACTTAACCTATGTATAATTAATCAAACTGTGAATTAGCTTTTGTATATATATTGTGAGTTAGCTTTGAACTGAAAATAATTAAATTGTTAAATTCTTGAATTTAATCTGCTGTGTGTTCTTTTCCTTTTTTCTCCTTTTTCAACGAGCGCAAAAACCCCTTGGGAACTCACTTGAGCTATCGAAGCCCCAAGAGGTTTTTACAGTTGCGAAAACAAATAACTACGTGCTTTGTTGTCCTTCAAAATGTATACTTTCAAGTGTTTTAAACGTGAAATAATACTTTCGTATATAGAAGGGAAAAATCATTGGAGGAATTATCAACAGTTTTAAAAGAAAATTATCATGTATCTGAAGACAACTTATGTTTCATCCTCAGTGATTTTCAAAGACATATTATTCATACTTTTAATAAACGATGGGAAGAAGCTTCACGGAAAAAGGATACATTTTTAATGAAAAACAGTAATTGGTTAGAATCAGAATATTCAGTAACTTTACTGAAATCTGAAGACGTTACAACCGACTCCACACCATCTAATTCTTCTGGAAAACGTGGGTGACCGTGCGTATCTTATTCAGATTTGTCAGAATCCAGTAAAAGAAGAAAAAATTACAATGCTACTTAATTAATATGGATTTGAACACGTCTGTAATGCATATATTCAAGGGTTACGTTCGATAGGAGAAGGAACAGAAGCTAAACTTGTGGAAACATTAAGGTTTGCTGACAGTGAAAATAAGATCTTATTCTCGAGTCTCATAGAAGACGCAAGGCAGACAAAAATGTTTACGGATAAAGAAGCATTGACTTTATTTATTGACATGGATTTAACGAAAGCACAATATTTGTACTACGGGACATATGAACGATTTGACTAAAGTGACTGCTAGGCCTGAAAATGAAGATTCTTAAATTAATTAATTTGTGTTCAATTTCAATCACCATGTTTTTATTATTTAAAATGACTTGTATTTTGATGTACTATTTGATATTTGGTTTTTGTAGGCATAAAATAATAGTATTCATTGTTAAAAGAAAAATATTGGATATTTTTAATAATTTTGAAATTCTTTTATCTGTTAGGATATGGTTTTAAATTAAGGCATAATAAATTACAATCCATTTGAAGCCATATACCCTATTCTATATATGTACATAATATCAAAAAGTTATTGATTTTTAATCAGAAACTGGCCTTTATTTTCCATAGTGCGGCGGCGCTCAGTGGACTTGGGGAAATGAAAAAAATATTAGTTAATAACACAAAAACTTTGATGGGCTATTAAACGAATATCTTGAGAGTTATTCATATTATGAATAATAGCCCCTGCACATATAAATAATAATGCTTTAAATAAAGCATGAGTTAATAAATGAAAAAAAGCCAATTTTATAAACCCTATTGATAAAATACATATTATTAAACCCAACTGACTTAAAGTAGACAATGCAATACTTTTTTTTAAATCAAATTCAAAATTAGCACCTAATCCAGCTATAAATATAGTTAATCCAGATAATAATAATAAAATATATCTTAACAAAAAATCTAATAATAAAATATTAAACCGAATTAATAAATATACTCCAGCAGTTACAAGAGTTGAAGAAAGAACTAAAGCAGAAACTGGAGTAGGTGCAGCTATTGCTGCAGGTAATCAAGAAGAAAAAGGAATCTGAGCTCTTTTAGTTATAGCTGCTAATATAATTAATAATATTACAACATTCATCTCAAAATCCTTTTTTATAAATTCTAAATAAAAGATAAATCTTCAACTACCATAATTTAACATTCAAGAAATAGCTAATAAAAAAGCAACATCACCAACACGATTTGATAATACCGTTAATATTCCAGCATTATAAGATTTCAAATTTTGAAAATAAATTACTAAACAATAAGAAACTAATCCCAACCCATCCCAACCTAATAAAATTCTAATCAAATTGGGAGAAATAATTAATAATATCATTGACATAACAAACAAAAAAACTAATATAATAAAACGATTAATATTTAATTCACTTATTATATATTTTTTCTATAATAAATAACAAAAGAAGAAATCATTAATACAAAAGATATAAATAATAATCTTATTCAATCAAATAAAAAAGTTATAATAATTCTAGAAGAATTTAATCTAATAATTTCTCACTCCAAAAAAATAAATTAAATTTTTTAATAAAAAATTTAAACTTATAAAAAAAATAAAAATCTAAAATTAATTAATATTAAAAATCCAATATTACAAATAGATAATTTTTTCACAATTTAGAATGATTAAATTATATCATTGACATCACAAATCAATATTTTAATTAAACTATTTAAATTTTAAAATCAAATTATACAAATATCTCTTTTTAAAATTAATATATTTAATGGAAATCAATGTAAAAATAAAAGAAGATACTCTCGAATTTTACCCATTCTAAAAGAGTATAATCCAGAAAAATTGTTTCCATGCTGAGTATAAGCATATAAATATAAAGTATAACAAGCCCCAAAAAAAGATATTAATGATAATATAATTATACTTAACCAAGATCATCTAATAATTCTATTTAATAAAGAAATCTCTGCTAATAAATTTAATGATGGGGGAGCAGATATATTACAAATACACAATAAAAATCATCATAAAGTCATTGAAGGCATAAAATTTAATAAACCCTTATTAATTAATAATCTACGACTCCCTAATCGTTCATAAGTAATATTTTCTAAACAAAATAAACCAGATGAACAAAGACCATGAGCAATTATTAATACATAAGCACCAGATAACCCTCAATTCTTATATTCTTATATGAGAAACAGAAGAATAAGCATTTAAAGATTTCAAATCAGTTTGACGTAAACAAACTAAACTAATTAAAAATCCTCCAACTAATCTAATTCTAATAAAAATATAATCGTATTTAAATCCACTAAACTGTAAAAATGAAAAAAATTCGCAATAAACCATAACCCCCTAATTTTAATATAATCTTGCTAAAATTATTGAGCTTTAGGTAATCATAAATGCACTAAAAATATAGGTATTTTTTCAAAAAAGATATATTTAATGATAAATACAATAAATCATAATTAAATAAATACTTATACAAAAAATAAAAATTTAAATTTATAAAAATATTATATAAATAAAAAATACTAATCAATATAGGTAAAGAAACAAATAAAGTATAAAATAATAAATAAATTCCAGCTTGTAAACGTTCAGGCTGTTAATCTCAACCTAAAATTAAAAATAATGTAGGGATTATGTATTGAACTAAAAGTTAAAATTAAAAATATTAATAAAATTAAAATATTTAATAAAAATAAATTTTTATAATTATCCAATTTATTAATTATATAACTAGCATTTAATATAAGAGTACAAATTCAAACTCTTAATAAAATTTATCCATTTGAAAGAACATCTATTCCAAAAAAGTAAGAAATATTTATAAAATAATTAAAACTAAAATTAAATAAACTTATTATAAACATTATCAAAAATAATAAAAATTTAACCATTCAAAAAAATTTTTTTATGAAACAAATAGGAAATATAAAAATTAATATAAAAATAAATTTCAACATTATAATAAATTAAAAGATTGAAAATAATCATTACCATAAGTTCGAATTAATGAAACTAAAATTGAAAGACCTAATACCCCTTCACAAACTCTAAAAATTAAAAACAAAATTCTAAAAAATAATCTATAATCTATTAAATTTAAATATATAAATAATATAAAAAATAAACTCAAAACAATATATTCTAATCTCAATATTATTGATAACAAATGTTTACGATTAGAAACAAACTTAAAAACTCCAATTAAAAATAAAATAAAAGGCAACATTTAATATAAAATTATTAGCATTAGTTTTAATAGTTTAATAAAAACATTGGTCTTGTAAATCAAAAATAAAAAATCTTTTTTAAAACTTCAAGAAAAAAGAAACTTCTTTATCATTAATCTCCAAAATTAATATTTTCATAAACTATTCCTTGTATAATTCAATTATTTTTTTTATTACTATATTAATTTCTAGATTAATTTTTATTCAAATAAATCATCCATTAGCTATAGGACTAATATTACTTATACAAACATTACAAATTTGTATATTAACAGAAATATTATATAAAACCTTCTGATTTTCTTATATTTTATTCCTAATTTTTTTAGGAGGAATATTAGTATTATTTATTTATATCACTTATTAGCATCAAATGAAATATTTTCATTATCAATTAAAATAACAATTTCATCTATTATAATATTTATTATTATAATAACAATTTCAATTTTCTTAGATAAACCCTTTATATTAAATTACATAGAAAATAATGAAATAAAAACAATATATGATATGAAATCATACATACAAGAAAATTCTATTGTACTTAATAAATTATATAATTACCCAACAAATATAATAACTACTATATTAATAAACTATTTATTAATTACATTAATTGCCGTAGTAAAAATTACTAATATATTTTATGGACCACTACGAATTATAAACTAATGAACAAACCTTTTCGAAATCAACATCCTCTAATTAAAATTTCTAATAATGCTTTAATTGATTTACTAACACCTATTAATATCTCAACTTGATGAAATTTTGGTTCATTATTAGGGTTATGTTTAGTTATTCAAATTATAACAGGGTTATTCCTAGCCATACATTACACCGCAAATATTAATTTAGCTCTTGACAGAGTAAATCATCTTTGTCGAGATGTAAATTACGGTTGATTGCTACGAACATTACATGCTAATGGTGCATCTTTTTTTTTTATTTGTATTTATTTACATATTGGACGAGGAATTTACTATATATCTTATTTGTTTACACCTACATGATTAATTGGAATTTTAATTTTATTTTTAGTAATAGCAACAGCTTTTATAGGATATGTATTACCATGAGGTCAAATATCTTTTTGAGGTGCAACAGTTATTACAAATTTACTATCAGCAATTCCTTATTTAGGAAATAATTTAGTCTAATGAGTATGAGGAGGATTTGCAGTTGATAACTACATTAACTCGATTCTTTACTTTCAATTTTAATTTACCTTTTATTGTACTAGCTATAACAATAATTCATTTATTATTATTACACCAAACAGGATCAAATAATCCTATTGGATTAGATTCAAATATTGATAAAATTCCATTTCATCCTTATTTTTCTTACAAAGATATTATTGGATTCATTATTATAATTTCAATATTAATATTATTAACATTAATCCACCCATATTTACTAGGAGATCCAGATAATTTTATTCCAGCAAATCCATTAGTAACTCCTATTCATATTCAACCAAAATGATATTTTTTATTTGCTTATGCAATTTTACGATCAATCCCTAATAAATTAGGAGGAGTTATAGCACTAATTATATCAATTGCAATTTTAACAATTCTTCCATTTTATAACTTAAGAAATTTCCGAGGAATTCAATTTTATCCTATAAATAAAATTTTATTCTGAGTTATAATTATCACAGTAATTTTATTTACATGAATTGGAGCACGACCAGTAGAAACTCCTTATATTATTGTAGGTCAAATTTTAACAATTATTTACTTTTTATATTATATTACAAATCCTATAATTAATAAATGATGACATAATTTAATTAAATAGTTAATGAGCTTGAATAAGCATATGTTTTGAAAACTTAATATAGAAAAATGCTTTCTATTAACTTTACTTAACAAAATTAATTAAATAAAATTTAACAACAACAATTTAAACCCATAATAAATAATTCAAAGAAATTGGTAAAAAACACTTTCAAGCTAAATATATTAACTTATCATAACGAAACCGAGGCAAAGTATCACGTACTCAAATAAATACAATAGAAATAAATATTAATTTTAAATAAAATACAAAATTAAATAAATCACAACCTAAAAAAATAACTCTAAATAATATTCTCATAAATAAAATTCTAGAATATTCAGCTATAAAAATTAATGCAAATCCACCTCTTCTATATTCAAAATTAAATCCAGAAACTAATTCAGATTCACCTTCAGCAAAATCAAAAGGTGTTCGATTACTTTCAGCTAAACAAATACAAAATCAAATAAATCTAAGAGGTAAAAAAATTACTAAAAATCAAATATATTTTTGATAATAAAAAAATTGAAAAATATTATATCTTCCAATTAAAAAAACAAAAGACAATAAAATTAAAACTATTCTAACTTCCTAATAATTTACGCTCCAAAAGAGTCAAAAAAGCAACTCTCACTAAAACACAAATAATTAAAATTAATGAACCAATTAAAGTTAAAAATAATTCAAAAATAAACAAGTACTATTTGTAATTAAAAATTACATTTATAAATTCTAAATTGAATGCACTAATCTGCCAAAATAGTTAATTAAATTATATTAATAAAATTCACATAAATAAAATATAATTATTTTAATAACCGGTCCTTTCGTACTAAGATATTATAATATATTAAAGATAGAAACCAACCTGGCTTACACCGGTTTGAACTCAGATCATGTAAGAATTTAAAAGTCGAACAGACTTACCATTTAAGCAACTACACCTAAAATTATATCTTAATCCAACATCGAGGTCGCAAACTTTTTTATCAATAAGAACTCTCCAAAAAAATTACGCTGTTATCCCTAAAGTAACTTATTCTTTTAATCATTAATAATAGATCAATAAATCATAAATAAATGATAAAAATTAATTAAAAGTTAATTAAATTTTAATATCACCCCAATAAAATAATCTTAAAAATTAAAATAAAATCAATCTAAAAAATAAAAATTTGTAAAACTATAAAGATTTATAGGTCTTCTCGTCTTTTAACAAAATTTTAGCTTTTTTACTAAAATATAAAATTCTATAATAAATGTATATGAAACAGATTATACTTCATCCAACCATTCATACAAGCCTTCAATTAAAAGACTAATGATTATGCTACCTTTGCACAGTTAAATTACTGCGGCCATTAAAAATTTTCATTGGGCAGGTCAGACTTTAAAATTAACTCAAAAAGACATGTTTTTGTTAAACAGGCGAGTAATATATTTGCCGAGTTCTTTATATAAACCTTTTATTAAAAATTACTTATATATATATATATATATACTAATTTAATCATTATTTCTTTTCAAATAAAATTACAAAAAAATTTTTCATAGAAAATTAAAACATAAATAAATAATATTTAAATAAAATAATTTTTAACAAAATTAATAATAATTGCTAATTCTAAGCATATATTTTTTAACTAATTTATTTCATTTATAAAAATTTATTTTAAAGCTTATCCCTTAAAATATTATAATTAATAAATTTATTTACTAACAAAATAAATAAATAAAATCAAAAATTACTAAATTAAATTTATTTCTAAAAAAACTAGATATATTTATAAACGAATAACATTTCAGTTCTAATAACTTATTCAAAATAATTTTAATACATTAAATTTAATAAATTATTAACTCTTATAAAATCGAGATTAATATTTTTACTATTAATTATTTAATAAACCCTGATACACAAGGTACAAAAAATAAATTTTTCTTATAAAATAAAAATTTTTCAAATTATTTCAATAATCTTTCACAATACAAATAAACTATAATTAAATTTATTTTTTCATTAAAAATTACTGAAACACTAATTTTTATAATTACTTTTAATATAAATTAAACAAATAATATTAATAAATAAATAAATCATAAAATAAATAAATATTAAATTCAATTTATATTGATTCGCACAAAAATCTCTTCAATGTAAATGAAATACTTTACTTTATAAGCTTTAAATTGTCATTCTAGATACACCTTCCGATACATCTACTATGTTACGACTTATCTTACTTTAGAATAAGAGCGACGGGCGATATGTGCATATTTTAGAGCTAAAGTCAAATTTTTTATCTTTAAAATTTTACTACGAAATCCAATTTCATTAAACATTTAAAATTTAAATTCATTTAAATAATTTTATTGTAACCCATTTCTACTTAAATATAAGCTACACCTTGATCTGATATAAATTTAAATACAAATTATTGAAAATTATTATTCTAATAAAATATTCTAATAACGACGATATATAAACTGAAAACTAATTTAAGTGAGGTACATCGTGGATTATCGATTATAGAACAGGTTCCTCTGAATAGACTAAAATACCGCCAAATTTTTTAAGTTTCAAGAACATAACTAATACTACCTTAATGAAAAACAATTACATTTTTTTATAATAGGGTATCTAATCCTAGTTTAATAATAAAATTTTTAAGACAAATAAAATCAATTTAAAAACTATTATAAATTTAAAATTTCACTTAATAAATTTATACATATTTTTAACTTATATCTTTCATCGAAAAATTCTTATTTGCATTATTTGTATAACCGCGGATGCTGGCACAAATTTAACAAATACTAAATAAAATTACTAATTCCAATTTTAATTGATTAATAAAACTAATTACTGAGAATAAAATTTAAATTATCAATATTAAAATAAATAATAATACACACAAAAATTTACATATAAAATAAATTTATAACAAAAAATAAGCTAAAATAAAACTTTGTATTAAAAATAAATTTATAAAAAATATGAAAATAAATATTAAATATTAAAGTCAAATAATGAAAATAATTAATTTTAATAATAAAAATATAAATTATAAAAATTATTAATAATTTTAAAATTTTTAATATTATAAATTAACTAACTAACCCCCCTAAAAATTTTTCCATAAATTCATTAAATAATATAAAATATAACATTATGAAAATAATTAACAATTATAAAATTTTCAATAAAAATCAATTTCATAATAAAATATAAAATAAAAACGATTGATAATTCTAGAATCTAAACTATTTTTTTTCTGATAAAATAAAATAATTTATTTCAATTTTTAAAATTTGTGTTTAGTATTCATAAATAATTATATTCAAATATTCGTAAAAAGTCAGAAGCGCTACAAGCATCGCTGAATGCAATCGCGCGCCAACTCTGCCGGCGCACATCAAGCCAACGTCAATCGTGCCGACGAAAATACTACCAACATTTGTACCACTGCTGCCGGCTATAACCTTGCCAACGTCACTTGTGCCACTAACCAGGTGCCAATGTTTTCGACTATTGCCAACACTTCTAGAAAAGATAACATCTCAACAACGGTAAGTTCTGCTCTTTATTATACATCTGCCTTTACTATACGGCCACCGTGATGTGATGGTAGCGTGCTCCGCCTACCATACCGTATGCCCTGGGTTCACACCCCGGGCAAAGCAATATCAACATTTTAGAAATAAGGTTTTTCAATTAGGCTAAGCAGGGTCGCCCCTCGGCAGGGTTTGGCAAGTGCTCCGAGTGTATTTCTGCCATGAAAAGCTCTCAGTGAAAACTCATCTGTCTTGCAGACGCCGTCTGGAGTCGGCATAAAACATGTAGGTCCCGTCCAGTCAATTTTTAGGGAAAATCAGGAGAAGCACGACGCAAATTGAAAGAGAAGCTCGGCCTAAAATCTCTTCGAAGGTTATAGCGCCTTACATTTACTTATTTTTATTTCTTTATTATAAATGCCATGGGCGTACCACATTGCCACGCCACCTCTGCAGAAGTATCCACAAATCTCAGCGCCCCTGCCAGCGCGTATCGAAATTACAAAAATTTCTGCTATAATCGTTGCATGCCGAACCATGCTTCGATTCTAACCTCAAACGATGTGCACAACGTGCAACAATCTCGCACATACGGAAATATTTATACTCGAATGCTATCGATTCACCAGAATTTTACGGCGCGCCTGAAGAGTTGCCCATGTTCTCTGTTGCTTACCGCGAAACAATAAATACGTACGAATACACAAACCTCGAAAACTTGTTACGTTTCCAAAGGCACTCAAAGAGGCATCTCGTCAGCGCGTGCAATCATTACCTGTATATCCAGCGAGCGTTGAATCTCGAGAGTGTGAAATTAATTCTTGTAGAAAACCACATAATCGTCCGCTACATAATACATAACTAAAAATTTAAACGTGAGCGTAATGATACTGCGCCTAACAACACTGTCGTTGCGACTATAAGTGGCTGCAAAACTGCAAGTGCTTCTCAAACTGTTCAAGCTGTCAAAAGCGAAAGCAGAATGCAAAACAAAATACATGACCGACTTACATTATTGAAATATTTGCCGGTGAAGTTGATTGGACCAAAAGGAAAATGATAAAAGACGGCTCGCATTCGACGCAGCTGGCAAAAAATAAGGCATGTAACTAAATTCAATGCTAATGAAAGGGCCTGAGTAGTACCAGCCAAAATCGTAGCTATCTATATTATTGAAGTTTCGCCAGAGCAAAATCGGTAGATATCAAGGAGATGTTCCACCGCGTTAATATAAGAGACGAAGATCGCCCCACCCAACGTTTTTTTGTGGAAAGATGGTGACTCCACACAAGCTCCAAACGTATAATCAATGAAGACCATGATATTTGCCTCGATTTGTTCGCCCTGCTCAGCCCAGTATATTAAAAATTTTAATACGGAAAAATATTACGAGAAATACCCGCGTGCAGTAGATGGTATAGTCAATCGACATTATGTCGACGACTACGTACACTCTTTTGCGTCAGTGAATGAAGCAACCGAGGTGACAAAGCAAATTATAGTTATACCAGAGACAATTTTAAGACAGAGATATTGCAGCGACGAAAAATAGTGTGAAGCAAGCTTCACAAAATTCTATTAGGTCACATTCACCACTAACCACAGCAGAATTTGTTAAACTACCACTGTCTTTATTTATTATTTAACAATTATTTTTACTATAGTGTGTTCAGAATTTTAACTGTTACTCTCTAGAGCTCCAATCAGTGTATTTTGTGTTCTTAAATTATGTTAAAAATTGTGTTAAACTTTGTGGTGTGGTGAAAGTGACCTACTAGAATTTTGTGAAGCTCCGCCGCTTTCCGCTTTCGCGCATGCAACATCTTTATTC
The DNA here is from genome assembly GCF_040869045.1 of Eurosta solidaginis. Classification (NCBI taxonomy): domain Eukaryota; kingdom Metazoa; phylum Arthropoda; class Insecta; order Diptera; family Tephritidae; genus Eurosta; species Eurosta solidaginis. The sequence continues at coordinate 214,274,227 of NC_090319.1, read as the reverse complement.
TTCTATCAATCTTTGGTTATACATTACGCTGCCAACTTCGAGCTTGGGCGTTTCGTATCAAACTCTGAGAAACTATTACATGCAGTCGCCGATGCACCAACGGCATAGATGAATGGATTTGCAACTCTTTGTTTCGAGAGAGCGCTATCAAAATGCACATTTTTTATAACATTTATCAATGATGCCACTCCAAACAAAAATGATTAGATCTGAAAATGAGGATTTTTGACATACGTTTCGGCGATTATAGTTTCAATCATTTAATAAAATGATAGTCGTAAAATATTTATTTCCTTAAAGTTATTTTACAATAATACGACTAGTTAGGGTTAAATATAAACAAATCTAAGTAAAACTAACATTTCGATTAAATTAATTAGTCAAATATTGTAACGCATTTAATTCGCAGTGAAAATCATATATTCTTTTGAAATTTCTGTAAATCGGACTTATGATATAATAGTTAACATTATTTAATGGATAGGGCTTATTCTACATGTCTGGCGTTCCAGGTTCTGTGATCAAAATGGACTGGTTGCATCGGGAGTTCATATTTACAAAACCTGTTTTTAGTGATAACTTTTGAATGGGAAATAATATTTACCCTCCGCCTTCGAACTAATAATACTTACACTAAGACAAGTATTTTTATCCTTTTTCCCATAATTTTTGAACGCTATTTTACAGTTGTAGGTCAAACTAAAGTTTACCAAAATTTTTGGCACGTTTTTCGTTTTGGCTGGCACATTTTTTGTTCTGGCACCCGCTTCAGCTGGCGCGAGGGATTTATCTGTGATTGTTGCCAGCAACAACTAGAAGATAAATCCCTCGTGAGAGCGAAAATATGAGAGCGTAAACAAAAGATTCGTATCAATGTCATCATTGCCAACGGCAAAACCAGAATCTACAATGAAAAACATGTTTCACCTCGAATCGAATTCTGAGAAAATTTTGGGCATGTATTGGGATGCAAAAGATTATCATTTTTGAGCTTTCTGAGATAACGTGGCCTCGATATGAAGAGGATATAGAGCAAAACGTTTTACATTTTAATAAAACCATTTATACTTTATTTGAAAAACATATGCCGAAACGCACATGCTCGTACATTCAACCAGTGCAAGCCTGGTTTACTAAAGAGCTAAAAGCTTTAAGAAATAAGAAATCACGTTTATTCAAATTATATAAGAGAACCGGTTTACATTCTGATTATGCACAGTACGCTATTTTCCGTCATAAGTATTTTGAACTTAATAAAAAGTGTTATAAAGCTTGCATATGTAAAATTAAAAGAAACATTATTTGCAACCCGAAGTCTTTTTATGATTTCTTAAATTCTAAACGCAGAACTAACGGGTTTCCTTCTGCCATGAAGTTTAGAAATAGCATTTCCAGCGACAATCAAGAGATTGCAAACTTCTTCGCTCAATTCTTTCACTCTAATTACTCTGCTGTGGTTGATTCATCACCTACAAATTATCCATATGAGCTCCATTCTAGTAACTCAATATATGCCCCACATTTGTTGCCTAAAGGTGTTCTACTACATCTTAAGACCCTAAAAGAATCCTTCAAATACGGTCCCGATTTGATCCCAACATGTTTTCTTAAAAAATGTGCTGAATACATTTACCAGCCCCTTACTGATCTGTTTAACCTCTCTTTAAAAAATGGCATTTTCCCGACGGCTTGGAAGGAATCTTTTCTTATTCCACTCCATAAAAAAGGAAGCAAGTCGTCTATTGAAAACTATCGTGAAATAGCAAAGCTGTCGGCTATCTCTAAGCTTTTCGAAGCAATCGTTACTACTCACCTCACATTTTCGATTTCTACATTGATATATAGTTCTCAGCATGGCTTTTGTAGAGCCAAATCAACCACAACCAATTTGCTTGAATTTACAACTCATGTCTTTAATGGGTTTAGAAATAATCATCATACCAACGTTATATACACTGATTTCAGCAAACCATTCGACAAAGTACGCCACTCATTACTTGTTTATAAACTCTAATTGCTTGGTTTTCAACCTGGCCTAACTTGCTGGATCTCCTCCTATCTTTGCGGTAGAACTCCAAGAGTAATTTTTAAGAACATTTGTTCGAATGTCATCGATGTTCCCTCCGGTGTTCCTCAGGGCAGCCATCTCGGTCCTATTCTGTTTTTGTCTTTATAAACGATGTTTCCACAACTATAAAATATTCTAAAATTTTAATGTATGCCGACGACGTAAAACTTTTTAAGTCATACGCGTCGGTTGAAGAACGTTCTTTACTCCAGATGGATTTAAATTGTTTAGTTACTTGGTGTAATGCGAATTGTATGCTGCTCAACATAGAAAAATGTAAATCCATGTGTTTTTCACGTGGGAACGTACAGCCAGCTTCCTACACAATTAATGGCCAAACTCTGGAAAGCGTTGACGTTTTTGTCGACTTGGGAGTTGCAATGAATTGCAAACTTTGTTTCAACCCTCATATTAATGCCACAGTCAATAAAGCGATAGGAGTTTTAGCATTTGTGAAGAGATGGGCAAAAGAGTTTAATGATCCTTACGTTACAAAAACCCTTTTTACATCATTGGTGAGGCCGATATTAGAATATGGATAGATAATTTGGAATCCGCGTTATCAAGTTCATGTAGATAGACTAGAGTCAATTCAAAAACAGTTTTTACTTTTCGCCTTGAGGAATCTTTAATGGGACTCTCCGTATAATCTTCCTCCTTACACTACACTTACACTCGGTTAAAACTAATAAATCTTCCTACTCTTGCAAGTCGTAGAGAAATTCTATGTGTAATATTTATGTGGTAAATAAAACACTCCCGGTTGATTTTGCTGGTTATTTATAAGTTTTAATTAACGTTAATAGTATTTTAGTTACATTCGCACTTAGGTTAAATTATAGGGTTTTATTTGTTAGCGCTCACAGATTAACGTCTGCGAATTTCCATTCCTCGTATTCAACTGAACTCAACTGTTCAAACGATGGCCGCTCTTCGATTTTGTCTATCAGACGCTTCGTTATATTTTCGACAGGTTGCCGCTTAACCCTTGGGTGAACTATTCTATAGGTTGCCAGCTGTACATTTAATTGCTAGCTATACTTAAACCTAACTCTTAACCTAAATCCCTTCCTACAATCGGTCGCCCTGACAGGTTATTCGACCCTGAATAACTAGGACCACGGCTTCATGTTTTCGGCTACGGTTGTAGTTTTCATCGGTCCTTCTTGGTTGCCGATCTTCTCCACTTCATATCTGCCGTGGTTTAACTTGACGGTTACCCTATACGGCCCTAGATACTTTGGTCTCAACTTCATGGCAGTACCGAATTGAGTTTTTTTAATAGCCACTAAATCATTAATATTATAAGTTACTTCTACTTTTCTGTTTTTGTTGAAGGTTTTACAATTTTCCTTTTGTATTTTCCTTATATTTTCTTGCGCTTCTTCCCTTACTAAGTCCCTTTCTCTATCTAGGTCCTCTACTGCTAAATCGTCTAATAATTGACGCAAATCCGGGTAATCATTCACCCGCATGTCTAATCCGGTAAGAACTTTAAATGGCGTTGTTTTGGTACTGCGCGGAATAGTGTTATTCAGCACCTGTTGTACTTTGGCCACATGGTTGTACCACTGGGCGGGGTTGCTTTGACACTTTTTTGAGATCATTGGAATGACCGTTTTGTGGATACGCTCCACTTGCCCATTTCCTCGAGGTACCCCCGTTGCGATTTGTAAGTGTTGTATATTTTCCCTGTTGCAATAATCTTTAAAACTGTTTGATGTAAACGCTGCGCCCCTATCACTTATGATGCGCTTAGGATTTCCAAATATCGACGCCTGTTTTTCTAGCCTATCTATAACCTCTTCGACCCCTGTAGACTTTGTCGGGTATAACCACGTGAATTTCGAAAACCCATCCACTATCACTAGAATATGATTATATTTTTTCTTCGTTTCCGTTAACGGCCCAACGTGGTCGACGTGATAAGTCCCTAATGGTTCACACGCTTTATCAATTGGATTTAAAAGCCCCTCTTTTTTGCCTCTTTTCGCGTCAATAATTATACATCCAACGCAGCCTTTCACCACTTTCGTTACCTTCTCAATCAAGTTGGGCACGTAATAATTTTTCTCCACTAGCTCTTGTGTTTTCTTAGTCGCGAAATGATTCTGGTCGTGTGCCAATTTGATTATTTCGACCTCCATGCTGGATGGTACCACCAGTAACTCCTTAACGATATCCTTGTATAGTATACCGTTCCTTTGAAAAAAATCTTCATAACTTCCCGATTCCAAAACCTTCTTCACAGCTTTTATCCAAGCATCCTGTTCCTGTGCCTCTCTCAGTCTAAATGTTAGCGCATCTTCGACAATCATTCAATATATACGGCTCAGGGCATCTACATGCCTCATGCGAGAGCCCGACCTGTGCTCTACCACGTAGTCGTACTCTTGCAAGTACATGGCCCACCGCATTACCCTATCCGGCACGTCGGTTTTCTTAACCGTCATTGTGAACGCGTTGCAATCGCTCACTATTTTGAACTTTCTGTCTTTCACATAAATATGCCATTTCTTTAAAGCCTTAATCACTGCCAAAACCTCCAGTTCAAAAGCGCTGTACTTTTCTTCCGCCACTGTGGTTTTTCTGCTCATGAATTCTACTGGGTGAAACAACCGGTCCTCTGAATCTCTTTGCAACAACACCGCTCCAAAGCCGTACTTTGATGCATCGGCGTGTATCTCCGTTTCTGCCGATGGATCAAAAAGCTTTAGGGAGGGTGCGTTTATTAAAGCTTTCTTCAACTCCTCTACAGCTAACAACTGTTCCATACCCATTTTAAAATTCTCTTCCTTCCTAAGCAGATCTGACAATGGCTTCGCGATAATTGCGTAGTTTTGAATAAAACGCCTAAAGAACGATGTCAATCCTAAAAAGCGCTGTATTTCCTTTCTACTTGACGGTATAGGGAAGTTTTTTACGGCTTTAGTCTTTTCCACTGACGGTAAAATTTCTCCATTTTCCACTATATACCCTAACCAGTTAATTTGCCTCCTAAGGAACTGACATTTCTCCCATTTGATTTTCAATCCGTATTCTCCAGCCCTGTCCAGCACTTTTTGTAATTTTCCTAACGACTCTTGCTCATCCATGGCGGGAATTACAATGTCGTCCATGTATGCGATAATCGTGCCATCTTGCAACAAGTCCTGGAATACTGCGCGGATATATCTGCAGAATACAGCCGGCGAGTTGGTAATCCCGAATGGAACGAAACAAAATTCAAACTGTCCGCTATGTGTAACAAATGCGGTATACTTTCGCGAATTTGGCTCTATTGGTACGTGATAAAATCCATTTCTTAAGTCGAGTGTAGTGAAGACTTTTGCACGCTGCAACTTGTCTAACACCTCGTCGATTAACGTCATCGGAAAATTATCCCTAACAATTTTCTCATTTACCTTACGAAAATCACAACAAAATCTTTTCGTCCCATCTTTTTTCTTTGTCAACACCACCGGCGACGCATATTCCGAAGTACTACACTGTATAATTCCCTCTTTAAGCATATCTTCTACCTGCTTGTCTATATAACGCTGATCCTCATAGGACACTCGACGTGGCCGCTGATACACGGGCCTATCATCTGTAAGGATAAGCTTCATTTGCACTGGGATACTGGTTTGTTTTCCGGGTACGTAGGCAGTAACCAGTTTCCTTACCTCTTCAGCAGTTTTTCCCTCTAGGTGCGATACGTCTATATCACGTGCTTCTTTCTTTGAGTCATCTCTTTCAGCCAAACACAAAACTTTGAATTCGCTAAAGAGATCCATTTCGCCATCTTTCCTACTCCCTTCCTTTGAAACCTTACTCCGAGTTAACTTCGGCAGCCTTCGCTCATTGCTATTTGATGCACTTGCCATGGCACCATCTCTTATGGTGTCACCGTTTTTATTGTCTACTCGAACCGTCTGTGCGATTTCGCCCACTGGCATCGCTGGTGTCTTCACATCCCTGCGATCTGGCTCAACCACTCCAGATACGCCACTTGGAGAACCAGGCCGAATCACTCCGTGGTTCCCTTTTTGACCACTATTGTCAGCCATGCCTTGCGTACTCGGTTTTCGGAACTCTACTTCCCCTTTTCTAAATACTAACTCTACGTCTTTGAGCACATCACTACCTATTATAGCGGCATACGGCATGTCGCGTTCTCTCACCACGTGGAATGTTACTTCCAATTTCATTCCACCAATTTCGATTTCGGCTTCGAAGCTACCCAATGTCGTGAGTTGCCCCTTTCCTATTCCGAACAATTGACGCCTCTCCTTACTTAGCTCAATATTTCCTAGCATCATGAGCGTATCGTATCGCATTATACAAGAATCGCAGCCCGTATCTACCAACGTGCTAAAGGTGAACCCGTTCATTGTTACGTCAATAAATATAAGGTTACTTCTCGATTTGCCCTCGGCCTGTTGCCCTAACGTATTTGCGCGCTCATCTTTAACTGCCGTATTTCCTGTACCCGACTTGCAATCTTTGGCATAGTGGCCCTTTTGTTTGCATTTGAAACACGTCACCTTGCTTGAATCTGAACTCTGGCATTCTCTCGCCAAGTGACCTTCCTTTTCACATTTAAAACATTTCTTATTTTGGTACCCTTTTCCGCCACCACTTTTCTCCGACCCTGTCTGAGGCGTACCCAATCTGTTTGACGACGTTTGGGAACCCCTTATTTTCTCATATACCCGTATTTGTTCTTTGAGCTCACTGAGGCTCTTTGCTTGATATAACACAGATTTGTTTAACCGCGTATCTGGCACACCCTCTACGAAATATTCCACAACACTCTTTTCATCGAGGTGGATTGGCTTCCCTATCTCTATGAGTGCATATAAATACTCGTGAAGGCTTTCCTTCGTCTGCTTTCTTCTATTTCTAAGCGCGCGGTGCACCTCTGAGGCGCATAATTTTTCACCAAATTCCTCTACAAGGGCTTCTTTTAACCCACCCCAGTCTCCTCTTCCTGTCAACCCTCGAGAAAATGACCTTGCAGCACCCTTAAGTAGCTGCTTCGCATACACATACTTTTGAAGGTCATTCCAACCTACCGTGTCGGCAACCTCCTCAAATTCTATCACCCAATGGTTCACCCCACGGGTACCGTCCCCTGCAAATGAGGAAACGCTATCCTCTATATCACGCAGCGTAAACATCACCCTTTGCGCATTTAGGTTAGTAATCGTATCCCCATATACTGAGTTTGTCGACTCATTTTCATCTACCTCTTCTTCTCTTTCTTCACCCTCAAACACTATATGCTGAAGCAAACGCAACTGCAAGTCCTTTTTTCTACCTGATACACTCAAATTAAGCTCCCTCAGCTTCTCTTTTAACATTTCGACGGTCATTGCCTTTATGGTATCAGTATCCATCGTGCTATTTCGATTTTATTTACGCGACTCAATAGAAAAAAAACACAAATATCGATATACTCTCCTTGCCTAAACTTCCTACTCAATCCTCCCGTCTATGCATATGCGCATGTGAACATGCACTGATTTCACTACAATGTAAATAAAATCGAACTTACACACACACAAACACTAGGCAATTTTATGACACCTACTATCAATTATTCTCCGACACGCGAAAAAAAGGAATGCAAATTCGCTTTCCGATACATACTAATATATGAAGTGTATTATCTATTCTGATTACAATATTAATATTTCCAATAGCAAAAGAAAGAAAGAATTAAATATTATGACTAACTACACAAAGCTACTATACCGCTGCTTCACTGCTGCCTGCTACCCGCTGCTTGTCTTGCTTTTGCCTCTGCTATCACGATAGTTTGCATTACTTGTTATTCTTTTGTTGCTTGTTTGTTTTGTTTTATGTTGTTCGCTTACAACCCACAATATGGTAATTTCGTTTCGCTTAATTTTACCAAGCGAAATATGTGTATCTATGTACACAATATAGTTTTTGCTTTCTTTCGCTTAGTTTGTAGCGAAATATTTATGTATATGTATTTTCGCACACGCTTGCTTGCGCCACTTTGATGTTGGACTTATCTTTGTCTCTTTTCGCATAATGCGTTATGACTTAGCACTCTAACCATAGCTCGCGCACTTCGACTGTTTCAGTTGCACAATTTTTCTGGTTCGTGTATTTGATTTTGGAAACACTTGCACTCTGCTCTCTTCTTTTGGGAACACATCACTTCTTCGTGTCGCGTAGCTGTTGCTGCTCTTACTGATGCTTGCGCACTTGCACTCGACTATCTTCTGTTGGGAACAGTTCACGGTTCACTTCGTTCACTGCATTTTCTGCTTCGTTTTCACGAATGCTAATTTTAACTCGCGAAGCTGTTGCTTTTCTCGCCGCTGCTGCGCGGTTCGTTGGAGCACCCACTTTTTAGCTGCGTCAGCAGCGCAGTCCGTCGGAGCACCAACATTTAATATTTGACGCTGAATGCGCGTACCTTTTGCAAGTACACCTTACACACTCGATTCTAGGGGATTTTCTTGTTCACTTCTCGCAATTTTTTTTTATTTGTTTGCACTTTTTGATGCTTGTTTTTTCGTGTGCTTATTTGGTTTTCGCACTAGCATTCGATTTCCCACTTTTAAGCGTTCAATTCGGCTTACCTTAAAAATTTTCTATGCGTTTTCAATTAACGCTGACACATCTATCCCGGTTGAGCCCCCATTTGTGGTAAATAAAACACTCCCGGTTGATTTTGCTGGTTATTTATAAGTTTTAATTAATGTTAATAGTATTTTAGTTACATTCGCACTTAGGTTAAATTATAGGGTTTTATTTGTTAGCGCTCACAGATTAACGTCTGCGAATTTCCATTCCTCGTATTCAACTGAACTCAACTGTTCAAACGATGGCCGCTCTTCGATTTTGTCTATCAGACGCTTCGTTATATTTTCGACAGGTTGCCGCTTAACCCTTGGGTGAACTATTCTATAGGTTGCCAGCTGTACATTTAATTGCTAGCTATACTTAAACCTAACTCTTAACCTAAATCCCTTCCTACATTTATTGCTAGACTTTTAAATGGATCTATTTCGAGCCCATTTCTTTTGAACGAAGTAAATTTGAATGTTCCATGCCGAGTTTCAAGGCATCATAAACCTATAATTCTTAAACAATGCAGAAGCAATTTCCAAACTCCACGAACCCTTTCTATGGTTGTGTGAAGATTGCAACTCTCACTCGAGAATAATTGATGTTTTGGACTCGCTCTTTGCCATAAAAAAGACGGTTCTATCTTCTCTTAATAATTAAAAAATCATATTTAAATTTTTAATCTATTGTATTTTGTGAATCTATATTTCTCAGCTGATGAGTTTCTCTGTAGCTGAGCGGTACAACGCATCCTATGTCTTCTGCTGTAAATTGTGCTATCATCCTCTTCATGTTCCTGTTTGCTCTCTCTGTCGGGTTCTCCTGCGGTGTGTACGGTGCCGTTAATTGGTGTTTCACGCCAAGTTTCTCTAAAATTCTCTTAAAACGCCTGCTGATGAACTGCGCCCTTTGTCCGTAATAAATACTTTTGAGACCGAACCGTGCCAAAATCCTCTCTCGAAATCCTATTATTAAACATTCTGTCGTTGCCTTTCTGATTGTTAATACCTCTATCCATTTTGAAAATTTGTCTAGGATGACTAATGCCATCGTATTGCCATGCTTCGATCTTAGCATTGACCCAACAAAGTCTGCACAGGCTGTTGCCCAAAGCTCCTCTGATATCGTCGTTAGCATCTTATCCGCGGCTGGCTGTTGACTCGGTTTGTATATTTGACATGCGTGACACTGCTGTACGTACTTTCTTATATCCCTGAATATGCCTGGCCAGTAATAACGTGTTGTTGCTCTTGCTATCGATTTTCGGATGCCCATATGCCCTGCGCTCGGTGTGTCGTGAATCCTCTCGTGTCCTCTAGCACTCTCCGTCTCTGTGGAGTTGGCACACATAGGTTTCATGGCACTGCATCTTCGCCATCCACCTGACTTCCTATGCGTCTGTACAACTTTCCATCCTCGATAACCTACTCTGGGAATTTCTCCGGGGCCTTTCTTACATCTGTCATCTTTGCTTTAAGCCACTTACACTCGACTTTTCCGTCATCCATCGTCAACGTACCCAACTGCTCTCCATCGGTTGCCTTGATAGTGCATCTGCCACAACGTTCAACTTTCCTTTTCGATATTGTACGTCAAATGAGTATTGTTGTAGTTCCAGCGCCCATCTCGCAATCCGACCAGTCTGTCTCTCTATCGCGTTCAACCATTTCAACGCTAGGTGATCTGTTATTACTGTAAACGTGTATCCTTCTACGTACGGCCTCATTTTTCGTATTGCCCGTACTATTGCCAAACACTCTTTTTCTGTCGGTGAGTAGTTCATCTCTGCCTTGTTTAACCTGCGGCTTGCGTATGCTATTACTCGCTCTTCGTCGCCTGACCCTTGCGTAAGTACTGCACCAAGGCCAAAATCACTTGCGTCCGTCTGTAAACTAAACTTCCTCCAAAAATCTGGAAAAGCGAGTACCGGTATCTGCGTCAGTGCTGCCTTATGTGCTTCGAATGCTGATTGCTGGAGGTGGTCTTCCACTCACTACCTTTCTTAAGCATCGATGTTAACGGGTGTGCGACTTGTGAGAAATTCGGCACGAATCTTCTATACCACGACACAGCCCCTACAAAACGTCGTAACTCTCGTATGTTCTTCGGTGGTTGTAGTTCTTTGATGGCTGCTATCTTGCCTGGGTCGGTTTGGATGCCTTCCTCGCTAACGACATGAACTAGATATTTCAAACTTTTCTTAAAAAACTCACATTTTTCCGGGTTTATCCTCAGGTTCGCTCTATGCAGTCTTCGAAATACTTCTGTTAAATGTGCAATCTGCTCTTCCAATGCTTTGCTTGTAATGATAATATCGTCAAAGTATGCAAACGCGTATGGGTCCAATTCTGGTCTTATGACACGATCAAGTGCTCACTGGAAAGTTGCTGGGGCTGGGTGCAATCCAAATGGCATTACCCTTCATTGGTATAGTCCACGCCCAGGTACTGTGAATGCGGTGTATTTCTTGCTGCTTGCTTCCATAGAGATTTTCCAATATCCATTTTTCAAGTCGAGGCTACTGATAAATCTCGCGCTTCTTAATTTGTCCAAGATATGTTGTATTCGTGGTAAAGGGTATGCGTCTGGTACTGATCTTGCGTTTAGTTGGCGGTAGTCTACTCAGAGTCTCCATTTGCCATTCTTCTTCTTTGAAAAAACTATGGGTGCGCTGTGCGGGCTTTTCGATTGTTCGATGCAACCTTTTTCGATCAGCTCGTCAATTTCCTTGTTGATAATTTCTTGCATTTTCGGATTCTTCAGATAGTACCTTTGCTAAATTGGACGGTTGTCTACCATAACTATTTTGTTTGTGGCCACGTTGGATACTCCTGACATCTTTGCGAACACGTGTAATTCTTGGCTCAGAAATTTACTCACCGAGTCCTCTGTCTTGCTAGTTGCTACTGACGCCATTGGGTTGTGTTCCTTGTAATCTACGCTATCCGTTTCGACCATAGTTGTAAATGTCGCTACCTCTTGCTTCCGTTCGTCTACTCTCAACGTTATTTCTTGACGGCCGCATCTCATCTCCAAGTTTACCTTCGCCAGATAGTCCGTGCCAATTACCACTTCATCGCCCAGTCCCGGTAGGACTAGCATCTCGTTCTGCTGTACTTTATCATCCATTCTTACTCGCGTCTTTACTTCCTTGAATTTGCCAGCTTTTAATCTTTTCGCCATTGTATCACTTATAAAGCTCTTCGTCGCTCCCGTGTCAATCGCTGCTACCGCTTCTTCTCCGTTCACATACGTTGTTACCAATATGCAGCCCTTTGTGTATTTGAACATGTCTAATTTATCCGAGGTTGCACCTCCGAGACCCCATCCCTCGGATCCAATGTGGTCCCTGGTCATTTCCCTGTGGCTTCCAACAACAATCACGAGTGAGCACGCCTATCTTACCACATGTCCAGCAAAATTCTCTTCTTATGCCTCGGCACCCGCATGAAAAGTGGCCAACTCTTCCGCATCGTCTGCAGGCTGTTCTTGTTATGGCTCTGGCTTCTGCTGTTGTTGGGCTTCTACTCGCTCTTCCTAACTTTGTTCTCCTTGGAGACACTGGTACTGACCTTCTTGACGCCGTGGTATGAATGACCTTGTGGTTGGTCGCATTGGCTTCCTGTCAGGAGTAATATTTTCATAGTTTTGAGCTAAACTTATCAGCTAATCAAGATTGCTTACCTCGCTCCGCTTTATATATAATTGGTCCTCTCTGTGCAAGTTTCTGTAGATGCGGGTTAGTTTATGCTCCTCGGTGTAGCCCACATGACGCACGAGTCCTTGTAGTACTAAGACATAATCTTTAAATAGGTCACCTTGTCGTTGTACGCGCATTCGAATTTCATCTTCCAATTGCTCTAAGTATCGGGAGCTTAGGAATAACATCAGGAATTCCTTTTTGAAGGCGTCCCACTCTTGCCAGTGCCGTTTGTTATTCCTATACCATACCAACGCTTTGTCCTTCAACAACTCCGGCAGCGCTTTCGAAATTGTGTTGCGGTTGATTTCATACCCATCTGCTAGCCCCTCCACTCTTTCGATGAATCCTAGGGGATCTTTGCCTGCGTCGTCCTTTAATCCCCACTTCCTTACTCTATCCATGGTCGTTGCGTATGTGCCAGGCTGCTGAATATAATGTATCGCTGGTTGTCCGACCTCCAGCTGATTAGATGCACCATTTGCCTCTCTATCATTTGCCATTGTTCTGCTGTATATTCTCGTAGTATTAATCCAGAAATGTGAAATATATCTTCGTTGATGATGCTCTGAAAGTATATCTTAAAATTTTATTTAAACCTGCTCGGGCGCCAAAACGTCATGGACTTTTCCTTTGGTTTTGCCGGGGTTGTCCTCAGTCCGTCCAGGCTTCCTGAAAATAAGATCCCTACCGATCCTTCTAAATGGATAACCCTGTTGATTTCATGTGAAAAAAAACGTAATAAACATTTATTTCATCAAATTCTAATTCTACTCCTGCCATATTCCCTTTCTTTGTAAGAGGTGACTGAGGTAATAAAGCCCCCGGCCAACCTCTGCGGTCGAATGGAGTAAAACACTTCTAGACGAATATACGTTCGTACAAATGAAGTCAAAACCTTCAGGTGTACTCTTGGTCGGTAGTCATAAAACCTACCGACTCGAATGCCTGTCCCCTAACCGTTTCATACTTGCAGCAATACGGACGTGTTTTGTAATTGCTTTCATGCGCTTTTTTTAATTTTCTGAGTATTTACATATATATTCCTAAAATGGCGTATAGTTGTGGTCTTAGGGTTGATCGCACTCAACCTAAAGTTCAATGTGCTAAGTGCTGCAATTTTTTCATCTCCTTTGTGTGGGTGTGTTGCAGCCCGATCTCGACTTTTTAAACGAATCCAATATTGCTTTTTATTGTAATGCTTGTGGGTATGAGCATCGCAGTTCTCTTCGCTCACCGCCTCTCTCTCTAAGCAATACTTTTTCGAACGTATCGGACGGTGATGCTGTGAACAAAAGCAATAATGCTAATAATATGTACAGTGTCGAAACAACACTTAAATGCTTAATGAGAGAAATTACTGCGCTAAAGTCTAATAATGCAAAGCTCGTGTGTTTGCTTGAATCATCGATAGCTGAAGCTACTCTACGTATTCAAGTTAGTGACTTGCAATTTGGGCTTCGCTCTATGTACTAGTCACTGTGTGACAATAACACAGTGTTTTCTAATGAGCTCAGACATTTAAAAGCTGACATTGCTAAATTTAATGCAGAATTGCCGTACGAATACCTGCACTTTCTCGAATTCTGCTTTTGGCTCTGTTTCTAAACAAACTGTTGCGGAGAGTGCTCATACTGTTGACGGCAGTCCTGACTACATGGCTGGTGCTGTTGAAAATATAAACGCTGGTGCTAGCATGAATAAATTAACATCTAATGTTGCTGGTACTGTTGTCAGCATGAATGCTTCTACTGTTGATAATGTAAGCATTAATACGTTAGCAACAGAAGTTGCTGACAACATAAATACTCCATTTTCAAATCCGAACTTACAGCCAAATCCTGTTAATGCCTCTGCTAATAACATTAGCTCGTTTTTTTTGGTACTCTGATCTGATCCTACCATTTCCAATGATACTTGTGAAAGTTGTAAAAGTGATTTAAATAATAGTAAAAAGCATAATGCTGTAACTAAACGTCAAAACGTTGAATACTGCTGCTTCGTGTTCGACTTCAATTTCAAAATCGTCTTCGAGTTTGGCATCAACTATAGCATCTGCATTTTCTACCACTGTGAAGTCTGTAACTACAGCTCCTTCTGTACAAAGTAAACACAACGAAAATGTTAATCGCCGTAAGCCAAATTTTGTTGGATCAAATAAAAGTACAGAAATGAGTGTAGTTAGTATGAGTTGGCTGCACTTATCATCATTTCAGCCATCAGTTTCCTCTAACGATATCATTAGTTATCTGGTAAAACATCTGAAAGCTGATGAGTCTAACTTTGCCTGCAAAAGGCTTATAAAAAATGACACTCCGCTTGACTCATTAACAAAAGTCAACTTTGAGCTTGGTGTTGCAGAAACACTATATGATGCCGTTTTATCACCAGATTTGTGGCCTGCTGGGGTGAACATTCGGTCATTTCGTTTTTTCCCCAAAGAGGTAAGGCGAACGAATTGCCCTTAGTTGCCGGTGGCAAAACTAACCTTGTCAAAAAGCAACTAAATATCTATTTTCAAAATTCTTCTGGCATCAGAACAAAAGCGCATGATGTTAAGTCGCTGAGCTCGCAGTTAGAGTACGATATTTTTGTCATTGTTGAAACTTGGCTGACTCCATATTTTTTTGATGGCGAATTCTTCGATCTCCTATGAGACTTATTTTATATATAACATGCTAAGCTTAAAGTTGCTGCAAATCAATAACTTCACTAACAGGCTTGACAGAATATTAAATCTTATATTCCTCAGTGATAATATTAATTTTAACATATCTGAATGCCATGCACCATTTGCTCCGTCGGATATGCATCACACTACTATTGTTCTTAAACTTGAGTTTTATGAGTTTTGTGTACCCTCTGTAAATGATGATATCGCTTTTAATTTTGTACGGTGCGACATGTCTATACTTAACCATGTTTTCTCGGAAATTAACTAGGTTGATCTGTTTTCCTCCTCAGATGTTAGCATTTGCTATGAGATATTTAGATCAACACTTTTGACCTATGTATCTTTAAGGCATGTTCCAGTCTGTAAGAAAGTCCGTATAAATTACCTTGGTATACTAAGGGTTTAAAAAAAATAGAAGAATTTGCGAAACAAATACTACAAAAAGTTTAGTCAGACCAAGAATCTGTTGTTTTACGAGAAGTATCAGCAGTATCCAAAGAAATTTAACTGTTTGGATAAGTTTATTTACAAAAACTATATTCTTAGCTTTGAGACAAACATTAATTCCAATCTTAAAACATTTTGGAATTTTATTAAATCTAAAAGGACCTACTCCTCGGTTCCTGCTTCTGTCTTTTACCAAAATAATGTAGCTACAAATCCTAATGCGGTAGCGAACCTGTTTGCGGACTATTTTAGTGCTAATTTTGCATAATATGATGATGCCCCTTCTTTCGACTTTTCATCTGATTTAAATTCTTCTCTGGATTTCGGTTCAATGTCAATTTCATGTGACGATATCTCATGTGGTATTACTAAATTAAAACAATCGGTCAAGACATATTCTGATGGTCTCTCAAATGCCTTGATTAAAGGTTGTCCGGCCTTAGTTTTGCCGCTTGAGATCCTGTTTAATATGTCACTTCAGTGCGGGTAGTTTATTGATGCTTGGAAACTTGCATCGATAACTCCTATCTTCAAATCTGGAAATAAGAATTATGTCTGTAACTAAAGGCCTATATCAAAGCTCACTACTCTTTCGAAGTTATTTGAATGTGTCGTAAAAGACAAGTTATATTTATAGTGGCGTTTAGTGAGTATTTTATATCTGCTTTTGTATCTAGATACCAGGTGGATTGTATTTATACTGACTTATCCACAGCCTTCGATAAGGTATCACATGAGATCCTTATTCATAAACTTTCCTGTCTTGGTTTCCACTCAATTTTTCTGCAGTGGCTATAATCTTATTTAATTAACAGATGGTGTATTGTCTGTATTGATGGTGTATCATCCGATCCATACCTTGCGACTTCCGGCGTTCCGCAAGGTAGTATTATGCTCTTTGTCCTGTTCATCAAAGACATCAGCACTTGCTTTTCGTATGCTAGCTTTCTCTTGTACGCTGATGATCTTAAAGTTTTCTCCATTATAAAGTCTTCGCTTGATATGTTCGAACTTCAGTGTGAAATTAATAATCTTTATTCCTGGTGCATTAGATCGCACCTTTCTTGAAATATTAGTAAATGCTTTCACGTAACGTACTCTAAATTGCGCTTTAAGTTTAATAGTTCATATACCATTGATAACAATCCACTGCAGACTGTTGATAAAATCAAGGACCTTGGTGTGGTTTATTATACCAAATTTTCTTTCAACAGCCATGTAAAATTTATCATAGCCAAATCGTATGCAATGCTTGGTTTTATTCGGCGTAATAGTTCAGAGTTCTCTGGCCCGTATACACCCAAATTGCTCTACAATTCATTTTTACGATCTCATCTCGAGTATGCCACTACCATTTGGCGACCGTTCCAACAGTTTGCAATTAACAGGATTGAGCGAATTCAAAAAGTTTTTCTTAAAGGCTGTCTGTGATCACTTAGATTTACTAGCCCTCCTCCCTCATATAATGCAAGTTTACTTCGTTTAAATATTAAAATTTTAGAAGCGACAAAGTCCATTCTTTCTTTGACTTTTTTATATTGCATCATCCATGGGGATACAGATTGTGCTTCTCCTCTTGAGAAAATTAATTTTAATGTTCCAAGAAGAGAACTTAGAAGCTTTTACCCTTTTTATGGCATTAATTGTAGAACTAATTATGCGAGAAATGCCCCCGTTACCAGCGCTATGAGTGAATATAATAAGATCTCATATTTTATCGAGCTTGATTTCTCTTTGTCGAAGAATGTTTTTATTAATTTATTAAAGTGTGTTTTTTAGTTATCAATACTTTTATATTAGTCTGTAAATGCTAGTTTTTCACTGACTTGTTAAGTTTTTGTATTTCTTAGTTAAAGTCTGGTTTTTAGTTGTATGAAAATTGTTAGTAGTCTGTAAGAATTTTGTTAATAATATGCTGTATAGTTTTTTCATTGGTAGTCTGTAAGAACATGTGTTCATAGACTTAATAAATAAATCAATAAATAATCTCTCCATTTTTATGCGAATTCGTCGCCCTTATATACTAATTTTGCACGCAGGCAAACGGTTATTTTATAATAACAATTTCTATCTAATAATATTAATAATATATTACAACAGTTATTCCGGTGAATATTTCTTTCCATAAATATCCATGCACCATAATACTCCTTGTTGAATACAATGCATTTGTATTTGCCCGCATACCTCGCTTTCCAGCATTCGCTTTGACTATTGTGTGTTTGTACATTTGTTTGTTGTCACCTGATTCTAACGTTGTGTTTTGCTTTGCTCAATGCTTCTGCCTCCTGTTGTACGGAGTGCGTTGGTGTGTTGTATGCTAGTGCCTAAGTATGTATAGCAAAATTCCAATTAGTAGCGGCGCTTATTTTTGACGACTTGCTGCTGATCTCCGTTCACTTAAGTTATTATGTATGTTGTATTTGTAGCTGGGTGCATTGGCTTTTGCGTGTGCGTGTGTTTGACCGATGCATTTTTATGTTTTGTGCGTATCTACCTCCCTTCCAATTATTTAGTGCATGTTAGGGTGATCCTATTTTTAAAATTTATGTGGGCTGAAATGTAAATATTTTGCTTGCGTGCAAAAGTCTACAAGTCTAATTTGTACTTCAATTTGGTAATCATTAATTCAATATAAAACAGAATATATATATTTTAGAGTATAATTTATTAATAAGTATATATGTACATTTCGGGGACTCATAAAAATGTATTGACAATAGATTCAAAGTTTTAAATTCAAATATTAGGGGTATTACAAAATGCATGTTGTAACGAAGCTTTTCCTTGCCCCGGTGCTGGTCGTTGCCTGGGTGTGCGTAAATGTATCTCTGTGACGCCCTGCGTCGGTGTGTCTCTCTTACGGCTAGCGAATGCGCGTCTCTGCTGCGGCT
The DNA here is from genome assembly GCF_040869045.1 of Eurosta solidaginis. Taxonomy (NCBI): domain Eukaryota; kingdom Metazoa; phylum Arthropoda; class Insecta; order Diptera; family Tephritidae; genus Eurosta; species Eurosta solidaginis. The sequence goes on along the minus strand of NC_090319.1, from coordinate 214,255,853 downwards.
TATGTCGGTGCGTCTGCGTGAGTGTAACTCTGGTATGGTTTACGTCGTATGTTTGCGTAGCTCTGTTGCGGCCAACATCGTATGCTTGCGTGACTCTGCTGTGGCCAACGTATTTATTTATTTATTTATTTATTTATTATTTAAAGTCGACGACAAACTATGGTCGACTGCATAATATAAAAGATATATAAATATACAACTCAAAAGATAAAATTTAAGATATATCGAGCTTTCAACAATGTTATATTACAAACAAAGAAAGATCAATGAACATTACTATTTAATTTCAGAATATAATAATAATAAGAAATATGAGCAGAAATAAGATCTTATGCCGAAATCTTATACTGGCAGAATGCATCAGATTCCGCTCAGCATGATTTCGGAATGCAGTGGATTCCAATCTCCCTGTTGGAATGCAACAAGATTCCAATCAGCATGTCATGGGAATACGGCAGTGCTAAGAGTAGTGTAATGAGGATAAGCCATCACAAGGCATAAAAAAGTAACATGACCTATGTTGTTGGAATGCACCGGATTCCAATCAGCTCGATGCCTGACCCATAAGATTATACTTCCGGACTGCATACGATTCCGGTCAGTGACTCATGAAAAAGCATGTTTTTTACGTTGTTGGAATGCACCAGATTCCAATCAACACAGTACTGTCTTGTTCCTTCTTAATGATACATGTTGATAAATGTTCCTCCATCCTTAAGCGAGATAGTTCCTGTTTTTTATCGAAGGAATAAAATGCCGGCAAATTAAATTAGCTTGCATCTCTTAAATTAGATAGGCAAGTATTGCATTACGTATAGTGGCAAAAGTACATTCAAGACTGATGCAGCTATACAAGTCATTGTAGTGCGCGCACCAGATAATAAGAGGATTATTTTTAGCAAAGTTACGTCGACAAAGGGGTAAATAGAAAGGAACGTAGTGTCTGGATACTCTAGGGGGAACCGCAAAAAACAAGCGGCTGAGGAGGTCCGCGGAATCAATTTCTCCAATAATGAGCTTATGGATGAACAATACCCCCAGTAGTATTCTCCGATTTTCCAGAGTGGGTAAGTTAATAAGAAGAAGTCTACTTCTGTATGGAGGAAGGTGGAGACTTGAGTCCCAATTAAGGCCGCGCAATGCAAATATCAAAAATTGCTTTTGAACTGACTCAAGACGCTTTATATGCTTTTGAGAAACAGGGGACCAAACGCATGAGCAATACTCGAGTATTGGACGAACCAGCGATGTGTAAAGAACCTTAGTGAGGTACGGATCATCGAACTCTTTAGCCCATCTTTTAACAAATCCAAGTAAACCCAACGCTTTGTTGGCTATAGATGAAATATGCATGTTAAAATTCAATTTCGGATCAAAAAGGACACCTAGATCATTTGCAATAGATATACGCTCCAAAGGCGTACCATCTATTACATAAGATTTTAATGCTGGCTTCACTCGGTGAAATGTCATATGCTTACATTTAGAGCAATTTAAAGCTAATAAATTTGTTGTGCACCAACATTGGAACGAGTCCAAGTCGGCCTGAAGAAGATCCAAGGAACTCAAATCGGTAGGACAGTAAGTGTAGCAAAGTTTTACATCATCCGCATACATTATAGTATGGGAATATAATATTGTCTGTGGCAAGTCATTAATGAAAAGGGCAAAGAGCAAAGGGCCTAGATGACTTCCCTGGGGTACGCCGGAGGAAACACCGAACGATTCCGACAGATTGCACTTGAACAGGACTTTTTGGGTCCGGTTAGAAAGATAGCTTTTCAGCCACATTAATAGGTGAAACGGAAAGCCCAGTAAATCAAGCTTATGAATAAGCAACTCGTGGTTGACGGTATCAAATGCTTTGCTGAAGTCCGTGTAGATGACATCCGTTTGCTTGTTCGCTAAAAATCCTTCCATAACTATAGAGGTGAATACAAGCAAATTTGTAGTGGTTGACCTTTGACGAATAAAACCGTGTTGGCATGGAGATAAAAGACTAGAACACTGATATTGCAGTTGATTGGTGACAATCTGTTCAAAGACTTTAGGAATGACTGAAAGTTTAGCAATACCCCTGTAGTTTTCAACTTTTGACCTACTACCTTTTTTATGCAGGGGTATAATAAAAGACTGTTTCCAAAGTGCCGGGAATGACGCAGATCCCAGAGATAGCTCAAATAATTTTAAAATAGGCTCATGCATGTTTTCGGCGCAGTACCTAAGCACGCAACTAGGAACACCGTCCGGTCCCGGAGAAAAGGTGGGCTTCAAAGATTGAAGACTCTGAAGAACAATATTACCATCAATAGCAGGATTCCTAATGTAATTCGAGCTATCTAAGCGATAGGGATATTGACCAGAATGAAAACCACTGGATGAATACGTGGACTTAAAGAACTAAGAAAATAGTTCAGCAACGTCGTCATCAGTGCAAGCTTTTTTACCTCCAAAGGTTAATGAGGAAGGATACCCAGAAGTTTTCCGCTTTGAATTTACGAAACTGTAAAACTTTTTTGGATTTCTAAAAAATTGGGCTTTACAACAACTCAAGTAATTTTTATAACAAAGCTGATTAAGACGATGAAATTTAGAACGAGCTATTAGATATTTAGAGAGGTCTGCAGATGCTCCAGATTTCTTGAACTTCTTATAAAGCCTAGATTTGATGTTATTAAGTCTGATAAGTTGCCTTGAAAACCAAGGGGGCTTATTCGAACATAGGGTATAGCGAGTAAGAATGCAGGTATCAAAGAAGCTATCAAGCGTACTGTAAAATATAGTGATAGCCGAATCGACATCAGTGCAAGCATAGAGATCCGACCAATCATGGGAAGCCAACAGATCATTGAGCATAATGAAATTCGTTTTGTAGAAGCATCTAGATCGGGGACGAGACTGTACTTGAATCCTGCGGGGTAGGCTGATATCAAGTGATATCTCTAGCGTAGGGTGAAGAGGGTCTTCTGGAAGGGATAAAGGTGGTATTTGCGTAAGGGCAGTACCCACCGAGCCATCCACAAATACTAAATCTAGCATTTTATTTCCACTATTTGGAACATTGTTAATCTGTAAAAGAGATGAGTCTAACAAGCAATTGAGAAACTCATGTTGAGCAGTGGGAGTTAAAAAGTTTGAATCACTTATATTAACCCAACTAACTGTTGGTAAGTTAAAGTCACCAACAACAACAAGTCGATCGTTATCTCCCAACTGCGAATGCAAATCACAGATGGCCGAGCTATGACTAGCATAAACATCCATATCCGAACGAGGTGGTATATACGAACAGCAAACAATTACGCTATAGCTACCGAATGAAAGCCTAACTGCTATGAATTCGATATGAGAGATATTGTCCAGCGAAATCAACTCGGACGATAGGTTAGATTCAACAGCAATAAGGACACCTCCCGCTCTAGAGATGCGATCACGCCGATAAACAGCATATTTATTTGAAAAAACCTCAGAATTGTAATTATCAGGCTTTAGCCAGGTCTCCGTAAAAGCTACAACTTGTGCAGAAAAGTTGAAAGAATTAAGGAAGAATGGAACAAGTTTTGATCGTAAACCACGAACATTTTGATAATTAATGAGAAGACGGGACAGATCAGCAATTACCGTTGTGTTGTTATTACTGTGTTCGTCATACCGTTTTTGGCTGTAATAAAACAGGTTCGGCCCTCGCCTTTCTCGTGAACAAGTGAACCACAGTATGCTTGGGCCAAAAAGAGGAATCAATTACCTTATCGATATATTCATCTGAAAGGGATATTTTAAATGAGGAGATGTCTCTCTCATATTTAAAGTTAAATTTATACACATTGATGTTACTAGTGGGTGCAACACCAAGTTTAGAGCAAACGTAATGAGCAATGTCATTTTCGGTAAGCGAGGCGTGTAATCGGGACACAAATACAGCCCTACGAGGTGGCACGGCAGTCACCTGCAAAGGAGTAGCGGATAGCGCACCAGAGAGTTGGGAAGGTGCGGCCATTATAGCGTTGGTTATCGAGCCCGTACTATTTTTTTCATGTACATTTGTATCGCTAGCAACAACCCCAGTATCGGTAACTGTTATTGTTGGAGCTAAAGATACCGGTGGAGGTGTAGGATGAATTGGGGAGTCCAGCGAAATCAACATTGGTGACGTAGAACAAACAGCCGCAAAAGTACCACTATTAGTTCGTGCATCGTTTAATTTGCCAGAGATCGTCTCACTGGAAGTCTCGACACAACCTTGTGGCGATTCTTGTGGAGATTCCTGAGCCGCATTGTTCATAACGTCTTTGGTTAGCCTGTTCGTATTAGTCAACGCGGTTGAAGGGACATTCGTAGGAGGACAGCTTTGCCCCTGACTCGAAGACAAATTGAAGTCATTGTTGGGCATACATTTCTTTCGTTTTGGGGATCCAGATATCACTTTCAATTTTTTAAAGTGAGCCTCCATCGTTTTGAATCTTTCGTTAAGGTCACGAAACCCAATAAAAATGTTGTTAAACTCTTTCTGAGTTTGCCTCATAAAAGCTCGCATGTCATTTTCTACGGAACGACAATCATGACATGTCCAGTTCAGTCCAATTTTGCTGGATATTAGGTCAACCACCCGACCACCTATGTGAGAGAAACCGGCACAGATAACATGAGCCATATTATCACAGAGCCAACAACAAACATAAGTATCACCACGGGAAATTTTCTTTTGATTGGTGCACTTCTTGACACAGCAATCCAACATAATTGCAAAGTTAAACAAACCCAAAAGAAAAATAGGCAAAAGAAACTATAAGTATAAGATAAATTGAACAGCTGTTCAAAAATTATGGGCATGAGTTATTTTGGAGCACTGGATGCAAATCGCAAGACAGCGTATAGCTAGCAGCGAACACAACACAAAGCAAAAAGGGCACACAATGACTTGCTAATAGCAGCTACCAACAAAAAGGTATGCAGTTATCACAAATTTTTGTGAAAATCTATGATATATGAACACACAGACTGAATGTTTAAATTGCACAAAAAGCCACTATGTATATTGCACTGTGTAAAGATTTAATACGAAATTAAACTTATAAACTGTTTTCTATTATATGAATAAATATTTATAAAAGATAAAACTTGTTTACAAAGTAAAAAGAATAACAATTCGAAGAGCGATCAAAAACACGTATGCTTGCGTAGCGCTGCTGCGACCAGAGTCGTATGCTTGCGTGACTCTGCTGTGGCCAACGTCGTATGTTTACGTAGCGCTGTTGCGGCCAGCGTCGTATGTTTGCCTAGCGCTGCTCCGGCCAGCGTCGTATGTTTGCCTAGCGCTGTTGCGGTTAGCGTAACTCTGCTTTGCCTTGCGTCGGCGTCTAACTCTATGGCTGAGGCGATGCTCTGCCGTGTCTTGCTTCAGCGCGGTCGACGTAGGCGTAGGTGAGCGTACGTTACCTGTTCGCGGGTGCGCGTTACTGTGAGGGAACTTTGCCTACGCGGGTGTGAACGAAGTCTCAAGCGGTGTTTGGTGGTACAACCGACACATTCACCACTTGGAGCCCCGACTCACTCCTATGAAGCGATCTCTCTTGGTGGTACAACCGACACATTCGGGTCACTGGTCGCTCCGGTCACGACCACAGGTCCGTGCTAACTAACTCCTGTACTGCTGTGTCGCTTCTTTTATGGCTGTTGTGTTCGGTGTTGCTAGCTCAAATGATTGCGTTTCCATGGTTACCGTGTTGCTGTTAAATGTTGCGATCGCTCGTGGTGTTGCTGAGACTTGCTAGTTTGTCGTGTTGCTATTAAGTGTTGTGATCGCTAGTTGTGTTGTTGATACTTGTTGGTTTGTCGTGTTGCTAGGGCTTTTGTGACTGGCTGTTGTGTTAATTCTGTGTTAAATATGTTGTGGGGCCAAATTAATGAGGTTTTATTTGGTCCTCACACCGGTGACCAGTGCTTGCTTATCCTCCCATCCTTGATATTAATTAATAATTTTTCTTTTTTGAATTTGTTTTAATTTCACGCGATGGCCTCTGCTGCATGATATGCCTTATATTCCGCGATATTGACCGTTTTCTCCTTTCCTTCGTTGGGTTTTCGTACTTTGAGTATCACTGGTGATACACATCCTAGGATTTGGTAGGGTCCGTCATATTTGGGGGCCAAATTTGCCGCGAAATTTTCTCCGGCCTTGGAGAGATGATGTTCCTTTACGAGCACTAGTTCGCCGACTACGGGGGTCCATTTTCTCAGCCGTAGATTGTAGTGCCGTGCTTGGTCTGCCGCCGCTCGTTCCATGTTCTGCCTCACTATTCTGAATGCCTCTTGCATTCTGTTGGATTTTTCTTCTGCCGTGGTGGTGGCTGTGCCCGTCCCCAGGTTGACATTGTCAAACAATGCCCCTGGTAGTCGCGGTTCCTGTCCTTGTACGAGGAAAGCTGGACTGTATCCTGTGGACGCGACCACACTGGTGTTGATGGCCAGCTCTATCTCTGGGAAAAGGTCGTCCCATCTGTTGTGCTGTGATCTGGTGAGTTGTGCTATGATCCTCTTGACTGTTCTGTTCGCCCGTTCCGTTGGGTTTTCTTTCGAGGTGTAGGGCGCCGTGAATTGTCGTATCTCGATTTCCTTGAGGTAACGCTGCCACATTGTGCTGATGAACTGAACGCCGTTGTCCGATACCAGTATCCTGGGAGCACCAAACCTTGCGAGGATGCGTTCTGTGAACACGCGGCTAAGGCCTTCTGCTTTAGCACGCCTCATGAGAACCAGTTCCACCCATTTGCTGAAGCGGTCGAAAAATACTAATAGCATTGTGTTCCCGTGTGTGGATCGTGGGAGTGGTCCGACGAAATCGACACATACTGAGGCGAATGGTTCTTGGGGGTCCTCTGTGAGCTTCTTTCCAGCCGGCTTTTGCTGTGCTTCCTTGTATTACTGGCAAGACTCGCACTGTCGTACGTATCGACTGATGTCCCGAAACATGCCGGGCCAGTAGTACCGGTTGGCAATCCGCGCTACCGTCCGGCGGATGCCCATGTGTCCAGCGCTTGGGATGTCGTGGTTTTCTTCTAATACTCGTTGTCGCAGTGGTGTGGGTACACAGAATTTCCAAGGGACCGCTTCTTCATCGTGTGACCGGCAGGGAATATGGCGGTACAGTTGTCCATCTTGTATTATGTAGTCAGAAGGTTTCTCGGAGTTAGTGCTCACTTCGTTCACGCGCTTGTGCCACCACTTGCATGGTCGCTTTGTTGTCGTTGGCAGTCGTAGGGTCTTCAGTGGCTGTCGTGATAGTGCGTCCGCTACCAGTTTCAGCTTCCCTTTCCTGTACTCGATGTCGAAAGTGTGTTGCTGAACTTCCAAGGCCCATCATGCTATACGGCCGGAGGAGCTTTCGATGGAGTTTAGCCACTTTAGGGACATATGGTTCGTGATTACCTTGAATCGGTACCCTTCCAAGTATGGCCTCATCTTGCGTATTCCCCAGACTATCGCGAGGCATTCCATCTCGGTGGGCGAGTAGTTGTTTTCCGCCTTGTTGAGTTTCCTGCTGGCGTAGGCGATCACGTGTTCTCCGCCTTCCAAGTCCTGTGTCAATACGGCGCCCAGCCCGAAATTGCTTGCCTCCGTTTGTAAGGTGAAGGTCTTGGTGAAGTCTGGACAGGCAAGTATCGGTGCTTCCGTGAGTTTTTGCTTTAAGACCTCGAAAGCTTCCTGTTGTTCGGCCCCCCACTTCCAGTGTTTGCCCTTTTTCAGTAGGGTTGTGTGTGGCTGGCTGATCGTTGCGAAGTCGGGTACGAACCGTCGGTACCAAGATGCTATACCGAGATATTGACGCACCTCTTTCGCGTTCGTTGGTGGTTTTAGGTCTTTAATGGCTGCAACTTTCTCGGGGTCGGTGTGAATTCACCTGTCGCTTACTACGTGTCCTAGGTATCGGATTTCCTTCTTGAAAAACTCGCATTTCTCCGGATTTATTCTGAGATTGGCGCGTTGCTGTCGTAGCATTACTTCTTTCAAGTTGCGAATGTGCTCCTCCAAGGTGGATCCTATGACGTTTAAGTCATCGAGGTATGCGAAAGCGTATGGTTCCATCTCCGGTCCAATAACCTGATCTAGCGCTCTTTGAAATGTTGCAGGTGCGGAGTGTATGCCGAAAGGCATAACGCGCCACTGGAATAACCCGCGTCCTGGTACCGTGAAAGCTGTGTAGGGACGGCTCTGGAGCTCCAGTGGTATTTGGTGGTACCCATTTTTCAAGTGCAAGCTGTTGATGAACTTCGCTCGTCGTAGCTTGTCCAGTATATATTGTATTCTGGGTAAGGGATATGCGTCTGGTACGGATCGGGCGTTGACATGCCGATAGTCCACGCATAACCTCCACTTCCCGTTTTTGTTGTTGTAGCAATGCTCGCCCCACCTAATAGCCGCGACCGATCACAAATTGTCATCAATATCCTCTAACGGGAGTCCAAGGAAACTTGCCGTTTCAACAGGGGTTGACCATAAGGAAAGGGGTGTTAGAGGCGTTGGTTCCACATTACAATTAAAGAGATGGTTGGTGTCATGTGGGGACACATTGCAAGCGCGGCATACATTTTGTATACGGCTGGGTTCTCAGGTGCCATATTTCCTCAAAATTCTTATGGAGATGACTCCTCAGGCCCCTAGGCGGTGCTAGTTCGTCAATCAGATGTCTGTTGGGATGCCCAGGTTTCTGGGTTTTAACAGAAACTGTTTGGTCAGCATCTCATTTCTCTCCCTGATGGGGAGTATTCTCGCCTTATTATGCAGATGGTGTTCTGGGGACATAAGAAGACAGCCCGTGGCGATTCTGAGAGCAGTATTTTGGCAGGCCTGTATTTTCTTCCAGTGGGTAGTTTTTAGGCTTGGCGACCATATGGGTGACGCGTAGCACGTAATCGGCTGGCTAATTGCTTTGTATGTGGTCATGAGCGTTTCTTTATCTTTTCCCCAGGTACTGCCAGCAAGGGATTTGAAGATTTTATTACGGCTCTGAATTCTCGGAACAATTGCGGTTGCGTGCGCACCAAAATGTAGATCCTGATCAAACGTCACACCCAAGATCTTGGGGTGTAGGGCAGTCGGTAGCGTAGTGCCATCGACGTGGATGTTCAATATGGTCGACATTTGGGGCGTCTATGTTGTAAATAAGGTCGCGGAAGATTTAGTCGGTGACAATGCCAGGTTTCACGAGGCAAAAACACTGAAGAGATCGGGGAGATAACCGTTTATTTTATTGCATAGCTCATCGATCTCTGGGCCTGGGCCTGTGGCCATTATTGTGCAGTCATCGGCGTAGGAAACGATTGTGACACCTTCCGGTGGTGAGGGTTGCTTAGATATGTAGAAATTAAACAAAAGTGGGGATAGGACACCACCCTGCGGCACCCCTTGTCTAATTCTCCTTGGTTTTGATGCTTCGTTTCTGAATTGCACCGATGCCTGCCGACCACTCAGATAATTTGCGGTCCACCTTTTAAGACATGGGGGAAGGGTAGACCCTTCCAGGTCTTGCAGTAACGAGCTATGGTTGACCGTATCAAAGGCTTTTGATAGGTCTAGCGCTACGAGTACTGTTCTATGGTGGGGGTATTGATTCAAACCGGAATTTATCTGGGTGCCAATGACATTTAGCGCGGAGGTAGTGCTATGGAGTTTTCTGAAGCCATGCTGATGAGGGGCTAGCTGCAAATGTGCTTGGAAATAAGGGAGCAAAATGGCTTCAAGCGTCTGTCAAGCTGCTGTCTGTTGCAGATTTATATTCTTCCCACTTTCCTTTTTTGAAGTTTATGAAAGTGCGTTTTTCGGGGACGATGAAGTCGGCAGTACGCTCGAACGAAATAAGTATGGGCAGGTGGTCGGATGCCAATGTTACCATCGGCTGCCAGTTGACGCAGTTTACGAGTTCTGCGCTCACGATTGAGATATCTGGCGAGCTATGACAGCTTCCTACCATACGTGTGGGGGCGTCTCCGTTTATTGTGTAGAACGTCGTTTCTTCTATTTGATCCGCCAACATCTCACCCCTACTGTCCGCCCGCAAGTTTGAATTCCATAGGTCGTGATGGGCATTGAAATCGCCTAAGATAATGCGATTGTTGCCAGTGAGTGAGGCCTCGATATTAGGGCGGTATCCACTGGGGCAACAGGTGACAGGAGGGATGTAGATTTTGATGATTTCTAGATTTGGATCGCCTGACCGGACAGATAGGCCTTGACGTTCTAAGACATTGTCCCTGCGGTCGATGCCAGGATCAAATATATAATATTGCACAGAGTGGTGTATAATAAACGCGAGGCCGCCTCCATTTCCGCTCTCGCGGTATTTCCTGTGGACATTATACCCAGAGCAGGTCTGCAATGCAGATCTTGCTGTGAGTTTAGTCTCTTGAATCGCAGCAATGCGGATGTTGTGCCGCTTCATGAAATCGACTATCTCCGTAATCTTCCCAGTTAGTCCATTACAGTTTAACTGCAGAATTCTGAAGTGCATGAGGGGTGACGCGGCCACTCTAGGGGTAAGTGACGGGTGACTACGCCTAGGTTGTGGAAGGCCAGGACGCAATTGCTGTTGTGGCCTTGGGACTGGGCGCCCTTGGGCAAGCATTGGGGTACCCGGATGATTTGGGTTTGCGACCTGGCAACATGGCGCGATGAAACCCGTCGAGGAGTTGCCGTCGCGGAGACCAGAACATCTAGAAAAGTGGCACCACCCAAGGCAGGAACTGCATTGAGTGGATGTCGCAAACCTATATATTCTGTGCTGGCAGACGGTGCAAACGGGGGTAGGGACTAAGAGTCTGTTTCCCTGACCTGAACGATTGCTGCCAGAAAAGAGGGGGGGGGGGGGGAGAAGAAGGCGGGGGCAGGGGCTGATGCTCAGCATTGCTACCAGCTCTACTACGAAGGTAGTAGTTATGAGTGGTATCAGCTGTTTGAGTTGTTGGCGCCATGGGGCGCGAGCAGCAGCGGCTACTTGTTGTTGCTTGCTGAGCAGCGAGGCTGCCGGAAGGTAGTGGGGGGGGGGGGGGGGGGGCGCGTTTAGGCGTAGACTACGGAACGCCCTTGGGAGTGAGCAGCAAGGAGCCACAAAAGATGTATAAAAGTTACGTGGACGTCGGGTTTTGGGATCAAGCCCAGAACAACCTGTCCGATGCAACCATCCCTTGCACGAGACACACTGAACAGAGTATGACCGTCCTAAAAAGATTATTTTCTGGCAAATGCAGCAAAACCATTTCTCAGGACCGGGGTCAGGAGACGGACCCGGATTGGGTTCGATACCTTCCCGGAGTAAGAGAATATGTAGCAGTCCTGCTGCAAGGAGCTGCTGGGAGGATGACAATTTGTGGGAGGGACGGAACAAATTAAATGTGGTCACACTGAAATGACAGTCCTTGGTCGGGAAAAATCCCGAGTCGCTCCGGTACATAGAACCGACTGCCTTGGAAAGCGACTTCCCGTCTGAACTTCCCGTTTTTCTTCTTGGCTAGTACGATTGGTGCACTATGTGGGCGACAGGATGGCGCGATGCTTCCTTTCTGAAGTAATTCCTCAACTTCGTTGTTGATGATCGTCTGCATAGCTGGGTTGCATGGGAAGTAACGTTGCTTTATAGGGTGGTTTTCCGTCAGGATAATCTTGTACTGCCGATTCGGCGCTGGTTTCTTTGTGCTCACTACGCCTTATTCTTCGTGAAGCCCTCTGTCGTTTCCCCGACGTCGACGGCACCATCCGATTGTGCGTATATCACTGCGGCCATACTCCCAGAAAAAATTTTTCCGTGGGTTTCGGCATCTATTGGCGTTGTGTCCTTGTTCGCCGCACCTCCTGCATACGTTGTTGGGGTCGAATCTCTGATTGCCTGGGGGCGTGTGGTGCGCTATGTTCGGTGGTGGGAGTGCAGGTTTCGGTGTTGATACCAAGGTCGTGTCACCTGCGATGTGTCGCGTAACTTCGCGGCGATGTCCGCTTGATGGTCATCGATAGTCCTCATGTATGCTCTCGTATTCCTCGGCAAGGGTTAAGAGTTCTGCGAGATTGGTGAAGTCCCTCCGACGGATTTAAAGTAGGTAATCAGGGTGGCTATTACGGAAGATTAGATCCAGCCGCTAATCATCAAGCTCTGTAACGCTAGCACGTAATCCTTGTACTTTTCCCTGTTATGCTGCCTTCGTTGGCGTGTGTCGTCCTCGAGGCGCTCGAAATATCTGAATGGCAGGAAGAAACATAAGAAATCCTGTTTGAAGCTTGCGCACATTTCCCAGTGCGCATTGTCATTGCGATACCATTGTAGCGCGTTGCCCCCTAGTAGCTCGGGCATGGTTTTTGGTAGGAGATCCACGTTTAGCGCGTACACTTCGGCTAACTCCTATAGGCGCTCGAGGAAGGCTAACGGATCCCGTCCTACCGTCGTACTTAACTGACCATTTCCGCACTTGGTCGATGATGGGTGTGAACACAACGGTCGGTGCTTGAGTTACCTGAGATGTATAATTTATGGCTGGTATCGTTATTCCTGATGATAAGTACGAGTGCGCGGATTGCGTATTCCGTGGAGGTGTCTGAGATGTACCGTTGGATGGTACCGCTATTCCTGATGATAAGTACTGTTGTGGGGGTGCTGCGTTGCTGGGAGGAAACGCGAACTGGTCTTGCTCTGCTGGTCTATCGGCGATGTTCATGGTTCCCCCTCGGTTTGAAGGAATCGGTGTCTTAACCTCATTTAACGTACTCGTGTCTGTAATTTCCTTATAAGCGGCTTCTAGGGATAAAATTTTTGCGTGTATATCCGAGTCAACATTTGCTTTCAAAGCCAGTGCTACTATGCGCCTTCGGATTTCCTGGGTGGTGCCTGTCTGCTCAATACCCAATTCCTGTGTGATGGATATCAGCTGCTCCTTTGAAATATTGTCTGACCACGTGGTATCAATCTGGTCGGCCATTTTACGGTTAGGTTTCTAGTCAGGAATGTTCCTTCTGACGTTGTACGATTTGCAGGGTCCTTCTCGGGCGCCAATTGTAATGAAGCTTTTCCTTGCCCCGGTGCTTCTTCAATAGTGCTGGGGTATACTCGCCGTGTTCAAGGTTCGCTTACAATAAATTTGTATTTCGGGGCACCTGGCAAATCGTTTTCATATAAAACTCACTTTTATGCTTTAACTCTAGATATTATAACTATAATAAAAAAATGTAATAAAAGAAAGATATGTATGTATTCTTCACTTCGTTTGATGCTTGCTCTATGATTAGTGGCGGGCTAACGGTCCTCGTGTCCCGTTAGGATCGTTCCGTTAGGACGCCTTGCTGATCGTTGACTGGGTATGCGTATATGTATCTCTGTGACGCACTGCGTCGGCGTGTCTCTCTTACGGCTATCGACTGCGCGTCTCTGCTGCGGCTTATGTCGGTGCGTCTGCGTGAGTGTAATTCTGGTATGGTTGACGTAGTATATTTGCGTAAGTCTGCTGCTTTCAACGTTGTATGTTTGCGTAGCTCTGTTGCGCCCAACGTCGTATGCTTGCGTGACTCTGCTGTGGCCAACGTATTATGCTTGCGTAGCGCTGCTGCGGCCAGCGTCGTATGCTTGCGTGACTCCGCTGTGCCTTGCGTCGGCGTCTACTGTTATTGCTGAGCGATGCTCTGCCACGCCTTGCGTCGGCGTCTAACTGTATTGTTGGGGCGATGCTCCGCCGCGCCTTGCGCCGGTGTATAACTATATGGCTGAGGCGATGCTCTGCCGCGTCTTGCGTCGGCGCGGTGGAAGTCGGCGAAGGTGAGCGGATGTCACCTGTTCGCGGGTGCGCGTTACTGTGAGGGGACCTTTGCCTACGCGGGTGTGAACGAAGTCGCAAAGGGTGTTTGGTGGTACAACCGACACATTCACCACTTGGAGCCCCGACTCACTCCTATGAAGCGATCTCTCTTTGTGGTACAACTGACACAGTCGAGGTGCGCTTCACTGCTAGCTCCGGTCACGACCAGAGCTCCGTACTAAAAAACTCCTGTGCTGCTGTGTCACTCCTTTTATGGTTGTTTTGTTTGGTGTTGCTAGCTCAAATGGTTGCGTTTCCATGGTTACCGTGTTGCTGTTAAATGTTGCGATCGCTCGTTGCGTTGCTGAGACTTGTTAGTTTGTCGTGTTGCTATTAAGTGTTGTGATCTCTAGTTGCGTTGCTGAGACTTGTTGCTTTGCCGTGTTGCTAGGGCCTTTGTTACTGGCTGTTGTGTTATGTATGTTGTGGGGTCGTTTTGTGTGGGCCACATTTATTGGTTTTATTTGGTCCTCACAATGTTAAGAAGATATATATGTATACGTTGTGAGGGTACAAAGCCCTCAACTTTGGGGTCCTCACAATACTTACCTCCAATTTGTAACTTATAATTACCCTTTTTTCATTATGTATATATATTTCATAAATACTTACCCTTTTTTGAATACTTACCCATTCTTTAAATACTTACTTCTTAAATATCTACTTGCATTTTACAAAATGCCTTCATGCACTCTGTGACAGCTAAATTATATTACCGTTTCCTTAACACTGCACATTCTGTTACGGCGGCAAGACCACAGATAGGGCGCGCTCGTAATAATGGTGGGGAGAGAAGAAAAGAAAATACACAAACGAATTCGTTATAAAAAAGTGAACAATAATATTTATTAAAATAAATGGAAATGCAAATTCAACGTTAGTCCACTTAATCACAATAAATGGAATTGGTTAGAAAAAGATACACAGCAATGTTTATTGAAATAAAATTAAATGCAAATGCAAAGTTTATCTACTTAATCACAGTTCAATGCATTCGTTAGAAAATAAAATGAAAGTAAAAGCAAATGCAAAGCTAATCCACTTACTCACATTCAATATTTCCGATGACGGAGGTGCAAAAATGAATTTTAGAATTTTTAATATAATTGAAAGACTTACCTTCGGTGGCTTGGCTGCTGGCGGTTTCTTAGACGTTCGCAAAAGAAGTGAAAGAGGTAAAAAACCTTTTGTTCGCGGTCACCGCCGAATCCTAGGCTTAACTATTATCCGGCGGGGTAAAAGGTTATCGGTATAAACCGATATGTATAAATGAAAGATGTGAGGTAAAAGGACAACGAAAAGAAAAAGTTAAGTAATACGAGGGTGCACCGCCATATTTAGGCTTGTGGCCTAAACATGCCGGCCCCCTTGCGGCGAGCAACTTCGAAACGATCGTAACGCCCCAACAACCAAGTCCCGAAGGGCTCGCGAGAACGAATCTCAACTTAAAATTAACGAATCTCAACTTAAATTTAGCCCCGCTGTAAATGCGTATGGAAGAAAAATGGTGTGACCAGGATACATAATTCAACCGACGCTATACGCGTCTCCGTGGGATTCCTGTGAATAAAGAGATGTTAGTCGAAATAGACATGGGTTGATTTTAGTGCACTTTACTTATTGAATGGACAGATACCCGATTATTGCTGGTGGGCTCCAGACACTACCAACCCGAATATGGTGGCTTGATTCAGCAGCCCGCCGACGTTCGACGGTGGTGTGCCGCTAACCATTAGGCTGGCGTAGACGTCGGCACCTAGTGTAAGCCGGACCGGTGTAGACCGGTGGAAAGCTGGATCTGCCAGCTTCATAAATAGGAATGGCGTGGCTACCGATGGATACAGAGTTGCTGTCGGACTAAGCCGTGAATATCGCGACACCACTGTGGCCTGGGTCGTCACTGCTCCCGTTACCCCGTATTTCCCTCGCAGAACAAGCGTGCACTTCACGTGATAGGACGTGCCGGCACGCTCCAACCCGAGGTCCTTTGCGAGATTTGCATCGATGATTGAATTCGGAGCGCACGGATCGATAAGGGCGCGTACTGCGTGGAGCTTCCCTCCTGCTGCTATCCGAACGACCGCCGTTGGAGCTATGGCTACAAATGCGCGTGTAATGGTTGTTGCTAGAGGCGTCTCCCGGAGGCGTCCTGTTCTGAAGCCGGCTGGCGTTGTTGGTTGGCGCGCGAGCGTGGTTACTTGGTTACGAGCATTATACGGGGCCGCCCTGCCAATTGAGCGTCGTGACGAGCGGGACGGACGCGGTTCCGCGTCGCCACGGCCTCCCCCCGGCAGAGCGGTGCGATGGGGGGAAAGGACGTGTCTCCCCGCCATCCCCGCGTTGTAAGTTTGAAGGTTTTCATGACGTAATAGCGGTCGGAAACGGTGTGGTCCTGAACCGCCCGGTGGTGTTGTTGCTACTATTGCAGTAGGATCTTCCCGTCGTTCGATCTCTTCGTCGGCGACGTCCGCTTCCCACCACAGGGTTTGTTCCGTGGCGTGGATGGATAGGGCCCCGTCGGAGCTCTCTTCGCCATCACTCTCATGGGACAGTAGTGGAACGTCGTCGAGGTGTGTTGACGTGTGGTGCTGCTCGTTGCAGCGATGACAGCGATCGTCGCTGGGACATGTCTTCCGTTGGTGGAATGGCGATAAGCAATTGGTGCAGTATCTCAAATCTATAATCGTCTTTAGTCGATCCATGTTCGTCATGCCCCGGTAAATTGGGCAGAGCCTTATGCTGAGCGATTTTTCACATAGCCGGCATGGGACGCTGAATGTACTGCCGCGTGCCTCCGTCTTGGCGCGTTTATGGGACAATCCGGTCCTTCTGGAATATCAAATTGTTAATAGAACATTCGTAGATGCCCTTGGGTTGGGTGGCTTATGAGCGGAGACAAGGAGCTTAATAGGCTGAGCTTGTGGTTGGCGTACTCGGGATGAATAATATGATTAAGTCAGTCTGCCGACATAATGACGTGTAGTGATTGAAACCACTGTTAGGTTTGGTAAAATTGCATTGAGATACGCGTAAAGGTATCTTTAATGTTTAAAATATTTTCATCAGAATGAAAGTTCTGATGTTGAAACAATCAAGGAGTGAAATTAAGAATTATTAAATATAGACGTCGGACAAACTATATTTTTTGGTGTTTGCCTAATACAGGCAATATGCGGTAATATACGCTACATTTGTGTAGCAGATGGTATTACGAGTTACCCGTGTATTTTCACGGCTCCTTGTAATTGCCCTAAAAAATTTGGTCACAAAGCTTGCCCACGCCCATGCAAATGTGACTATGAATATAACCTTTGAATGACTGTAAAATGACTAGTCAAATGACGTCGCGCAGATAAATGTGCGACAGATGTAAAGTGGCCTTTATTCGCTGTCTGGGAACACTCTTTGTGTTGATTTGGGCCATGTTGTGTGAGAATCACAAATTGTGGTGTGTTTGTTGATTTCAACACATCCGGTCGGAAATAGCCTACACTATCGAGTGTGGTAATTTAGAGAGCTGTCAGCTGCTCACTCTTCCAATCGTTGGACTGAGACAGCTGTGCGGTGCTGCCAATTTGGCAGCGTAATGAGACATAATGGTCATGTCATGCAATCATTTAGGGACAGCAACGGAATAGTTGCAACCGTATAATGGGTTCATATTTGGCAAAGGGCTGAGAGACTTCATCCATACTGGCATCAAAGTTGATTTAATTTTTAGAGATTTGCAATTAATCGGTTATTATTTCAATAATGTAAGCAATAATTTTATTTGTTAATCAAAATTTTTATTATTCGAAGACCCCTGACCATCCATATAAATGTGAAGATATACAAAATTGAATTGAATCGGGTTTTTTTTTGTTTTTGGTTACTAAACTGAATAATTCAATGGGCGAAGTAAGCACTTATATTAAACGGTGTTGGTTATTTCCCAATTGGATTATTTTTTAGTCCGGTTTATTGATAACATGCAAAACATTGTGTTGGCCTCGTTCGGGTTGAATAAGAGCTGGGTTGGGGGATTGGTTTGCCTCGTTCTGGGTGAACGAGAGCTGGGTTAAGCGGATTGTTATAATGGGTGGGAGTTACAAGTCTCCCTCACCCTCACTGGAGGGTGGTAATAGGACCAATTTCGTGATTGGTCTGGTGGTTTGTCCCCTTGCCGTATCCAGGTCGACGACTCGAATTCGGTTATCGGGGCCATAATGAAGGGTGGCTATCCGACCTAGTCTCCATTCGTTGGGGGGCAGATTATCCTCCTTAATGACGACTAGGTCTCCCTGTTTGAGGTTTGATTGTGGATGCTTCCACTTAACGCGCTTCTGCAATTCGGTGAGATACTCCGTTTTCCACCGTTTGCAGAAGGTTTGATGCAGCGCCTTGAGTTTTTCCCATCGATTGACGAGTGATGCGCGATTCTCGCTGACGTCGATCTCGGGTGGCGCTAGTAGGTGGCCTCCCACGAGGAAATGGCCTGGAGTAAGTGGCTCCAAATTAGACGGCTCGTTGGAGGAGGGGCTTAACCGTCGAGAATTGAGACAGGACTCGATTCGACAAAGTAGTGTGCTGAACTCTTCAAGGGTAAATTTGTGATCCAACGCGATCTTCTTGAAGTGGTTCTTGAAGCTTTTGACCCCTGCCTCCCATAGCCCGCCCATGTGAGGAGCTCCTGGTGGTATGAAATGCCATGTCAGGTTTTGGTGACTGTACTTAGATAGAGTTTGGTTGCGAGCGTCCGCCAGGAAAGCTTTGAGTACTGAGCGGAGAGCTCTGGAGGCTCCGACAAAATTGGTTCCGTTGTCGGAGTAGATGTTCTTTGGATATCCTCGCCGCGCAACAAATCTGTCGAAAGCTGCCAGGAATGCGGCAGTGCTGAGGTCACTAGTGGCTTCCAAGTGAATAGCCTTGGTTGCAAAGCAAACAAAGAGGCAGACGTAACCCTTTGACATGCGGCATCCTCTTCCACTATAAGATTTGATGTCCAATGGTCCGGCAAAGTCTACTCCCGCATTGGTGAAAGCCCGGGAAAAGGTGGTTCGTTCTGAGGGTAGATCTCCCATAAGTTGGGTTTGGGTCCGCTTGCGGAATATTGTGCACGTTTTGCAATTGTGTATGACCTATCGGATCATATTTTTGACCCTAGGGATCCAATATTGTGTGCGTAGGCGACGAAACATAAGTTGGTTCTCCCCATGCAGGGTGTCTTTATGGATGAACTGGACAAGAAGTCGTGTGAGCCGACAGTCATACGGCAGAATGATCGGGTGCCGTTCACTGTAGGGAAGATCCTTGGCCCCTGAAAGACGACCGCCCACCCTCAATATGCCCTTTTCATCGACAAGGGGGGTAAGAGGGGGGATTTCACTCTTTGAACCGATGAGCTTCCCGGAATTTAAACTCGAAAGTTCCTCCGAATAGTGCCTCCGTTGGTAGAAAGATATTAACTGACTTGTCGTGGCCTGGATTTCATCGGGTGAAATGAAGTGCGATGCCGCTTTAAAGGAAGATTTTGTCTTAGGATTGGTTCTTTGGATAAATCTTCGAACATACGATATGACCCTCAAGGCCCTGGATAACTTGGAAAACCGTTCGAGTATGTCGTCTTTCTCTTTTATTTTTGAAGTTGTATGAACCTGCACCCGTTTCTCCTCTATGTTAGTCCGATAGTCCTTTTATTGTATTGGCCATTCTGTCTTATCTTCTTGTAACCAAGAAGGTCCCTGCCACCACAAAGAGTTATTGACTAACTCCTTCGCTGATAGTCCTCGGCTAGCCAGGTCTGCAGGATTGGATGCGGATTCTACGTGGTGCCAGGATTTGTTTCCTACCTTTTCTACTATTTCCGTTACTCGATGAGCGACAAAGGTTGACCAAGAACAAGGGGGTTTTCTTATCCACGCCAAAACAATCGTGGAGTCTGTCCATAGGTGTAGATTGAAATTTTCTAAATGCAGATTTTCACGCACTGTTTCGATGGTTTCGGCCAGCAACACTGCACCGCATAGCTCTAATCGGGGTAAGGAAATTGTTTTAACGGGTGCTACTCTTGTTTTTGCTATTAATAAGTTAACGTAGACCTCATCCTTTATCTTTGCTCGTAAAAAGACTGTCGCGGCTTTTTCCGAGGCGTCGCAAAAGCCGTGTATTTCAACGTCGTTGGTTGGCGTAAAATATACCCAACGAGGGATACGAATTCCGTTAATGGAGGGGTATTCCTGCATAAAATTATGTCATCGGTCTAGGGTTCCTGCCGACACTGATTCGTCCCAGTCAGTCCCTTCTAGCCAAATGCTTTGCATAATGATTTTGGCAACAATGACGACTGGGGCGAGCCAACCTAGAGGATCAAAAAGCTTAGCGATTGCAGAAAGTATTGCCCTTTTCGTTAACATATCCCGATTTTCAATTGGTTTTGCGGTGAAGTAAAAATAATCCGCATGCGCGTTCCATCGAATGCCTAGGGTCTTGACCGTACTCGTGTCCTCGAATTCCAAAAAGTCTTCGTTGAGCAGATGAGGTTTGGGTATCCCTTTCAGTATTCTTGAGCAATTTGACGTCCATTTGCAAAGGAAAAAACCTGCGGACTGTAAAGCATCTGTGATTTCATCGCGAGCTTTGAGTGTGGATTCGATGCTATGTCCCCCGGCTAGAACGTCATCGACGTACATACCTGTCCGTAAGATATCTGCGGCAATTGGTGATGAAGTTTCAACGTCGTATGCTAGTTGGTGCAGTGTCCTTATCGCCAGATAAGGAGCACAATTAACTCCAAAGGTGACTGTCTTTAATTCGTAGACGCTGATAGGGTCATTAGGATTTTTGCGAAAAACTATTCTCTGGAATTGTGTTTGGTTTGGCTTTACCCATATCTGCCGGTACATCTTTTCGATGTCGCTATTAAAAACATATTTAAAGAATCTCCATCGAAGGAGTAGAATCGTTAAGTCGGCCTGAAGCACTGGGCCTGTATAAAGTATGTCGTTTAGGCTTGTGCCATTGGCTGTGGGACACGAAGCGTTGAACACCACACGAACTTTTGTCGTGGTGCTTTCTTCTTTTATAACCGCATGATGGGGTAAGAAGTAGCAATCGGTCACGTGGGGTGGTATGATTTTTGGAACTTTTGACATATGTCCCAATGTCTCATATTCCGCTAGTACCCTATTGTACTCTGTCTGTAAAGCCGGCGTCTTGGCTAGGCGCGTCTCATTCCGGTAGAATTGGGAGCATACGCCGTTTAGGGAAGGCCCTAAGGAGACGTTGTTAGGAAAATTCTGTTTAAAAGGAAGGGCGACAGTATATTTGCCATCGGAGTTTCTTTCTGTTGTAGCTTTGAAAAGTTCCTCGCAATAGGCATTATCTTCGTTAAGTGCCCTTTTCTTAGGTACGTTTTCAAGTTCCCAGAAAGCGGTTAGTTGCTTGCCTAGGCTGATTTCATTAAAAAAGGATACCCGTGTATTAGTTGGGTGAGGTACTTCCAGTTTTAATAACTATCTCAAAAATTATCGCTCTGATGCAAACAACTGATGAGTTATCTACTTAAATTTGATGAACAAAACGACTTACGTATTTTAAACATGCTAACCTTTAGCCCGGTAAGCAAATTAAAAAAAAAACGCAATATGTAGGCTACACGAGAACGGAGACGTCGAGTAACCAAAACAAATGCGTTAAACAAATTCGTACACGTTATTTATCAATTTAACTCTAGAATTAAAGGATATACAACGAGAAACAACGTTTGACAACCTTTAAACAGTTTTAATAACTATCTCAAAAATTATCGCTCTGATGCAAACAACTGATGAGTTATCTACTTAAATTTGATGAACAAAACTACTTACGTATTTTAAACATGCTAACCTTTAGCCCGGTAAGCAAATTAAAAAAAAAAACGCAATATGTAGGCTACACGAGAACGGAGACGTCGAGTAACCAAAACAAATGCGTTAAACAAATTCGTACACGTTATTTATCAATTTAACTCTAGAATTAAAGGATATACAACGAGAAACAACGTTTGACAACCTTTAAACAGTTTTAATAACTATCTCAAAAATTATCGCTCTGATGCAAACAACTGATGAGTTATCTACTTAAATTTGATGAACAAAACGACTTACGTATTTTAAACATGCTAACCTTTAGCCCGGTAAGCAAATTAAAAAAAAAACGCAATATGTAGGCAACACGAGAACGGAGACGTCGAGTAACCAAAACAAATGCGTTAAACAAATTCGTACACGTTATTTATCAATTTAACTCTAGAATTAAAGGAAATACAACGAGAAACAACGTTTGACAACCTTTAAACAGTTTTAATAACTATCTCAAAAATTGTCGCTCTGATGCAAACAACTGATGAGTTATCTACTTAAATTTGATGAACAAAACGACTTACGTATTTTAAACATGCTAACCTTTAGCCCGGTAAGCAAATTAAAAAAAAAACGCAATATGTAGGCTACACGAGAACGGAGACGTCGAGTAACCAAAACAAATGCGTTAAACAAATTCGTACACGTTATTTATCAATTTAACTCTAGAATTAAAGGATATACAACGAGAAACAACGTTTGACAACCTTTAAACAATTTTAATAACTATCTCAAAAATTATCGCTCTGATGCAAACAACTGATGAGTTATCTACTTAAATTTGATGAACAAAACGACTTACGTATTTTAAACATGCTAACCTTTAGCCCGGTAAGCAAATTAAAAAAAAAACGCAATATGTAGGCTACACGAGAACGGAGACGTCGAGTAACCAAAACAAATGCGTTAAACAAATTCGTACACGTTATTTATCAATTTAACTCTAGAATTAAAGGATATACAACGAGAAACAACGTTTGACAACCTTTAAACAGTTTTAATAACTATCTCAAAAATTATCGCTCTGATGCAAACAACTGATGAGTTATCTACTTAAATTTGATGAACAAAACGACTTACGTATTTTAAACATGCTAACCTTTAGCCCGGTAAGCAAATTAAAAAAAAACGCAATATGTAGGCTACACGAGAACGGAGTTAGAATCCAACCGAAGACGGTTTCTTGGGCGAGAAGCGTATTTAGAACGTTCTTCCTTATACCGTTCAGTATAATCTGGGGATAAATGTCGCCTCCATGAGGTCCATATGAGGTCGACTGGTTCATTAATGAAGAACCTCTTATCCGCCAGAATCATATCAGGAAACGCTTGTCGAGTCGTTGCGCTAACTTGGCAAGTCGGAAGGTCCCCTGTTAATTGAGGCAGGACTAGGACCACTGTATCGATGCTCACTAAGGGGTCTGTCAGCGACCCTAACGTAATCACACATGATTCCTTTACCTGTGCAGATGGTGTATTATTTATTCCTGACACTTGCACATGCAGACGTTTGGATGGAAGGTTTATTCGCTTTTTCAGTCTTTCTGTTATGAAAGAGCATTCGGACCCAGAGTCTATCAGCGCTCTGGCGGAAAATTTTACTCCATTATAGTGTATATTAACACGTGCTGTTCCTAATAACACCCCTTTAGTGGTGTTAGCATGACACGAAGGGACGTTATTAGCATTATCTTGTCTTTTTTCAGACTCCATCCTTGCCCTAGCCTGCTGTGAGGTTGAAGGTGTATTGTCGGTGGCGTTTTGAGTCCACCGTTGGGGAGTTGTCTTTGGTTGTGCTGTCGGAAGATGGAGCAAGGTGTTGTGCCTTGCGTGGCACGTGCTGCAATTAAATTGGCTTGTGCATCGTGTCACGGTGTGTCCACCCGACAGGCAATTCAGACAGTAACTATTGTTTTTGACAAATTCGATTTTTCCTGACGTGGACAACCTACGGAATTTTTGGCAACTTCGTAATTTGTGCTCCGTACTGTTGCACATCTTACATGCCGACTTTGGTACGCTGGCTTGGTAAACCCCGAGTTTCGTAGAATTTTCCCTAGAATTCGAAATCTGACTTTTGGGTGTTTTTGTCGTTTTATTACCCCTAAGATCGGAAACCGTCTCTAATGTCTGGGAGCGATTTGACAGGAATTTGTCCATATCCTCCCATTTCGGAATATCTGTTTTTCGTTCTACGGTCTGTTCCCAAAGAGCCAGTGTAGATTCAGGGAGTTTTGTGGAGCATAAGTAAGTTATAATTGCATCCCAATTTGTGATGTCAATATTATGACATTGTAGCGCAGAAATGCAATTGTTGATCTCACGTTGCAATTTTTTAATTGATGTTCCACACTCCTGCTCGACTGCCGTCAGATTAAATAAAAGTTTTAGTTGTGTGTTGACGAGGATACGTTTATTTTCGTACCTGTCGCTTAGATTTTTCCAGGCGGTTGCAAAACCCTCGTTTGTTAATGAGCACCTTCCCACTATTTCTTTTGCCTCCCCTTGCGTTTTTTGTTTTAAATAAGATAATTTCTCGACATCTTTTAGATCAGTATTGTGGATGTATATCGCCGTGAACATATCTCTAAAGGCTGGCCAGGAAAGGTAGTCGCCTTTAAATACATCGGTGTCACAAGGCGGCAGCCGCATTTTATGTCCACGGCGCGAAGAGTCTTCATCCTTTGCTTCATGATAGCTTCGGCTTCAGCCGCCACTGCAGACATGCATTGCAGGTAGCATGCAAAGCAACTTTTATTCTTCTTTCTTAATGAGCTGAGCTCGTCTGTGGACAGTTCAGAATTGCTGAGAAGACTTTCATATGTGGACTTGGTCTTCTTCCATAGTGCCTTTAGCTCCTCTTGCAGTAGTGCAAGGGTGTGCTTGTTCCGGGATTCGGCCGGGGCAGAGTTGAAATCTTTCTCAAACTCCACTATGGAATCAGCCAATCTAATATAAGTCTCCATTGATTTTATTAATTTGAATATTTTGTTTCTTTGAAGGTGTCGAGCTTGAAGGCAAAAGACTTAGTGGCGTTGGTGTATATTCAACCGCAGCAAAAATTATAAGAGTGTTTTGTTTTTTTTTTTTGTACGTAGCCCAGCTATCAATCCTACTGTGATTGTGCTGTGTGAGTAAAATCTAAAAAATACACGGATTTGAACTCTGATCGGATTGTATGTGTTAACACAGAAAGCAATGTTATGTGAATTTAGTGATAAGAAAAAATTTGAATCAGATGTAAATCTTGACGTGGTGTAATGTGTGGCCAGTGATATGAACCACTTATAGAGACCCTCACGAGGATTATGTAAGCCACAGATAGAAATCCTGACGAGGATTTAATGTGTATACAGTGTTATAGATAGAAATCCTGACGAGGATTTAATATGTATATAGTGATATGCAGCACAGATAGAAATCCTGAAAGGTTCTAGTGTGTACAAAGTGATATCAAACACAGATAGAAATCCTGACGAGGATTTAATGTGTCTACAGTGATGTGCAATGCAGAGAAGAGAATTCGTCTGCAAGTATTTAATGTGTCTAAAGGGTGTGTTGGACACAGATAGAAATATTTTCTGAAAACTTAGTGTGTCTTAAAAAAGTCTAAAAAACGCAAATGTAATCCCGATGTGGATATGATGTGTAATCCTCGAGATTTGAAACACAAATAGAAATCCTTATGTGGATTTAATGTGTTTAAAGGGTGAAATTTGACCCACAGATAGAAATCCCGACGAGGATTTAATGTGTATACAAGTGAAAGTGAAACACAGATAGAAATCCTGACGAGGATTTAATGTGTATACAAAAGGTGTTATGTGAACGTTGATGAGTATCGCCGAGTAGCCAACCAGGGTATCTTTCCCAATATAAATAAGACAATAAATTTGTTTATCCAACTTAATGTGGAAAATTACACTTTTAATTATTTATTATAAAAAACGCTGAAAACATACAGCTATGTAATATTAAACGATCAGTATAAAATTGTGTTTGTGACCAATTGTGATGAGCCACTAGCCACCCAACGCAGTGCTAATTTTTGGCTTTATGGTATTATTTCAGTTCGCAACTGATTAAGAAACTGATTTCCGTTCAAAGATAACGCAATTGATTATATGTATATAATTCGGTGAAAAAATATTCTATATTAAATGCCTTCGAATTAATATGAATTAAGTGTATTCACAAATGAGTGATTTGTCGCAATTATGCAAAAATGACTACAAGCCACCCAACGAAGGTGAAATGCTTTGGAAAAAAAAAATTTTCTGTGGTTGCAGAATATTATGACTGCGTGAATATTGTGGTATTTCTTTGCAAGTTCATCAACCAAGTGAGAGTGTGTGTAGATTGTTGCCGAAAATCAACAACCGAAAAGACTGTCTATAGAAACCGAGTGTGGTTGCACAGTGCAGTGATAATTCTTTTTGCAAAAGGAGAAACAAAAGATCCACTGACTGTCTTGCCTTGAGTTGTGTCGGAAAAGTCTTACCACTGGTGGGGGACTTAGCCGATAATCAAAAGGCGCTAAGTGTGCGTTTAAAACACAATGAACCTCCACTTGCTTTGACTTGCAAATGGATATCACAAATCCACTCGATACGTGAGTTCGTATATAAAAAAAAATGTGTACCAAAATCAACCACTTACCTTACACAAGTTTTGGTAATGTATGTGATCTGATATGATGTTATGTGGACTGTTGATGTGATGTTATATGGACTGTTGATGCGATGTTATGTGGACTGTAGATGTGATGTTATTGTGATGATGTGATAAATGGACGTGATATCGTATGATGAGTTGATTCGTTCTTGCTGTGTGATGATTTTATGGCTGTATGTGTGTTGTGATGACCAGTTGGACTGTATGCGTTGCTCGTTCACTTGCTTCTTCTGGTTGATTTTAATTTGATACCTTTTATAAATAATATCTAAGCTCTTAGGCTTTCCACATGTGCTGATTAATTTCTGATTTATTTGTGCTTCGATTTTATTCCTTCGATTTGGCAATTAGGTCGCTTCGCTTTTATTTCGGGGAGATGGACCAAATGTTACGGCGGCAAGACCACAGATAGGGCGCGCTCGTAATAATGGTGGGGAGAGAAGACAAGAAAATACACAAACGAATTCGTTATAAAAAAGTGAACAATGATATTTATTAAAATAAATGGAAATGCAAATTCAACGTTAGTCCACTTAATCACAATAAATGGAATTGGTTAGAAAAAGATACACAGCAATGTTTATTGAAATAAAATTAAATGCAAATGCAAAGTTTATCTACTTAATCACAGTTCAATGCATTCGTTAGAAAATAAAATGAAAGTAAAAGCAAATGCAAAGGTAATCCACTTACTCACATTCAATATTTCCGATGACGGAGGTGCAAAAATGAATTTTAGAATTTTTAATATAATTGAAAGACTTACCTTCGGTGGCTTGGCTGCTGGCGGTTTCTTAGACGTTCGCAAAAGAAGTGAAAGAGGTAAAAAACCTTTTGTTCGCGGTCACCGCCGAATCCTAGGCATAACTATTATCCGGCGGGGTAAACGGTTATCGGTATAAACCGATATGTATAAATGAAAGATGTGAGGTAAAAGGACAACGAAAAGAAAAAGTTAAGTAATACGAGGGTGCACCGCCATATTTAGGCTTGTGGCCTAGACACATTCCAAAAGATAAATACTGTGAGTGACACTAAAACCGAGGGTTTTGTACCTTCACAACATATACTTACATATTCATTTTCAACATACATTTTTTAATACAATAATTGAATTTATAACCCTGAATTTACCATTTATACATTTTTACGACATGTAATATATCTTTATGAATTACACGTCAAAATACATATATTCTGTTGTATATTGAATATATAATTACTAAATTTAAGGACAAATCAGACTTCCGCACTTTTGCGCGCAATCAAAATATTTATATTTTCGCCACATAAACTTCAAATATAGGTCACCCTAACATACACTAAAACATTTGGAAGGGAAGTGGATACGCCCAAAGCATATAAATACATTGGTCAAGCAACCCTTTGCGCATCCAATTCACTCAACAACAAATACAACTTACATAATTTAAGTAAACGGAGATCAGTAGTAAGTCGCCAAACTAAGCGCCGCTACTAAGAGGAATTTTGATATACATACTTACGTACGAGCATACAACACACCCACGCACGCCGTAAGCAGAAGTTGAAAGCATCAAGCGAGGCCAATGCACCATCAAAACCAAGCGACAGCGAACACACACATAAACATAAATGGCTGAATTCAATAGGTAAAGCGAAGGTTGGAAAACACGTCAGGCATACAACAAGGTGAAGCTGAGTGCCGGGACAACGGATTATCCTACGTGACGGAAGGCATGCATATGTACATACACACACAAACCAGAGGGATGACAAAGGAAAAGGGAAATGTATGTTAGCATGTAGGCGTATGTAGATTTTAATAGAATACAATGAATTATTATCCGAATTCATCACTCTACTTTCTTATAATTGTTATTGTAAATTTACTGGCTGCCTGCGCGCGGCTCTACATAACTTTATAACGGAAATATTGTTACTAATGAATTGTGTTTAGAAAATAACCGTCCGCCGACGTACGAAATCGCATATAAAGGCGAACAATTTGCATGTAAAATCAGAAGCTTGGAGATAGGCATACAAGTCAGTGGTCTTCTACCACTGACAAGAACACGTCCTGGAGGTTTCTACTTCATTTCGTGATTAGTTTTATATTCAGTAGGAGGTTTCTACAACAACTAACGGAGAGCTTGGCAGAGGGGTTCTACCTCAGCTACTCTTATCGAGAGAGGGCCAGAGAATAGGAGTAGCTATTAAGGTTATTCTAATTTAGATAAATTTTATAACGTATTTTCAGAACTCCTTTGTTTATTTCTTACAATAGGAATAGGTTCTCCCAACAGCTATAGGAACCCTGGACGGACTGGATATACCTCAGCAAAAATAAGTCCGTCACAATACATATTTACATCCTCTCTCTTCAAGTTAAGAAGTAAGCGGTCCAACGGAATGCACTGGAAGGCTTTTAAGTTAGTTATTCGCCAACCGCCTAACTATAAACGCATTTAAATTAAAGAAACTAAAATCGCCTGAAAAATAAATATACATACTAAATAAATAAAAGTGTTAAATCCTCAATTATTAAAAGAACATCCTCAATTATAACAAATAAAAGAGTTTAGTGATATACATACTTTTTAAAAGCGATTGATAAGTGAAATATCATTGATTCAAAACTATTTTTTGCTAAGTTATAGCTAATTATTTTCGTCTCGGACCCTTTTAAAAATCTTTAAATAAAAGTGGGCGTGGTCTTTAACCGATCTCATTCATTCTCTCTAGAAATATTTCCTGCAATAAGGAAAATTTGTTTACCCAATTTTATTACGATCCGTTAATTTTTCTTCGAGTTATGGCTCCCGAAACATAGACAATTGTTTAGTCATAAAAGGGGCGGTGCCACGCCCATTTCTTAAAATTTTAAGTTTTTCCTATTCATTGTTATAAATCCACTTGGGAAATGAAATAACATTGATATGAAACTCTTTTTTGCAAAGATATAGCTTATTTTATTCGTTCACACTTTTAGAAATCTTTTATATAAAAGTGGGCGTGGTCCTTAAGCGATTTCGTAAATTTTTCCTCAAATCATTCCTTATAGTAAATGCAACCTCTCTACGGAATTTTGTTACGATATGTTTAACGATTTTTGATTTATGATTAATAAGATTTGTAAAATTGATTTTACCACAAGTGGGCGGTGACACGCCCATTTTAACAAATTTTTTCAAATTTTTATCAATATCAGTCCACACGTCAAATTTCAACATTCTAGGTGTATTATTTACTAAATAATCAGGTTTTTTGTGTTTTCCAAAATGTTATATATATAAAAAGTGGGCGTGGTTATAATCCGATTTCGCTCATTTTCAATACCAATTTATTCTGGGTCCAGATAAGCTCGTGTAGCAAATTTGGTGAAAAGATATTTTAAGTATTATTCAAGTTATCGTGTTAACGGGCAGATAGACGGACGCACCGACATGGCTGAATCATATTTTTTTTCGATACTGATGATTTTGATATATCTACATAAGTCTATATCTATCGCGATTCCTTTATACCTGTACAACCAACCGTTATCCAATCAAAGTTAATATACTCTGTGTGGAAAGCACACTGGGTATAAAAACAGAATGTTGTATCGGCAAAACAAAATTGTGAGCTATTGCTGAAAAGATAAAAGAAAAATTTACAATTAAAAACAGTGTGGTGAAAAAAAAACTGTTCGAGGAACGTTACTTATAATCATAGAAAATCCAAAAAACGGAAAAATGTTAAATTTATGAGACATATACTGTGGGAATATAAAAAATATAATAAAGTGTCATTAAGTGAAAAAAAATAGTATTTGTGAAGAAAATTATACCTACAAAAATTCACTGACCTGAAAAAGAAAAATTTCTTAAAGGAAAAAAGGTTCACTTGCCTGAAAAAGAAAAAGTACTTACCGGAAAAAAGGTACTTCTACCTGAAAAAGATAAATCACTTACCTCAAAAAGTTTCACTTACCTGAAAAGGAAACTATACTTACCCAAAAAAAAATTCTAAAAAAATAATAAGAAAGGATAAGTGCTGGTTCTAAATGCTTAAAGGCATATTAGAGAATCCCTAATATCTATAAATATTTCATTTATTTTATTTGAAGCAAATTCAAAAGAAGCCAGCAACAGCAACGTGAGTCCCAGCAACAGAAAGGGTACGGATTCATCATTTTGCTCCTCCAATTAACGCATTTTCTCCCGACTAATAAAGTCTCCAAAGTCAGCCTAGATGCATTCCGCTTCCTCTAACTCGCTGACCCTAACTGCCTGACCCCCTCCAAAATATGGTTATTGGCAGTGATATTATCCCCCAAATCCTACTGGAAGGATTACAACGGAACCCCCAAGAAATGCTTCTAGCCCAAAATACGATATCGGATGGGTACTCATCGAACCAGTCCGGGCCCTAGTCTCTACCTTCACCACTCAAGTAATTGAGGCAACAGAACCGGATCTAAACAGCCTGATCAAGCGCTTCTGGCAACAGGAAGAAATACCAACCACACCCTCCAGATCCGAGGAAGACCAATTTTGTGAGGCCCTCTATAGCACCACAACCACAAGAAGGGAGGATGGACGCTATGTTGTAAAGCTGCCGTTTAAGCCCGATTTCCCAAAATCATTAGCCCTAGGACACTCTCGCCACACAGCAGCAGTACATCAGCGTTGAAAGAAGTCTGGAAAGGTAACTGGAACTGCGTGAGAAATACTCGGAAGTGTTGACCGAGTACCTCGAGATGGATAACATGGAACCCACCTCTCCTACGGAAATAATCAAAAAGGGTAAATACTTCTCGTTTTACCTTCCCCATCACTCTGTTCTCAAAGCCGACAGCAAAACAACGAAGGTTCGTATCGTATACAATGCCTCTAAGCATATCACTCAGGGAACTCTCTGAATGATGTACTATACATAGGATCAATTCTCCAAAACGACTTGACGTTAATAATTCTCAATTGGCGCCTTTACAAGTTCGTTTTCAATGGCGACATCGAAAAAATTTATCCAAATTTTAGTCAAGTAAGAAGATCTTAGACTCCATAGAAAAGCCCCTCAAATGCCGATTGAAGATTTTTAATTAAAAACCGTAACTGTGCATGTGAACTGCGCTCCATATCCCGCAATCCCACCCTTCACCAACTCACCCAGGATTGCGCTGAAAAATACCCACTCGCCAAAAACATCATACTAAAAGAAACCCACGTAGGTGATGTCCTCTATGGCGGGCATGCCATACAGTCCACACTTAACTCTATGACTCAAACTATCGAAGCTCTAAAATCGGCGGGATTTCCATTGAAAAAAAAAATTACTGCAAACAGAACAGAAATTCTTGAATCAATCTCAAACTCTGATGTCTTAGATGCGTAATTCCTATATTCCACGACACGAGTTCCACTAAAACTCTGGGAATAAGATGGAACGCATTAACTGACTCGCTTTTGTACTCATACGACCCAATTCGCGAATCTACGTTAAATACAAAACGGCAGCCGTAGCGAAACTTTTTGACCCGGCAGGATGGCTATCGGCATCAACATGTCTGTTTAGAGGGAACATGTTGGGATGATGAAGTCAAACCGGAATCATGTTACAAATGGAACACCTTCCGTGAAAGTCTCCCAACCATAAGCTGCATAAAAATTCCTCGATGGATGCACTTCTCCCCTGATTAATGCATCCAAACCCACGGTTTCACTGATGTCTCCGAAAAAGCATTTGCCGCATGTGTCTACATTAGAGTGCAGCAGGTGAGAACTCTGTCTCAACCCACCTATTTGTGGCAAAAACCAAAGTCGCACCCCTGCAAACAGTTAGCTTGCCACGACTAGAACTCTGTCGAGCCGTGTTACTATCGAAATTAATAGCTCAAACTCAATCTCAATTGAAGTTGCCACCCCACGAATTGACACTCTGGTCGGATTCCTCCATCGTGTTGGCGTGGCTAGAAAAACCTCCACACACATGGAAAACCTATGTGGCAAACAGAATCACCCAGTGGTGATAACCCCGCCGACCTAGGAACCCGAGGATGCAAGCCGAAAGATTTAGCTGACTCCCTTATGGTGGAACGGACCCCAATGGCTCTCTAAGCCGAATACATCCTGGCCAAGATACACGCCTGCCAAACCAACCGTTCGTTCACGAATCATGGCCGCTCTGCCCCCCTCAACATGCAACTTACTCCGTACCCTTTCACGTAACAGGAGTGGACTTAACTGGCACGTTTATGGTAAAAACGTCCCCCTTACGACGATCTTCTCACACCAAAGCATATGTTTTCGTATTCGTTTGTTTCTCTGTTAAAGCGGTGCATCTTGAATTATGCTCAAACTTGAGGACTGAGGCCTTCAGAGCAGCCTTCGCCCGCTTCGTGGGGCGACGAGGATTACCCACCAAAGTATGTCCGACAATGGGAAAACAAAGGTTTACATATGAAGAATTCACCACTCTCCTCATTCGCATCGCAGCAGTGCTTAATCCTCGCCCTCTCTCTCCTATGTCGTAAGACCCAAGCGACTTACTATCCCTGACTCCGGGACATTTCTTTCGAGGAGCCCCATTAACATCACTGCCAGAACGAAATGACGAAAACGTATCTCCGACCACAAAATGGCAAAGGTTGAAGGCTCTGGATCATCTATTTAGCTCACGATGGAAGAGCGAATATATCAAAGAACTACAAAAAAGATATAAATGGAAACATCCCCAACCAAATGTTCGCGAAGGAGATATGGTTATTATAAAGACGACCTACACCCCCCAAATGAATAGCGCTTGGATCGAGTTACCAAACTCCATGCGGGCGCCGATCAACGGATTCGTATGGTAGATGTCAGCACCCAAGCAGGTATAGTCACACGAATAAGCTCTGCCTCCTTCCATATCAAGCGCTGCCGCAATAAAAATTCTCAACATCAGCGAAGAATCTTCAACAAAGTCGACGGAACCTCATAGGATCTCGAAGAGCGCCTACATCCCTCAGCTCCGCAGTCCGGCCACCATGTTGAAGACATGAATCAAATTTCATTAAGTACCAGGACCAATATACATATACAAAAATTAAGATATACCATACTTACTCTTAATACTTACCTCCAATTTGTAATATATACTTACCCTTTTTTATTGTGTATATGCATTTCATAAATACTTACCCACCGTGGTGTGATGGTAGCGTGCTCCGCCTATCACACCGTATGCCCTGGGTTCAACTCCCGGGCAAAGCAACATCAAAATTTTAGAAATAAGATTTTTCAATTAGAAGAAAATTTTTCTAAGCGGGGTCGCCCCTCGGCAGTGTTTGGCAAGCGCTCCGGGTGTATTTCTGCCATGAAAAGCTCTCAGTGAAAACTCATCTGCCTTGCAGATGCCGTTCGGAGTCGGCATAAAACATGTAGGTCCCGTCCGGCCAATTTGTAGGGAAAAATCAAGAGGAGCACGACGCAAATTGGAAGAGAAGCTCGGCCTTAGATCTCTTCGGAGGTTATCGCGCCTTACATTTATTTTTTTTTATTTGAATACTTACCCATTTTTTAAATACTTACTTCTTAAATATCTACTTGCATTGTACAAAATCCCTTCCTTCCCCTACAGGGTGCATACAACTAAATTTTATTATTGTTTCCTTAACTTTGCATATTCCAAAAGCTAAATACATACATATTTACATTCTCTCTTCAAGTTAAGAAGTAAGCGGTCCAACGGAATGCTCTGGACCGCTCATAAGTTAGTTATTCGCCAACCGACTTACTATACACGCCTTTAAATTAAAGAAACTAAAATCGCCTCAAAAATAAATATACATACTAAATAAATAAAAGTGTTAAATCCTCAATTATTAAAAGAACTAATTAAATAACAAATAATAAAGTTTAGTGATATACATTTTAAAAGCAAAAGTCGTCGCGGGCTTTATTTCTTTTGCAGTGAAATGCTTTCCCCTTAACTCCCTTGTGCACATACCGCACATAGTGCAGATTTATACAAACAGCAAAACGAAGATGCCAAATATGTAAGAATGTTAGCGTGATTCCACAACCCCCTTTAATGGGTCAATACCTATCGACCGTGTGATACCATATACTCGCCCGTTTACGTACACTAGGGTAAATTATTTCGGGCCGTTGTGGGTGATTATAGGTCTCCGACGTGAAAAGCGCCGGACCGCTGTATAAACATGCCTGACGGTAAGAGAAATCCATTTAGAAATAGGTAATGATTTGTATAAAGATGCGGTGGTACTCTGTTTGAAAAACTTCGTGAACCAACGTGAGGTGCCCGTACGAATAAGAAGCGATAGGGCCACAAGCTTTATAAGCGCAATCAAAGGAAAATTGATGAATATCGATACGAATATGCAACGAGAAGTGAATGCCAACAAAAGGGTATCGAGTGGGTTTTTAACACTCCTCGACACCCATCAGCTGGCGGCGTTTGGGAACGCATGGCTCAAGCCGTAAAGAAGGTGCTCACTTAACCTAAAAGAGGAAGCTCCGCGGATAGAAACATTGCAGAGTTTGCTTATCGAGACAGAAAATCTCATACATTCGCGACCCCTCACACACATTCCCGTCGATAGTGAAGATGCAGAACCGTTGACACCCAACCATTTCCTGCTGGGGTGTCCACATTTCATTCAGGCACCCACAGTTGCGGAAGGGAGTTGCCTGAAAAAACAGTGGCATATAGTGCAGCAGTTAAAAC
The DNA here is from genome assembly GCF_040869045.1 of Eurosta solidaginis. NCBI lineage: Eukaryota > Metazoa > Arthropoda > Insecta > Diptera > Tephritidae > Eurosta > Eurosta solidaginis. Next base: position 214,220,780 of record NC_090319.1, on the reverse strand, counting down.
AAACGTTTTGGAAGCGCTGGGTTTTGGAATACCTTCCGACGTTGACCTGTCGAACAAAATGGTTTCTTAGAGTTTAACGAATCAAGGTCGGGGATGTGGCTCTCATTTGTGATGACAAAGAGAGTCGCGGATGCTGGAAACGAGGTTTGGTGGTAGAGGTTATAACGGCAGCAGATGGCTAGAGCCGATCAGCTACGGTGAAGACAGCGCAGGGAAACTTTCATCGACCGGCATCCAAATTGGCAGTCTTAGATGTTTGTTGTGATCCTCCGGCCGCGGCTTCGAATCATGGGGCGGAAGGTTGCGGACTAATAAGATTATTTTATATGAAATTAATTTACAATGAAATACTGATTTTTGCTCCCCTTTGTGCAACCCTTAAACTGAACGACTCGTGAATTTATCCATATGTCAAGACTTTCTCTGAAGGGCTTTTTCCGCTTAATAATCATAAGATACATACTGGCATATGCTGATGACATTGATATCATCGGCCTAAACACCCGCGCTGTTAGTTCTGCTTACTCCAAGCTGGAAAAAGAAGCGGTAAAGATGGGTTTGATGGTGAATGAGGACAAAACGAAGTACCTGCTGTCATCGAGCAAAGAGTCAGCGCATATGCGCCTTGGCAACCACGCTACTGTTGGCAGCCATAATTTCGAAATAGTAAAAGACTTCGTTTATTTGGGAACCAGCATCAACATTAGCAACTACATCAGCACTGAAATCCAGCGAAGAATCAATCTTGCCAATAAATGCTACTTTGGACTAGGTAGGCAATTGAAAAGTAAAGTCCTCTCTCGGCGAACGAAAATCATACTCTACAAGTCACTTATCGTACCCGTCCTGCTATATGGGGCAGAAGCATGGACCATGACAACAGCAGATGAAGCGGCTTTGGGAGTGTTCGAGAGAAAAGTTCTTCGAAAGATTTATGGACCTCTACGCGTTGGCGATGGCGAGTACCGAAGAAGATTTAATGATGAGCTGTACGAGCTATACGCAGACATCAACATAGTCCAGCGAATTAAAACGCAGCGGCTGCGCTGGCTAGGCCATGTTATGCGAATGAAAGATGATGCTCCGGCCAAGAAAGTGTTTCTATCGGAACCCGCCTATGGAAGCAGAGGTAGAGGGCGGCCCCCACTCCGTTGGAAGGACCAGGTGGAAAACGATTTAAACTCCCTTGGTGTGACCAATTGGCGCCGGTTGGCGGAGCGAAGGAGCGACTGGCGCGCCTTGTTGGACGGCCATAACCGTTTAGACGGTTAAGCGCCAATTAAGTAAGTAAGTAATCATAAGATACATTTAGTTTCTGGGAAGAAACGAGTAAGGTGAGAAAATGTGAATTAATATGTTTTAATATTGGATAAGAACTAATTAACTCTGTAAAAATATTGAACCCTTTCAGATATTAAAAACCTACCCTCACGGTTTTCAGTAAATCACAGGTACTTGTGTTCTTAATTGCACGTGTAATAACCCTACAGCAAATGTCGTGGAAAATTTGTATGTTTATATATCTAGCAACGACACGGCCCCTACCCCTTATAAAAAATATTTTATCCTAAATATTACAACCTAATAGAGCTTGAAGCTTAGTTCAAAAATTTAGGTCTCTGAGTTATGCGGAAGCTCCTTAAAGTTGTAAGTTGGTGTAAGGCTTTCGAGAAGAACTCTACCTCTATCGTCAGTTCTACTACTACCCTACTACAGTTGACCACGCATTGAAGTCTCCATATATTATAAGCGGGTGTTTACCCCGTGCTTCTATGGTCATCCCAAGAATCATGTTCTCAAACTCTGTGCTCGGAGGTGCATAGCAACTATAATTTATATTCCTTTGATTTTTGCGCACGTGAATGCTGCCACTGTCGGCGCTATCCTTTCCTGGGTAAGACATTTCCCTGGTATCCGAATCGAGGCTTTATCAGCCGAGTCCGTTAGCCAGCCTTGCTCCTGCTTATTTCTGTATGGCTCAGAGAGTACCGCTATGTCAAATCCTCCTTCAAACATTGTTTGCGATAAGAGGTCTGAGGGCCGCTTCACAGTGATTTAAATTGAGTTGCAAAATCTCATAGGGAAATCTGGTTGCTTCCTTCCCGTTGTGGGCATCTAAAACTGCCTGCCGAATGTTGTCCTCCACATAACGCACATTTCGGTACGTTGGAGCAGTTTGTGGCTTTATGCCCCTCCTGACCGCATTTCCTGCAAAGTTTTGCTGCATCTTCATACTTTTCGACCTTTTTCTGGTTCAGTGGCGCTTGCGATTTTACTCGATTGTGATTCCCCCATGTCCGTGTGTAGCGTTCCTGGATGAGATCGTGAGATTGGCTATTTTATCTTTCATTGTCGAATTCTTCCTCGGCCTCCTTCCTGGGGGTGACGAACTTCCATCATTAGCCGTATCATTGGCAATTATTATTATTGTTTTTTTTTTTCAATCAATAAGCTTTATAAGGTTTTGATACCTGGGCACCAGACACACGAACAATACTCTAGTCAGATACGGATCATTAAACTCCTTAGCCCATCGCTTCACGAATACGGGTATACTCGTTGTCTTGCTTACAATTGATGAAATATTCATATTGGGTTGGGTCGATTTGTATGGACGAAAGTTAACAGATCTCGCGCCATTGATTTTTCGACAGGATTTGGTCTCAGGAAAAAAAGTTCCACTACGCATACCCAAAAAAATAATTTTGGAGCCTGGGAAATTTAATTTTTTTGACTTTTTTTCTACTTTGATTTTTAAGGTTTTTTTCATGACCTACTAAAAAGTTTTTCATATGTATACTCTGTCCGACCCAAAAATGTCCGCTAAAAACGTTGGCGATAACAGTTTTTTGAAAAAAAAAAAAATAAAAAATATTGAAAATAAATAAAAATATATATTTTTTTTTTCAAAAAACTGTTATCGACAACGTTTTTAGCGGACATTTTTGGGTCGGACAGGGTATACATGAAAATTTTACAATCAAATAAAAATTTGTTAAGAGGTCATGAAAAAACCTTAAAAATCAAAGTCGAAAAAAAAGTAAAAAAAAAAATTTTCGCAGGCTTCGCAGCCCAAATCTTATCGAAAAATCGATCGCGCGATATCCGTTAATAAATCGACCCAGTCTAATGCATATTATAAGTAAATTTTGGATCAAAAAGAACGCCTAGATCACTTACAAGAAATATACGCTCCAAAGGAGTGCTGTTTAGCGTATACGATGTCAAACTTGGCTTCACTGGGTGAAAAGTAATTAGTTTGCAGTTCGAGCGGTTCAAAACTAGTAAATTTGCAGTTCACCAATATTGAAATGAGTACTGCCTGTAGAAGCTCCACGCGGGAAAACTCCAAGGCAATTATGAGTAGCAAAGTTTGACATCATTCTCATACACAAGAGTGCGGGAATGTATGAGAATTTGTGGTAAGTCATTTATAAACAAGGTAAAGAGTAATGGACCCAAATGACCACCCTGAGGCACACCAGAAGTTAAATCAAACAACCTTGAAATACTGTTTTTAAACAAAATTTGATGGGTCCGATTCGCGAGATAACTTGCAAGCCATACAAATGCTTCGGAAACCCAAGTAAATCAAGTTTGTATCATATGCCACTGTCACTGCTCGCTCTACTAGCAAATCACCTAATCCACCAAACACTCCTACACAGCTAAGCGAGGCATACGTGCACCAAATGAATTAAGTGGAAATATATCTGCAGTTAATATAAATGGATTCATATTTCATCATTCAGACCTTCGTTCAGAGAGGAGAAAATTGTTAAATATATCGCTGAGCATATCAAAATTGATAGTTCAGCCTTAGCTTGCTTTAAGTTGGTAAGGAGGGGTGCTGACATCAGCTCTTTGGTGAGAATCTCTTTTAAAGTTCGTGTGAGTCAGCGGACTATAATAAGCCCTTTGATTCTGCTCTGTGGCCCTCCAACGTCACTATTAAGCCTTATCGGTTTTTTCCAAAAATCAGAGAAAACCCAATGGTGTCGTAAGTTCACCTAATGATCGACTTAACAACAATAAAAATATCCAAAACTGCTCATCGGATGCATCTTTGAGAGTCTACTTTCAAAATGTCGGCGGCATGCGCACGAAATCTAAAAATTTTCTTTTGTCTTCGTCTCGTTTGGACAACGACGTTTATGTCATCGTGGAAACGTGGCTCAGTGAAGACTTTTTGATGAAGAATATTTTGACTTAAAGTTTTTCCCAAATTTCCGGAACGATCGAGACTTCCTGAAAACCGGTAAAAAAAAGGGGTGGAGTGTTAATTGCAGTTAACAGAAACCTACATTCATCAGGGTTTCATCTTCTACATCATGATACATTACTGGATCAGTTGTGCGTCTTTATTTCCAGTTCATCTAGCTCAATTTTCATCTGTTGCTCGTACATACCGCCGAACAGTGCTGATTCCTTATATTTTTCTCATGTTGAGAACATCGTCAATCTATGTGAAACCCATACGGATGCTCGTTTTTGTATACTTGGAGATTCCAATCTGCCTAATATTGTTTGGACAGACTTTCAAAGAAATGGTATTCTAACACCTACTAATGGTGCGCATTCTTATGAAATCAACCTTATAGATAATATTTTAAGGTGCAACTTGATTCAAATCAATAGTTTATTTAGTACTCTTTCGAGGTTGCTTGAACTTGTGTTTGTCGATGAGGATTTAATATTTGATCTCTCTGATAGTACTCTTCCTGTGTGTCCATCACATAGATATCACTAACCGCTTTACATTCAATTAAAAAGCTTTGCTGCTATCCCTACGTCGACTCCATTGGATAACTCCTCCTTTAACTTTCGATTTCAGTGAGTGGAACAATGTTTTACTTGCACTCAATTGGGCAAATATATATTTTTCTAATGACGTCAACGCGTGTTATGATATTTTCTTGTCGAAGTTGTCCGAGATATTTCACAGAATAGTGCCTCGTTTTTGGTCTAGGTTTTATAAAATACCTTGGTATAATAAAACTCCTAAGAGGTTGAAAAAGAAGCGTAACAAATTCAATAAATTATATGAGGTAAATATGGGTAAAATTTCGCTAAGGAACAGTATTTTAATACTGTGCGGCAATTTAATGTTCTCGACAAATTTCTTTTTAATCGCTATATGCGTACGGATATTCCCATTTGTATGACCTTTAATGGGGTAAGCTCCCGCTCTCTAACTGAAACAATTGAGCTATTTGCCGAATTTTTTAAATCTAATTTTGCCGACGCCTATGTAGGTCTGGCTGGCTTTCAATCGCGCTCGGCACTTTGTGATCGGATAGATTTTGGCTCCCTCATTATCTCCGAGGATGGTGTTCGCAATGCCATGCTCTCCGTTAAACCCTCGCTTAGTTGTGACACTGATGGCCTTTGCGCCTTTGTACTGAAGCACTGTAGTTTAACTTTGTGTGCCCCCATTTGCCATATCTTCAACTTATCTCTGTCCTCTGGCACTTTTGTCGATAGATGGAAAATGAGCTCAATATGTGCTATTTTCAAATCCGCGAACAAAAATGACATCTCTATCTATAGGCCATTGCCAAACTCACCGTATGCTCGAAGCTTTTTAAAAAAATTATAACGGGGAAGTTATATTTTGTCATTAAAAGGGTGGTTGACCCGCGTCAACATGGGTTTGTTGCTGGTCGCTCTACTGTTACTAACCTAGTGTCGTTTTCCGATTTCTGCATTTCTGAATTTAAGGATGGCTGCCAGGTGGATACTGGACTGGGTCGAAAACAAAGTTGCTAATGTCCGCCCCTAAATTTGAAGATTATGTTGAGAGGGTTTCAGAAAAATGTTATTCAATTTTTGTTTGATCCTTCGAAATACAGCCGAAAAGGTTTTTTGTTGTAACTTGGTTACTTGACGTCAGATTTTTAAAATTGATATGTCATTATTTTGGCCTTGAGAAGCTTCACATTTCCATTTAATGTCCTTTTAAGCTACTAAAATAATAAACAAAAAAGTTATGTCACTTTCAATATTTATTTCAACCGTTATTTTACCTGATACTTAGACCTGAAACTCATGATATTTTTGGAGAAAAATTATTATTAGGGTTTGCATTGAAAAGTTAATAAATATATGCCAAATATCATAAATAGGGGAAGTCAAAGTAAATAACTGAGTCAAACCTGTTGTTTCGTATTTATAATAATAACACTATGCGACAAAATCAACTTTTTTCTGGGTATTGGACACAACCCACTTTTTTGTAGAGATTGAGGCTTAAGTAAACAAAGTACTATCTCCGTTTTTCGAAGTTAGCCTTCAAAAAATAGGTGTCGGCTTTCGAAATTCTAAACTCTACATTTAAAATTTTTTTTGTTAACGCGTTCAGCAAATTGAAAAAGTAGAAATGTGGTCGTGGTCCACTCCTTTCCCTTATTTGAAGGGGAAAAAAGGAAGGGGGAGGGGTATAATCATGTGAAAACGACTTCATAGCTTAAAAGGACATTAAACGGAAATGTGAAGCTTCTCAAGGCCAAAATAATGACTTATCAATTTTAAAAATCGGACGTCAAATAACCAAGTTACAACGAAAAAACCTTTTCGGTTATATTTCGAAGTTTCAAAAAAAAAAAATTCCGAAACCCTCCCAACATAATCTTTAAATTTAGGGGCGGACATTAGCTACTTTTTTTGTATGGGGACCAACCCAGTCTAGATACCATATAGATATACTGATTTCTCAAAGGCTTTCGATAAAGTTTCACATCAAATCTTATTATCTAAACTGAGTGTATAGGATTTCATTCTGTCTTCTTATCTTATTTAAAATCGTATCTGTCGAACCGGTCTCTGTGTGTAGTAATAGAGGGCTGCAAGTCCCACCATTTTTATGCAACGTCCGGAGTTACTCAGGTTAGCATTCTCGGGCCTCTGTTGTTTGTGCTTTTTATAAATGATATGGGTGCTAGCTTTAAATCGTCCTCTTTCCTTCTGTATGCAGATGATCTTAAGTTATTTCATAGAATTAATGGTCCGTCGGATTCCCTACTCCTACAATATCACGTAAATAATCTTATCGAATGGTGTAAGGCCAATAATCTCTTCCTTAATGTTAATAAATGTTTTCACATGTCTTTTTCTAAATCATCTAACTTACATTCCACCCTCTTTGATATCTCAGGTGCTCGACTGGCTTCTGTCAATGAATTTATTGACTGAGGGTTTTGTCTCATATATGCTCTCCAACACTTAGAGAAACCTTGCCGTTCTTCGTAGATATGCAAAAGACTTTAAGGATACCTATACCAGGAAGGCTCTTTATACATCTCTTGTTCGTGCAAAACTAGAATAGACCTCAGTTGTATGGAATCCTATGTTGTTGTTGTTGTTGTAGCAGTGCTTCGCCCCATCCAATAAGTGTGACCGATCACAAATTGTCATCAATATCCTCTAACAGGGGTACAAGGAAACTTGCTCTTTCAACAAGGTTGGACCATAATGGGAGGGGTGTTATAGGCGTTGGTTCCACATTACAATTGAAGAGATGGTTGGTGTCATGTGGGGCACATTGCCAACAGGGCATACATTTTGTATGTCAGGTTGATTCTGGATAGGCAAGAGTTTAACCTGTTGCAGTATCCAGATCGAAGTTAAGCTAGAGTTACTCGCGTTTACCTAGGGAGTGTGCGTTCCTCTTCTGCAAGTTTAGGGTGTTGTTCTTTGAGTACAGGATTAACCGGGCAATTCCTGACATAGAGGTCCGACGCCTGTTTGTGGAGTTCACTGAGGACCTGCTTGTGTTTTTTGGCTTAATATGACTGTGTTCTCAAGTGCCGTATTTCCTCATTTTTTCCACCCATTAATCATTGTCATGAGATTCTGAAGTATGTTCCTATTTTCAAAATTCTAGCTCTACGGGAAATTAGTGAAAAATCGGCCCCAAAGTTACTCATTCCTAAAATGGGATTTCTAAGTATCCCTTACTATCTCGCTCCCTGTCCCATCCAGAAAACTCTTTTATTTTTTAAATACCACAATCTAATAGAGCCCAAAGCTTCGTTCAAAGTTTCAGATATCTGGGTTATCGGTGAGTTTTTAAAAACTGAAAACAAAAACTTCCAAATCCAGATCAATTTTGAATTTTTCCTAATGATAATGGGATTCTGAATTATGCTCTAAATTTCGAGATTTTAACTCTGTGAGAAGTTACTCAAAAATCGCAAGATTCCTCTTGTCCTAAATGGAATTTCTAAATATTTCAATCCCTGATCTATCTAGATAGCTCTTCAGGTAGAGGTCTTCGGGTTATCGGGAAGTTTCTTAAAACTCGAAAGCAAAAATTTCCGAATTTGGATGATTTTTTTATTATCACGTTCCCTAAACTACCTATCGAAAAATTTTCCCTAGTGGTTGTTACTGTAGCAGAGCTTCGCCCCATCCAATTGATGCGACTACTCACAAACTGTCATTAATATCCTGCAACGGGAGTCCGCAGAGACTAAATTTATATTTCACAACGCAGCGAAAAAAGTATCCTTAAGCAGAGACATAATGTTAGAGATTTTGGTTTTGAAATTTTAACAAAAGCTGATGTAAACAGCTTATCATAAACGTAACTATAAAAGTAGTGCACATAGATGAAAGATGTTTAATGTCGTTTTGACATGTTCTGTGCTTTCTAATTCGGAGGGGCAGTGTGAAAAGAAAGGATCCCCCTCTATCCCACGCTTATGTAGATATTCCTTGAAGCCACCGTGCCCGCTCGATATCTGTGTGAGGTGGTAATTTAGTTCGCCGTGTTTTCGCTCGTACCATTCCGATATATTCCGAACTAGCAGTAAGGGCCAGCGCCGATTTCTCGATTTTTCAGACCCAGTGGCAGACTTACTATGTAGGCCACATCCGCTAGAGCGTAGGGCGGCAAAATTGAGGGGCGGAAAAATCCTAGTCCATTAATTTTTGAAAAAAAAAAATTGCATTCGAATTTTGCTGCACTTAAAATAGTATTTTTGTAATATACATACTAATATACATAATAAATAATTCATTCTTTCTTATGCATTTTGAAATTAGAGTGAAACTGTAAATTATTTTTCCGCATAACAGTTGTAAAAATTTGCATAAAACTTCTAATCACGCGCCTTAGAAACCTAACAGAGGGCCTGTGCGTGGCGTAAAGAAATAGCCGTCCCGTAACCCTGAAAATCAGAATCATCTAAGAGATTACCACACTTGACATCACAGCCAAAAAACGATCGTGCATTCGATGCAAATCTTGAGCTCAGTCCCTTCTATTCCTCACAGGTGCATATAATGCATAAAATCTGAAGGGCAAGTCTGGTAGTAATGGTTAAAGAGAACAGAAGCAAGCGTATTATACATTAATTATTAAGAGAGGTGAGAACCGCCTTTTTTATAGAAAAAAAGAAGTCCGAGCTATCAAATGTTTTGAGTAAGAGTTATAATCTTGGTGCTCACGCCCCTTCTTGAAAGTAAATCATCGCCACCACTGCCTACAAAAATTCTTCGTTCTACTGTAAGTTTTCATATTAGAATGCACTCTCACAGCATGCATGGCTACATATGTAAATAGGTAAAGGGCCAGTTATACTTACATAGCATAGCAGGGCACAGCGACATTGCTCTCACAAACAATATATTTTCAATGAGATTTGCGTGTACTTGCTTAGACTATACAGTGCATTGCATTGCAATGGATGGAAGTCTGTTAAATTTGAATTTTCATTTATGTGCTTTGTGCGCGACTCTCTCACTCCCCGTGCTGTTAACATTGTTATTGCAAAGAAGGGAAAAATGAACATTACTCTCAGAGTAGCACATATTGCTTGCTTGTGGTTGTGTATATTTTACATAAAAGCTTTATTTGTGTGTGCGCTTGCCCTTGCGATAGTCTATGTACGCTACGTAAAGTAAATTTCGTTTATGTTTCACATGCTATGTACTGTTTTGTCATACAATGCACTGTAAGTATAACTGACCCTTAATCGTTAACTACAGTACACCATTGCTTGAACAGTGACCGTCGCTGTCGCTGTCCGCATTGTCGTCATCATCATCATCGTCAATGTTGCCGTCGTCTTCTCTAGAGCTCTAACACTATGTAGTACATACTCTCATCGCCCACTCCATCGTCATCAAAAATCATTTGCCATCGCATCTATGCAGCGGTTTGTATGCACATACGCACATACGTGCGTAAATACAAACAACTTCACACTATATGTACATTTCGTTTTACTCAAAGAGTGCCAAAGTGTAATCGGAACAAATAAAGAAAAATTATTACCAGATTAGCACGCGGTGCGATAGCACGCAAATAATTGCCAAATAAATACAGTCCAGTAAACTATAAAATTGCGTTTAATTTTTGAACTATAATTGTAGAAAAGGCTCTACAATTCCCCACTTGGCATAAACGCCGAAAAGGTTAATTTAGTTCGAAATTCGTTCGCAGAAGAGGTTTGAAATGTCTCGAAGTCCGAGAGGTAACACAAAAGCTCACTTCGTTCAGAAAGAATGGGTTTGAAATTGATCTGTTTAAAAGCTTTGTCATATATATTACACCAAGCATTTCCCTTCGACTAGCAAGAGTTGGAAGATGATAAGCTTTAATCGATTAGTATAAGGTGGAAGATTATATAAAGATATAAAAATTCCCCTTTTGCTACCAAATCGCGGAATATTTCGCACTGCGCGTTTCTTAACGGAATTTTTTACCTTTATATAATACATTAGCATCGGGTTATCAATTACGTATCAGGTAAAAATTTGGGAAGTCGCTCAAAGATTTATTTCAAGATTTCGTTCGATCAGTACAATTTTTCAGACATATCTGGACGCGTGCAACACCTAGCACATCTTTATGTTACACTTAATAAACTACCATTAAACTCTGAACCACCTTTAAAATCTCAGATCTTCAATTTGACGGGAAGCTCCTTAAAAACATTCAAAATATTCAAATCTTGTATCAAGTTTCTAATTATTTCGACTCGCTCACCACCTAGTGGACTTTTTGCCTGTAGTTGAATTGTTCCGGTACTATGAAATAAGTGTAAGTTTTCAGGTTTGTAGCTCAAAGCAAAGTTTCTTAAAATGTGGTACGAAATTTCTGATTAGCAAAAAAGTGTACGAGTTGTGCTTTTACTTCGTTCCGAGTTTTTATTAATTTTTAGAGCAGTTTCTGAATTTAGTTGTTAATTTTTGCAAAATAAAATATTTTAGTGAAAGTGAATATATTTCAGGGTTCTCTGAATATTTTTTTGCTGAGATGTGGTGACAAGGTGCGATAAGTATTCACACACAATTGCACTGTGCAGGTGCGATTTGAAAAAGGTCTCCCGCTGTTAAGATATTAAATGAAGATTACTTGGAGCAATTTCGACATTTTAATATTATAATACACGGAGTCTGGAGCCGTGTGTAGAAGTTTACGAAAGCGGGGAAAGCTTCTGACAGCCATTCACCTGCGAATGGCCAGAGCGATTCTCTTGAATGCGGCTCAAGCAAATCACTACTGCCGGTCGCTTGCGGCCAAGTATCCTCTGGGTAGCCGCTAAACATCCGTTTAGCGGTGAGCTAATGTGAGAAGGCGACAACCTGGCTAGGACACTCTGACATAATCGGTTTAAGGGCTAGCCGTAGGAGATCCCATCGGCAGCGTTTGTACACCTCTTGTGGCTGCAAGCGGGCGTCTGCGCACTGCGAGTTTCTTAACGGAATTTTTTACCTTTATATAATGCATTAGCACCAAGTTATCAACTACGTATCAGGTAAAAATTTGAGAATTCGCTCAAACAATTATTTCAATATTTCGTTCGATCAGTTTAATTTTTCAGACATATATGGACGCGTGCAACACCTAGCACATCTTTATATCACACTTGATAAAATACCATTAAACTCTGAACCACGTTTTAAATTTCAGGTCTTTAGTTTGACGGGAAACTCCTTAACAACATCCAAAATATTCAAATCTTGAATCAAGTTTCTAATTATTTCGACTCGTGCACCACCTAGTGGAATTTTTTCCTGTAGATGAATTGTTCCGGTCCTATGAAATAAGTGTAAGTTTTCAAGTTTGCAGCTCAAAGGAAAGTTTCTTAAAATGTGGTACGAAATTTCTGATTAACAACAAAGTGTATGAGTTGTGCTTTTAGTTCGTTCCGAGTTTTTATTCATTTTCAGTGCAGTATCTGAATTTAATTATTAATTTTTGCAACATAAAATATTTTAGTGAAAGTGAATATATTTCAGGGTTCTCTGATTATTTTTTTGTTGAGACGTGGTGACAAGGTGCCAAAAGTATTCACACATAATTGCACTGTGCAGGTGCGAATTGAAAAAATGTCTCCCGCTGTTAAGATATCAAATGAAGAGTACTTGGAGCGATTTCAACATTTTAATATTATAATACACGGAAGGTGGAGACGTGTGTTGAAGTCCACGAAAGTGGGGAAAGCTTCTGACCGCCATTGACGTGGGAATGGCCAGAGAGATTCTTTTGAATGAGGCTCAAGCAGCTCACTACTGCCGGTCGCTTGCGGCCAAATATACTCTGAGATAAACGGATGTTTAGCGGCGAGCTAATGTGAGAAGGCAACAACCTGGCTAGGCCACTCTGACATAATCAGTTTAAGGGCTAGCCGTAGGAGATCACATCGGCAGCGTCTGTACACCTCTAGGTGCGGCTGCAAGCGGGCGTCTGTGTTGAATCAAGCGGATCGCTATATAAAGGCGTAATTAATATTTTCACCCCCGCTGAGCGGGTTGTGCGCTGAGCTTGGGACCCGCCACGTAAAACCATACTCAAATGAAATATAACAACAAGCCTCGGATAAATACACTTTCTTCTGATGATGACCATGGCAAACGTTTGAAGGACAATGAATTGGGGTCATGCACCTGGAACGTCCGCTCCCTGAATGGGGTTGGTGCAGATGCCCGGCTTATTGATGTCCTCGTCAAAGTAAAATCTGACATCACCGCCATCCAAGAAATGCGTTGGACGAAGCAAGGAAGAAAGAAGATCAAATATTGTGACATCTATTGGAGTGGCCATACGAATAAGCGCAGTTTCGGCGTCGGATTCGTGGTGGGAGAGAGACTTTGTCGCCAAGTGCTGACGGTCACGCCTGTGGACGAGCGTCTCGCCGCTATCCGAATAAAAGCAAAATTTTTTAACATATCATTCATCTGCGCCCATGTGCTTCTATGAACCATTAGAAGGCACATACGAGCGCTGCCCCGTCATGATATAAAAGTTGTGCTTGGCGACTTTAACGCCAGGGTGGGCAAAGAAAGTGTTTTTGGCCCTACAGTCGGAAAGTTCAGCCTACACAATGAAACTTCTCCTAACGGACTGAGGCTGATTGACTTTACCGGTGCTCGAAACATGGTCATATCCAGCATGATATTCATGCATAAAAAGATACATCGAGCTACATGGCTGTCTCCTGAACGAAATACTCGCTATTAGATCAATCACGTTTTGATAGGCGGACGGCATGCCTCCAGTGTTTTAGATGTGCGCACGATCCGAGGACGTAACATCGACTCGGACTATTATCTCGTTGCAGCCAAAAGACGCACCCGCCTCAACGCGGTTAAAACCAAGGAACAAAAAATACAAAGAAAGTTAGACGTCGAAAAGCTTAAATCACAACAGACTGCCAATGATTTCGCAACTCGACTTTCAAACCTGGTCTCTGAGGGCACAACTCATCCTGAAGGAATACAGGAGCAGTGGTAGCATACCTCCAAAGCACTTCGTACAGCCGCCGGGGAAAAAATTGGTTACCGGGGGCCACGAAAAAATAACTGGTACGATGAAGAATGCCGCGTTGCAACCGAAAGAAAAGACGCTGCCTACAGGGCTACGTTAAAAGCGAGCGCGACAAGAGGAGTGTATGAACGCTATCGTGAGTTGAAAAGGGAAGCGATACGCCTTTTCAGGAAGAAAAAAGCAGAAGCAGAAAGGCGTGAGAACGAGGAGCTTGAGCTACTAGCCGCCAGGAATAACGCCCGAAAATTACACCAAAAAATACGGCGACAGACGGAAGGTTTTAAGACCGGGGCAAACTCCTGTAGGAACGAAAACGGAGACCTTGTAACTGATGTCCAGAGAGTGCTTAGATTATGGAGGGAACACTTGTCTGCTCTCCTAAATGGAGGCAGCAATTCACCGCGCAGAAATGAAGAACCCGATCCCGCAATCGATGATGATGGAATATATGTCCCCCCGCCCGATTATGACGAAGTTAGAATAGCAATAACCAGATTGAAAAACAACAAGGCCGTGGGCGCTGATGGATTGCCTGCGGAGCTATTCAAGTGCGGCGGCGAGGAGTTGGTAAGACGCATGCAGCAGCTTCTTAGCAAAATATGGGCGGACGAGTGCATGCCCGACGGTTGGAATCTAAGTGTTCTTTGCCCGGTCCACAAGAAGGGGGATACTGCAAAATGCACCAAATATCGTGGAATCAGCCTTCTTAATATCGCATATAAGGTCCTTTCAAGTGTATTGTGCGAAAGATTGAAGCCCACCGTGAACCGGCTGATTGGACCTTATCAGTGCGGCTTCAGTAAATCTACCATCGACCAGATTTTCACAATGCGCCAAATCTTGGAAAAAACCCGTGAAAAGAGAATCAACACACATCACCTCTTCGTCGACTTTAAAGCCGCCTTCGACAGCACGAAAAGGAGCTGCCTATATGCCGCTATGTCTGAATTTGGTTTCCCCGCAAAACTTATATGGCTGTGCAAAATGACGTTGAGCAACACCATCAGCTCAGTCAGAATTGGGAAGGACCTCTCCGAGCCGTTCGAAACTAAACGAGGTTTCAGACAAAGTGACCCCCTATCGTGCGATTTCTTTAATTTGAATCTGGAGAAAATTATACTAGCTGCAGAACTTAACCGCACTGGAACAATATACTATTAATCCAGCGAAGAATTGATCTTGCCAATAAATGCTACTTTGGACTAGGTAGGCAATTGAAAAGTAAATTCCTCTCTCGGCGAACGAAAATCATACTCCACAAGTCACTTATCGTACCCGTCCTGCTATATGGGCCAGAAGCATGGACCATGAAAACAGCAGATGAAGCGGCTTTTGGAGTGTTCGAGAGAAAAGTTCTTCGAAAAATTTGTGGACCTCTACGCGTTGCCGATGGCGAGTACCGAAGAAAATTTAATGGTGAGATGTACGAGCTATACGCAGACATCAACATAGTCCAGCGAATTAAAACGCAGCGGCTGCGCTGGTTAGGCCATGTTATGCGAATTAAAGATGATGCTCCGGCCAAGAAAGTGTTTCTATCGGAACCCGCCTATGGAAGCAGAGGTAGAGGGCGGCCCCCACTCCGTTGGAAGGACCAGGTGGAAAACGATTTAAACTCCCTTGGTGTGACCAATTGGCGCCGTTTGGCGGAGCGAAGGAGCGACTGGCGCGCCTTGTTGGACGGCCATAACCGTTTAGACGGTTAAGCGCCAATTAAGTAAGTAAGTAATATTATTTTTATTGTTACAATTTTTGTTTACCTCTTTATGTATTTTAACTTCCTTTATTTTAGTTTTGTTTGATGTTCGTCAGCCAAATTCCATACAAAATCGGAGAATTTTGCAAGCCATATTTGGAGTAACATCCCGAAAAGCTAGAGTTTTGAAACACATTGGAACTCGGTGAAAATTTAACATAAGGAAAAAAATCATTTTGTTACCACTTTTTGTATTTCTAATTCCACTTATTGAAATAATTAATCATACTACACAACAAATTAATCATACTACACAACTAAATTTATGTTGTAAACTCTTGGTTATTAATATCAATATTAGTTTTAATTCCCATTACATCGGCACAAAATAAAACCTTGTTTTTGGATACTGGCTTAGTTAAACAGTCGGCTATCATTTCCTCTGATGGAATGAAACGTACATTAATTGTCCCTGATTTAACGTGATCGCGTATAAAATGGAATCTCACATCCACGTGTATGGATATTGGCTGATATGAGTCCGATTCCCCTAAAGCCAAGGCGGATTGGTTGTTGCAAAACACCTTTAACGCTTTCTGGCCGATGGATTTCCGAATTGTCTTAGCCATATCGCCTCCTGAACTGTCGCTGACATAGCAATGTATTCTGCCTCAGTTGTGGATAATGCCACTGTGGATTGCCTTTTGCTACCCCAAGATATAGCCCCAACAGATAATGTAAATACATATCCACTGCATGAACGGCGTTTATCGATGTCAGAAGCCCAGTAAGCATCTGAATAACCCACGAGAATTTCGGATCTGCAGAAAGATAATTTGTAATGACTTTTTGAATGCTTAGTGTTGAATCGACTAACATCGTTGACTGCGAACGCGATATCCGGTCGAATACCTTGAGCCAAATACAACAAGCACCCTACCGCCTCTTGATAAGGCACGTTTACCAGCTCCTCTGTGCTCAGCTGGGTCGATAGTTTTTGATTAACATCGCTCGGTGTTGATACCGGTTTCGAATCCGCCATACCAAATCTGTCTAAATGCGTATTTTCGTTGGTCTAAATAAATTCCGTTAATTAAAACCAATGCAATTTTTAGCCACAAGTAAATGTTTCATTTTAAATTTAGTATTCAGCTCCTTTACAAATTCGCCGCGCACTGAAGGGTCATTCCAAACCACCAAAATATCGTCAACATATATAGCGAGTATCAGTTTCACGTCTCGTTTAAAGTAGACACACGAATCGGTTTTGGATTTCTGCAAGCCCAAATATTGCAAAGTTTTATCCAGCAACATATTCCACTCTCTACCACTCTGTTTTAAACGGTAACCAGTCTTTTGAAGTTTGCAAATTTGTCCACTGTATTCGCCGCAACCGTCGGGGAGCTCCATGTAAATGTCCTCTGATAATTCGCTCTGCAGGTATGCTGTAACAGCATCTAGCTGGTCGATTTTTATACCCAATGTTACGGCTAGTGCTATCAAGTATCGTATCGAAGTATACCGCACCACAGGTGAATAAGTCTCTTGATAATCAATGCCGAACTGCTGTGAACAACCTTTAGCCTATAAACGTGCTTTGTACCGGGTTATAGCGTTGCATTCATCGCGCTTTGTTTGGAAAACCCACCTTGATTTTATTGGTTTACGACCAGTAGGGAGTTTGCAAATTATTCATGTTACATTCTCTTCATGCGATTTTATCTCAGACTGCATGGATAGTTTCCAACGTTAACAATCTGATCTACACAAAGCTTCTACTACTGTTTCTGGATCGCTTGAGATATTATGCAAATCCGCAAGATGACTGACAAACCCTTGACTTGAAAATTCACCCTTTGCTGCATTTCGTGAAGATTTTCGTATTGATAGGTAACGATATGTTTTCATCAGGAACATAAGCTTCTTCAGCAGCATCATTGTACGTTTCATTAATTGAGTCATTCGCAATGGCATCAGCACTGTCAGCCTTATTAATTGAGTCATTCGCAATAGCATCAGCACTATCACCTTTTCCAATGCCCTCACTGAAATTAGTTCATTTTGATCAGCCATTGGTACAAACGAAACAGTTCTCGGTTCGCTCTCCACAAAAACAACGTCACGACTGATTAAAATATTTTTTGTTTCTGGATCAATGCAGCGATACCCTTTTGTGAGGTTACTATAACCTGCCAAAATCATCTTTTTCGATTTTCGATCCCACTTATACCGACGTTGCTTTGGAATATGGACCATCACAGTTGATCCAAAAATACGCATATTACCTAAATCGACATTATTGCCTGTCCATAATTTTTCTGGAATCTCTCCATTCAATGCCGAACTAGGTGACCGATTTATTATGTACACCGCAGTGTTCACAGCTTCTGCCCAATACATTTTATTAAGGACAGCATCAAACATCATGCACTTAGCACGTTCTACAATCGCTCGGTTGTATCGCTCAACAAACCCATTTTGCTCCGGTGTATACACTGCTGACGTCTGGTGAACTCATCATTAAAGCCACTTGTGAATTTTTCATCCGCTCGTTTTATTTCAACAATAATACAATCTTTTTAAACGAAGTCTCATTCACGTTCTTATTCGGCTTCAATATGCATGCTATTAACGTTTATCCTGCCTTCGATTCCAAATAAAACATTAATTAGTAGATTGTTATATTATAACTGTTAAAGAAACAGGATTCGCCACGAGTAGGTGAGATGGAAACTTTGGATGGAGAAGCTATACATTGCGCTGGCAATGTAAGGGTAGTGCTACACAATCCCTTGAATCAGCTTGGTATTTTAGTCGCCGCTTACGAAATGCATACCTGCCGAGGGTATATTCTCAGCCCCCTAACCCGCTGGGGTTGCGAATAAGTCTGCAAATGCTGTCAGTGACGAAAAGCCCATGGGTAATTTTTTGGCAAACCCAGACTTGATTCGCGTCAACACTGACGAGGCACAACCCTGCTAAGAAAAATGTGTCCTAATTGAAAATGAAAAATGTTGCTTTGCCCGGAACTTTAACCCAGAACCTTCGGTGTGGTAAGGAGGGCAGGCTTTTACCACACCACGGCGCAGGGCCGTAGAGAGAAAATCCGGGCCAGGGACTAAACAATTTACGGGTCCCCTATAAAAAATCCACTAATACATTTGCCTAATTTTATTTAGTGGCGTTTCATTCATAAATCATTATTGATGGATTACATAGAAAAAAATTTTGCCACATCAACTAAATGATTTTTGCACTAAGAGCTGAAAATAAAATTAACACAGAATACTTACTATTTATACTAAAATTCTCTTTTCACAGCCACATATTGTTTCAACTAATCTTCTCTAGTTATTTGGTAAATTTCTGATAAATTTAATGATGATTATACATTTTAATTATTCAATATAGAAGGTTCGGATATCGGATGCTTTTTTCACTGCAACATTTTTTATAATAATATCAAAATTTAACTGTCTTGCCAAAACGGATTCAACACAAAGCGTGGCAAGTCCTAAAACTCGCTCTTTAGATAAACACGATCTATGAAAGTGTTTGTTTCTTGCAAGGACACTGAAATAACGTAGTGCAAATCAGTGACAGGTATAGTGCAAAAGATGCGTAAAGCAACACAAATGTTGGGGAAAATTGTATACAGATTTTGAACATAGACGGCATTTAGCAATTCCAATGGTGACAGACCTTTATCAAAATTTGCTTCGTAAATGTGTTTCAAGTGAATTATTTGGTATTCTAAGCTTTGAGAAATGTCAGACTTGTATTTGTCGACAAATTTTGCTGCGCTCGCCCGAATCGCAGTTTCATCCTTGTCTTCAAATTGCCACAAAAAGGAAAAGGTCTCGTTAAAATTTCTCATAGCTGCAAATCGTTCAGTAATGCCAGTGATTACCGAATCAACGATCACCAGGAATGTATTGTTTTTAAAATCAGACTCTGAGTCATCCGTAATCATCTCATTTAAATTATCTATGAAGAGAGCTCGGTACATTTTGTTTGAGGATGTCCCATCGTTGTGGAGTGCTGCTGAAAATAGTAAAACATTTTTGTACAACTCCGAAGAAAATAATTGCAGCCGTACAACATTCTGCAGCGTCAACACCACGTAATTTGAGACTGTGGGTTACAAAAGGCGAGTAATCAGTATTCGAGTTTTTGTCGCGAATGTGACGTAGTGCTCCGTTGCAAGCTCCTTTTATATTGGCGCCGTTATCGTACCCTTCCGCACGACAATCTTTTAATGGGATTTCATGTTTACTTAGAGTATGAAAAATTAGATCAGCGATTTTCCGACCAGTTTTTTGGTTACAATTCACGAAATTGTAAAATTTGTTGCTTTCGAATTGAAATGGCGTTAGCGCAAAATGAGCGTAGTCAACGTGACTAGCATCAGGCATACCATCAACGATAATAGCAAAATACTTGGCTTTCTTGCTTTGATCTAATATAGTTTCCCTCACGTGCTTTGCACAAATTTCTATAAACTCGTTCTGAATGTCTGGGGAAAGATAGTGAACTTGTAAACGTTTGTGCTGCTGTTGTGAAATCCTGACTTTCTCCAAATTATCTCTAAGTATCGGATCATAATGGCTTATAAGATCTTAGATGCCCAAAAAATGTCCCTTGTTTCGTTCACCAAGATATGTATATACTTGCGCCTTTAAAAGTTAGGCCTCTTTCACCCAAAAGTAAAATAGTGTCCAAAATTCTATATAAAGTTTCTTTCCACTTTTGAGTTTCAGTGATTAGCTGGTCATTGATAAGTGTATCAATTGCAGCTTCCTTTTGAGTTAGATTTTGTAAAGATCGCCATTGAATATAACATTTAAAGTGATGTTGAGTATATTTCAAATTTCCAATTTAAAGTATTGGTGCTTAATAGACAACATGGTAGGCAATAAAAAGCATTGCTACTGGCACTCCAGGCTGGCACAAATCCTAGGGCTGAACCCTCCCAGAGGGTGCCGGCTGGTAATATGCACAACAGTTTAGTTAGGGGAGTGCTAGCTAAGTTTAGGAATCATCTCCATTTGTGCCCCAGCTCCTTAATAGCTTAGGCATATGGAAATGGTTTTTAAACGTGGCCTCAAGGTGGGAACTGCACCACGCCCAGTTGAAAGGTTGGTCCACCCCTAATCCAGGGTGTTATGCGATTCCGTGCCCATTGGATGGTTTGCAGTCAGGGGCATCCGACTGTATTCTTACGGAGCTTCCAGATACCGGTCCACCTCCGGGAGTAATGGCGACTTGCTGCGGTATGGAGCTTTATCGCAGTCGACCACATTGTTTCCCCTATCCCTTAACTTCAGGCTGCCGAACGGTCTCACCTTAGTAGGCAGCTAACGAACAAGATGTAAAATGAGCAACAAAAACCTGGCCTCGAATCCCTGCACGGGTAAAGATGCCGCCCTTGGACTAGGCATTTAAAAAGTCCACAATTCGTCGGGAACCGCATAGACGGCGCCGACCAGGCCTTCAAGGCAACAAAAAAATCTTCGGCCACCTGTGCAAGCTAGCGGAAGAACTAAACCCCTTGAGGGCAAGTCCAATTCCGCAGCAGCCGGCAAAGCCAGCCCCAAAGAGGGAAAGCAACGTCCGAATGAGCAAGCACATGAGGCCCGTCCCACACCCGTACCGGGAACATCTTGTCAGCAGGTGGCTGGTAACAGCACTAAATCCTCCACGGACAAAAGTACTGCCTCCACCGCTGCAAAGCTACCTCGCAAGCCGGCTGAACCCCTTGAGGTTTCCAAGGCAAATAAGCGAATCCCGACTTCGGTACGCAACCAGCGGAACATTCGCAATGCCGTCAAAATCGTTGAGAAACTTGGCAACTCTCCCAGCGACAAGTTGACGGCAGAGCAAAAAAGTTCTCTGGCCTGGGCCAGGAAGATTATTGCTGCCAAGAAGAGCAGCAACAACAACCCCATCCCCCCTTCCCCTTCTGCCACCAAACTACCTTCTGACCCGAAGATGCCGGCCCTTAAGAGACAAAGGTATATGGGAAATGACTCGAGCGATCCCAAAAGGCACCGGTCTTCGACCTCTACCCCCCTGCCCTGACCAAAACCTTCAGCGAGGCGGCTAAGGCCAACTTTACGCTTGCGGTTTTGAACCGCGGTCACCCGGATGGGAACATAACCCCGGATAACTGGAAGGATGTCCTTAATGGCCTTCTCAAGATCTTTAAGGACATCATGACCAAGTATCCGGGGCCGGCTCCCACTATCCGTGATGCCTGCTGGTTCCAGGGTAGGGTCAAGCTTGTTTCCTGCGCCGATGAGCGCTCGTGCAACCTCCACAAACTCGCCATAGCTTCGCTAGGACAGCTGTGGCCTGGGGCCAGGTTGGATGCGGTCGGTGTGGAAGAAATTCCGAACAGACCGAGAGCTTGGGCCTGGGTCCCAGACGGCATAGCGGATCCTGGCGAGATCCTGAATACTATCGCGGAGTCGAATCAGGGGCTACCTTCGAGCGATTGGAGGATAGTCCGGGTCGGCGAGACAAGGGCGAAGCAGCGTTATGTTGGCTTCATCATAAACGAGGCTTCTCTCCCTTGGTTTGACGAATGTAGTGGATTATTAAGCTACGGCTTCTACTCCATCACGTTGAAAATTCGAAGGGATGGTACGAAGGAGGAAACACCGGACGAGGGTGAGCCTGTACCTCAGGGCAAGGGGTCAGAAAGAAACACCCCGAGTGGATCCGCTGCCCATGGCACTGGGGAAGGGAACCCCACCGCGCCGGAGGATCTGGTGATTGGGGATACCGCCTCGAGCGAATCCGCAACCGCCACAATGAATCTCACGGACCCATGCAACACCTTGAGTGGACATGGAGCCGATATCGAACTGGCACGCAGCACTCCGGATGCCGAGAGCGATACACTCTCGATATCTGAGTTTGCGGGCCAGTTCTTTACGGGCATGGACGAGCAGCTTCTGCTAGAATCCGACCCGTCGGATACCGAATTCGACGATACTATCGTAGAGGAGGCATCTGACGATACGGATCAGCAGAGGATGGACGTCGATGCCGCAAACGAACCGTAACGAGCGCGCAGGTACTGCAGATAAACCTGCACAATTCTAAGGCAGCCTCGGCTGCCCTAATCTTACGCCTCAGCACAACGTATGAGGACGTCGTTCTAGTCCAGGAGCCTTGGGTCGTTGGCAGCAAGGTCTGTGGACTCTTTTCTAAGGACTACCGGCTGGTGACACCGCCCGTGACAGGTAGAATCAGATCTTGTATTCTAGTAAAGAAAAATCTAGTATTTATTTTACTATCTCTTTTTAGTGACGAGGACTTTACCTGTATTAGCCTCGAGCTACAGGGACAAACAATCTGGCTGATTTCCGCATATCTCTCGCACGATTGCCCAACTTCTGTGCAGGACCGGCTCTGCACAGCGGTACGGGAGGCCCACAGTAAAGGGTTCCGGATAATAATTGGGGCCGATGCCAATGAACATCACACTGCTTGGGACTCTACCGACATTAACAGTAGGGGTGAGTCTCTTTTTGATTATATATAAGTAACAATCTAAGTATATGCAACTCTGGAGACAAACCAACTTTCATCACCTCAAACAGGAAGGAGGTTCTGGATGTTACTCTAGTTTCTGGGGCATTCTCTGACCTTTTCAAAAATTGGAGAGTTTCCAACGAAAACTCCTACTCTGATCATATGTATATCATTTTCACTCTGCTCTTGCGTACACCGCCTAGGGTGGCTTACAGGAATAGGAGACGTACGGACTGGAACCTCTATAAAATAGTCCCATCCTCTACTCTCCTAAAGAACGCTTCTCACGGTAGGCCGAGCCTACCGCTAACAACTGATGAAGCGCCTCCTTTAGACACAACATTTGCTTCTCTCGGTGAGCTAGACTCATCGTCAAAAATAGAAGAAGCAGTAGATCTTATCACCAAATCTTGTAACGCTACTTTCAAAGTAGCCTGCCCGGAGATTAAGGTGAGGGGTAAAAAGAAACCCTATTGGTGGAACCAAGAAATCTCCGAGCAGAGGAAAAACAGCAGAAAACTCTTTAACGAGGCTAAGCGCACGGGAATCTGGTCCCATTATAGGGACGCCTCTTTTAAGAAGTTAATCCAGAAGGCCAAAATGGACTCCTGGAAGAACTTCACCAATGGCATCGAAGAAATCTCAGAGGCCAATCGCCTACGAAAGGTCCTCTCCAAAAACACCATACCTCCAAGCTGCATTCGCACAACGAGCGGAGAATGGACTACTTCTAGTACGGAAATTCTCGAAACCCTGATCAGCACTCACTTTCCAGGCTGCAGATCTTAACCATACATCTAGCCTTTATAGTTACCGGAAAACACGTTCCGGTGCTTGGCGAACTCTTGCTAAATGCTCTTAATCTAACAAACACTTGGTCTATGGAATGCGGACTCAGCATCAGCAGTGAAAAAACTGAGATGGTGCTTTTTACCCGCAAACGCAGTATACCGGAATTAACCCCCCCGTCCCTAAACGGGAAGGAAATCACCGAGGTTAAATATCTCGGAGTTATTCTAGACAGGAAGATTGACTGGAAGCGAAATGTGGAGGAACGATCCAGGAAAGCCACAATGGCTCTCTACGCTTGTAAGTCGGCAATCGGAAAAAGGTGGGGTCTCCAGCCACGCATAGTTCATTGGATCTATTCGGCAGTGGTGAGACCCATACTCTTCTACGCCGTCACCGTATGGTGGACGGCACTCGATATCGAATCTAACAATAGTAAAGTAACGAGAGTGCAGAGGATGGCGGCAATGCTCACCAGCGGTGCCCTTCCTTCCACTCCCACCAAAGCTCTTGAAACCATATTATTCCTTCTCCCAACTGATCTATATGGTAGATACTGTGCCTCCTGCAACGCGGCAAGGCTCAACGCTATCGAACCATGGAGGAACTGCAGGTTTGGTCACACCCGGATCCTGAAGCAAGTCCCCGAAACCTTCTTGAAATTGGACCATACAACATCGCCCCCTTGCTGGGACAACAAATTTTCCACAAGAATCCCAGAGAGGAACGAGTGGGCAAACGGCGAGGAGCCGGGATCACACGAAATCTCCGTTTTTACAGATGGCTCTAAACTAAACAACAGAGTCGGCAGCGGGAAATTCTCGGAGAAGCTCAATCTTAGCGAGAGCTTTCGCCTACCTGATCACTGCAGTGTTTTTCAGGCTGAACTCATAGCTATCTGGGAAGCAGCCCGCTATCTTGCTAACCTGCAAGTAACCAATTCTATTTCAATTTTCTCTGACAGCCAAGCCGCCATAAAATCCCTGCAATGCAGTAACACCTCGTCACTAGTGGCATTGAAGTGCAGAGAAACCCTCAACAAACTAGCTGAAAATTGCAACCTAAGCATAATATGGGTTCCTGGCCACTGTGACATCTCAGGAAACTGCGCCGCGGATGAGCTAGCTAGAGAAGGCTCCAACTTGCAAACAAGAACCTCCGCTGGTTGGGCCAGCCCTCCTCTAAACACTTGCAAATACCACCTGCGATCTCTTTTCACGGATCAGGCAAACGCCAGATGGGCGAGGGAACCTACATGTAGTATACCCAAGCAAATCTGGCCTAAGCTGGATGAAAAGAGATCGCGATCTGTGATATTGTTAAACCGTATCTCTATAAGCCCACTATTGGGCCTTCTTACAGGTCACTGTCTCATGGGAACTCACGGTGCCTATATGGGCCTGCAGACAAATGACTTCTGCCGCAGCTGTAGGAACGAGGGGGAGATAGAAAGCGTTGAGCACTATATGTGCCACTGTCCCGCACTGTCAAAAACCAGGTACCAATGCCTCCACAGACACTCTTTTGAGTGCCTTGCGGAGCTTGAATCTAAAAACCCAAACGGCATCTTGCGTTTCATTAGGCAAACGCGCTGGTTTAGCCTCACTGTGGTCTAAACTGTCTTCTTCTTTGAAAGTAGGGTAATAGGAAATAGGGCCCCCCGCGTGGTAGCACAACGGGCCACAACGGCCTACGTGAGTCTCCGCTCGGACAGCGGAGGCAGCCACTCTAACCTAACCTAACCTACTGGCACTCCACATTAACCAATCGCGCTCCAATTTCTATCCATTTGGCAAGATTCTGTTTAACAGGGAGGTAGGAAATGCCTCGGCATGAAAATCACGTGGAAAAATAGCAGGCCATTTTTGATGACCTCGACGAATTATTCCGTTGACTTCTTCAAATCCCAAAAACTCGTTATTCACCGTACCGATATCGTTTAAATTATCTGGACTTTGATACAGAGTTAGTGGTATTGTTGGAAGACTTTTTGAAGATGAACCTTCATCGGTGTCACCACGAATACTTTAAAATTCATTCATTCATTCATTCAATTTCGGATTCATGTAAATATACATTATTGTTTGATGTTTTTATTGTCTCCTCACTGTTCGAAGGTTCAGGCAAAAAATCAGTTAATATGCGTTGCTTTTGAAATTAGGCTTAAAATTTGCACATGGGACAACTAAAGACTCTCCTGAATTAAAAAAAAATGTCTTAGTACCTCTAAATCGCGGGCCCCATGAGAAATTTCGGGCCCGGGGGGAATCCCCCCATCCCCCTCCCCTCTCGTCGTGCCTGCCACGGCGTCAAGATTTATCTCAAAAATTTTATGTTGAAGATCGCTTACTGGTAGTATTAAGTAATTCTTTGACCTTATTGATGCTACAAATAAGCCTTATACGTAAGAATATATCTAAAAAAAATTATCAATGCATATTATATGTAAATTATTTTTTATATGCACATACTGAATTACATGTAATAAGAGTCAGATTGGTTAGGAGCTATAAATAACATTACAAGTGCTATAACTTCTTAGTTTATTGACCAAAGCAACAATGTCATGAATTTGAAAACACTTTCATCTGGTTAAACAAAAAGGATACTTTAGGGGGATAAAAACCTATTAAGTGACATAATCAAGTGAAAACGACTTCATTCCTTCTGAATGAAGTGAACTTATGCGTTCCCTCTCGGACATCGAGACACTTCAAACCTCTTCTGCTGAAACAATGTAGAACGAATTTCGAACAAAATGAACCTTTTCGGCGTTTATGCCAAGATTATAACTCTCACTCAAACACATTTGATAGCTCGGATTCCCTTTTTTCTATAAAAAAGATTGTTCTCACCTCTCTAAATTAATGTATAATACGTTTGCTTCTGTTCTCTTTAAGTATTACGCTTGGCTGATGAAATTTCTTCTGTAGCTGAGCAGTCTCAGATCGTGACGCTTGACAAACCGCTGCCCATCAAAGACTCGGCAAAATAAAAAATAAAAAAAATAAGTTATTATATATATATATAAATCGATCGCGTGAACAGGATTAGCCTGGTTTCATTGGGCCACTTGAGGGCAGCACGCTGCCACAACGTCCATTAAAAAAAAAAAATAGTTCGAAAGGACATTAAAAGCAAATATGCAGAATTCCAAGACCAAAATAACGATATATCATTATCCAAAATTTGATGTAAAAGAACCAACTTACAATAAAAGAACTATTTGAGCTGTATTTCGAATGATCAAAAAAAAATTTAAAAAAGTGTATGAACTCAATTTAATGAGCCTGGTATAATAAAACCAACCAAAGCAACAATGTCATGAATTTGAAAACACTTTCGTCTGGTTAAACAAAAAGGATACTTTAGGGGGATAAAAACCTATTAAGTGACATAATCAAGTGAAAACGACTTCATAGTTCGAAAGGACATTAAAAGCAAATATGCAGAATTCCAAGATCAAAATAACGATGTATCATTATCCAAAATTTAATGTAAAAGAACCAACTTACAATAAAAGAACTGTTTGAGCTGTATTTCGAATGATCAAAAAAATTTAAAAAAGTGTATGAACTCAATTTAAGGTATAATAGAACCCGGTTTGTTTCACAAATTTATTGCGACTGACTGTTACATATTGCGAAAGAAATTTATAAGCCTAAAATATATTGGAAAAGTCCAGCTAATTGACATCGAATGATGTTGAGTGAAAAAATAGTAATAACAATTTACTTGTTGGATTTTTTGCGATCAGTTCAATAATTTTTATTTTTTATGATTTGTAGGCTAGTCTGATCTAATTTATGCTGGTGCAAATAAAACGATTAATTCACCTTACGTCCGACGTTCGCTGAATATTTCAGCATCCTCAGGGGCAACCCTATTTATTTTCAAATTAAATAAACAAACAAAAATATTTTATGCTGAAAAGCACATACATATAAATTAACACAGTAGCGCGCACTAGGTATTCGCATTGCCGAACACGAAGCAGACATAAAAAAACAAAAACCCACTACAGCCCTATCACAACATATGATTAGCAACGGCCATACAGCAGATTTTACCAACACGACAATTATTGATAAGGAGAAAAGAGAAATGACGAGATATACCTTGGAAAGCTTGCAAATTTTAGAAAACAGAGAAAGGACCATGAACAAGAAGGAAGATAGCGATAATATTGCCGCAGCATACATGCTTTGTCTAAACAGAAAACAAATTAGTTATGACAAGACTACCACACAAGGTGGTACTGATAAGTAAATGTTAATATTGTCCGATATTGTTGTAAGTGTAGAATTTTTGTTTACTTTAAAACTACTGTGTTAATTTATATGTATGTGCTTTTCAACATAAACTATTTTTGTTTGTTTATTTAATTTGAAAATAAATAGTGTTGCCCCTGAGGATGCTGAAATATTCAGCGAAACGTCGGGCGTAAGGTGAATTAATCGTTTTATTTGCACCAGCATAAATCAGATCAGACTAGCCTACAAATCATAAAAAAATAAAAAATAAAAAATAATAAAAATAACAATTTACATTAGAATGCACTTATTTTCAGGTTGAGAAATGTTCTTATGTGTACATTTGTATATCCATGGACAAAAGCCTAACTTACAAATCAATGAGTAATTATTATTGTAAATATGTACGTAAATATGCATATACATAAGTAAGTTAAGCACCCAGGCGGCCGTCGCATGATGTGCTTTATGTATGTAGATATGTATACCTAAAACACTGGCACAGTGGTGGATCAAAGTAATACAAATTTAATCTGCTGCAACATACTCCACCCGTTGAAAGATTTCTTTCAATATTTCACTCAACTGGTAATGGGGCTATCTTGTGCACTGGACGTCGTAAGGTACCTCGGTTGTTTAAAATATCGACCACACGTACACGTCCATCTGCTCCTGGGAATCTATTTATAATAAGACCAAGAGCCCAATGTTGTGGTGGCAAATTGTCATTATGAATAAATACTAGCTGACCAGTAATGATGTTTTCCCGCGTCTCAAGCGATTTGGAGCGCGCTTGTAATGTATGAAGATAATCGCGACGCCACAAGTCCCACAATCGCTGCTTTAGATAAGTGATTCGCTGCCAACTAGTTAGACGCGATTCTTTAATATCATTGAGTTGTGGCTCCGGTGTTGTGTGTAATGAAGTACCAATGAGCAAATGTGCCGTTGTCAGCGCCTCTCCATCGTTTGGGTCGTCAGTCAAAAGAGTTAGAGGAGTATGGCCTCCACCTCAATCACAACGGTTTGAAATGTTAAATTGGACTGCGAAATGTTTTTTATCCGCAGAGTCTTCATTGATTTGACAGCAGCTTCCCACAAACCACCAAAGTGCGGAGCTAGCGGAGGAATAAATCGAAATTCAAGACCGTGCTCGTTGCTAAACTGTTCCAAGTCAGATAATGATTGCTGGTTGTAGAACTGACGCTTAAATTCATCAAGTTGTGACTGTGCGCCCACAAAATTTGTAGCGTTGTCACAGTATATACGCTGCGGTATACCACGTCTGCCAATGAAACGCTTTAAAGAAAGAACAAAGTTATTAGTAGATAAATCAGAAATCAATTCTGCATGAACTGCTTTCGACGAAAAGCAGATAAATATGGTTAGGTATGTTTTGTAAGGTGCTTTTCCGCGAATGTGATACGATGTAAAAAATGGACCGCATAGGTCTATCATCAGCTGGAAGAGAGCCCATTATTTGTTGCACCAACTTCGGCTTGTAGTGGTAGCAATGCATGCAAGAATTTACTACTTTTCGGACCAATTCGCGTGCATTTATTACCTAAATTTGAGAACGCATAATTCCCATTAACACCTTGGGCCCTGCATGCTTGTTCATTAGATGCAAGTACTCTATAAATTTGCGCATAAATTTATGTTGTTTTGGCAATAAGGCAGGAAACTTTGCATTGTATTCGATTGGTACTTGCTCGAGTCTTCCTCTAAACCGTAGAACTAACTTAGTTGAAACTTGCAGCGACGTCTCGACCAAAAACGGGGACAGCTTCTGTAGTTCAGGCTTTAGTATCTTGCCTTCCTTGAGCAGCTTTATTTCATGGACATAGTATGAGTGCTGAATAGATGAAACTATGTATATTCATATGGTGATATGAATGTAGTTCATATGGTGATATGAATGCATAATTTTGCGATGAATTTTTGCTAGGCGGAATTTTGCTGAACGGCCTCAGTATGAATTTCATCACCCTCAATATGCGCCGGTACGATGAATACCTTGCAATGACACCTTCAATGATGTTATCATTACTGAAACCTATGCTGCAGTTGAGAGTAACATGTTTCCTCTATTCTATTCTATTCTAATTCTAATTTACTGAGAGATATCTTTGTTGGCTCTTTGGGCCATGATTCTGAGTCGCAAGAGAGAAACTTTGGTCCCTTAAACCATGTATTCAATAGGTCACGTGCCATACAACCACGTGATACAATGTCTGCCGGATTTTGTTTGGTTGGTACATATTTCCCATTGATGACTACTGAATTGTCCTGCAGCTCCGCAACTCGATTGGCAACGAAGCAGTTAAGAGTGGATGAATGCATCTTGGTCCATTGTAAAACTACGGTTGAATCGGTTCAAAAGTGGATACCTTTAATATATTGATATAGTTTAAATTTGATTTTTTTTCCATGTAGAACACAGTAAAACAGCTGTGCACAAACTCTAAGCCTTTAGTGGAGCCACCTTTGATTTTGATATCAACAACGTTGTGGTAAGTTGGCCGTTTATATTTGTGCGAAGATAAATACAACAGCCATACTCACGCTGAGATGCATCTGCAAACCCATGTACATCACATTTATAAGTCAAAGTGGATTGTACATACCTGGGTACTTCAATGTGGTTCAAATGTTGCAAGTCTTCCTCGATTAGCTTCCATTGAGTGATAAGCTTATTGGGTAGTGGCTCGTCACAGCCAATGCGACGTATCCAAGCTCTTGAACGAAGATTTTACAGCGAACTGTCATTGGACTTACCAAGCCTAATATGTCATACAAACGGGCAACTGTGGAAATTACAGACACTTGATGGCCAAAAATGGTGCGCATGACATGCCATATGTCATTGTGTTCAGCTGAAAAAGACTTAGAGGCTCATTTACAGATGTTCTCCAGTAAATTAATTGATAATTACGATCTTTTGGTTGTATAAAAAACTGACGATACATTTTACAAATGTCTGCGGTAATGCCGTAACGATGCAATCGAAGTGCTAATAATGTTAATATAAGATTTTGTTGAATTGTGGGCCCAACCATAACTAAATCGTTGAGGGAGCGACGAGCTGTAGTTTTAGCGGGCGCATCGAATACCGCACGTAACTTCGTTGTTGAACTTTCAGGCCGAACTACACAGTGGTGTGGGATTACGTAATGTGATAAAGTCACATCCAAATTGTGGATTGCGCTCATGTGTCCAAGATCCAAGTATTCTTGCATAAAAGATGTGTACATTTTTTTCAATATAGCATCACGTTCGAGACGACGTTCGAGTTGGAGAAAACGGCGCTCAGCAAACTCGATAGATCCTCCAAGTAAATTTGGAGACTGTTTAAATGGCAATAAAACTTGAATGCGGCCATTTTCTAGTACCTTTACTTTCTTTGTGAAATAATTTTCACATTCTTGTTCCTCGGGGGTATATGTGTTAGGTGTTACCTGGTCATATGCGAAATCTTCGAGCTCCCAGAATTTCTTCAAAATTGTATGGAGACCGCAACTCCTCACGACATTGCATGTGTATGGACTTAATTTAACGTGGTTATCGAGCTTTCCACCAACAATTCAGCCCAATGTGGTATTGATCAGACGCGGTGAGTTTTCACCGAGACTTAAGGTGTTTTCAGAGATAATGTCAAGGAATATTTGCGCGCCTAACAACAAATTGATTTTTTGTGGTCTAAAAAAGGGCGGATCAGTCAGTTCAATCCCTTTTGGCAAGTTCCAATTGGTTGTGTCCAAGCAATGAGCTGGTCGATGAAGCGAAATTCTTTTTGTGACGGCAAGGTCTGAAGTGAATTCATAACTAGAAAATCTTGATTTAATCACGGCTTTCACTGAAAACCTCAAATTGGTACGAACATCCGCAATGCCACAAAATTTCTTGATTATTTCGCTTGAACCCAAGTTAAAGTGTTTTAGCGAGCTCCGCAGTTATGAAATTAATTTCGGAGCATCAAGAATCAAGAAGAGCTCATGATGTTTGAATGCCCCATACTTATCCTTGTTTAACTCTAGAGCTGTAGGAATAAGGGCACGTCGCGAACTCTGTGAAACTAACGACAAAAGTGGTGGTTGCACAGAATTTGTGTCAGCATTTCGCTGTCTATTGTTATCCCCTGAAGTAACACGATGCAAAATGGTATGATGAGAATTTTGGCATACACGGAATTTTGAGTTTGAAGGGCATTTTGAGATCATGTGGCCTTTACGAAGGCAGTTGAGGCAAAGATTTAGTTGCTTGGTAAATTTATACCTATCACTTACAGATAACGACAAGAACTGTGGACAAATGGCTTAATAATGATCTGCTGACTGACATTTGCAACAAAATAATGCTGATTTGCTCTGTTTAGTGACGAAAGAGTTTGACGATTGTTTATTATTTGCACCTTTGCTCTTTCCTTGTTGCGGTTTGATGTTACTTTCAAGAAATTGGCAATGGCGACTTAATGTGTCATAACAGAACTCCAAGGAAGGTAACTTTTTGTAGTATTGCTTCCTGTCATAACTCAATTTTGACTGAAGGTCTACCTTTGATAGAACTAGGTGAATGATAATATCATTCATCACATTTTCTTCGGAGCCCAAAGATAACAATGAACCTCGGAGAGCAGAAACTGTGTCTACTAATGTGTGAAGATCTGATGGCTCCGACTTAAGAATAGTTGGAATATTGAACAAACTAGATATGTGCTCTAAAAATATTAATACTCTTTTGTCGTATCGCTCCGCAAGGGTTTTGAGCACAGTTTCATAGTTATCCTCCGATACTTGGAAAGGTGCGACTACATTCAATGCGTTGCCTGACAAAGAACTCAATAAGTACGTAACGTAGCAAATGCTACGCCGCAATATCTACTTCCCATTTAGCGCCCACCCTAACATCATATTTCCCATTTACTTCCCACCCCTAATATTGTATATACCGACATATATATACGTACATACCAGCCCAGCAACCATCGCGCAAGCACAAGGCAAGCCAGCGATGGTGAACGCACAATGCTTGAGAATTTTCATTCGTGGCGCGCTGTGCGTGACAATGCGAGCATAATTCCCACTGTGTTCATAGACACATATGAATAAAATGATTTGTCGGAATACACCAGGCACACTTCGCGTTAGGTAAGTGAAGTGCGTGCCGCCGCCATTGGCGGTCGACAAGGGGTGCCCTTTGGGTTAGGAGGGTGCGTTACAAGGTCGGTTCCACCGATGGTACGCCCCCTGCCTATCGGACGCCCTGCCGGTTCACCCACATTTCAGGTGAGTAAGACGGGACTTACACCCCTTATTACTCACTGGAAAGGTAATGCACGAGCAGCCTTCTTGGGTAGGAAGGAAACCCGTCCCAATGCCAGTGGCGTGGCGGATTCCCCCACTACCCTGGCAGACTGCCCTAGCCAATATAAAGACATTCTGGGAACTCCGTTTGGGTCGACGGGGGGTAAAGTTACAAGGCCGGTTCTGCCGATCTTTTGAGAGGAGATGGAGATCGCCGCCGAAGACGCCAGGCTAGTCACATCTACGTAAGACACCATGCCGGCCATTCCAATCAGAGCAACATTCCCCCAGCGCGAGCGCAGCAGCATAAGTAACACAGAGGTCATGAACACAATCCGCCGGTGGGATGTATATTACGCTGGAGGCGAGGCATTATACGACTTCCTGGAAAGGATTGAGGAACTGGCAGAATGCTATCTGATTAAGCCAGATCAACTCCTCTCAACCCTTCCAGAGATACTGCGTGCAAAGCCCTTCAATGTTTCCGCGTGCGAAAACAACAACTACACACATGGGCCGACTTCCGTTCCGAAGCCGGAACTCGATGACATTTTAACATGAGGGCAAAAAATTTTACTAGACGATTCGAATTTTGCTGCACTTAAAATAGTATTTTTGTATGTATATTATAATAAATAATTCATTCTTTCTTATGCATTTTGAAATTACAATGAAGCTGTAAATTATTTTTCCGCATAGCAGTCGTAAAAATTTGCGTAAAACTTCTAATCATGCGGCTTAGAAACCTAACAGAGCGCTTGTGCGTGGCGTAAAAAATCAGCCGACCCGCAACCCTGAGAATCAGAATCATCTAAGAGGTTACCAAACTTGACATCACAACCAAAAAACGAGCGTACATTCTTGAGCTCAAGCCTTCTATTCTTCACAGGTATATTACAATGCATAAAATCTGAAGGGCAAGTTTGGTCATACGTCATATAATAGTAATTGAATTGAATACATATTCTTCTGTTTGTCTCGCGTTATAAATTTTCTCTTACCTCTTATATGAAACATCTAAGCAACGAAGAATTACGTAAGAAATCCACCATATTGAGCAACTACTACACCCAAGATCTGGAGAAAAATTTGGAAAGTGAAATGCTCCTTTTCAAGGTATAGTGTTAACTACTTTGTACTCTTTACTTTAATTTTTAAAATAATTTTAATTGAGTTTTCGTGTTAACTTAAAATTTTGAATAACTTCAAAAAAAGAAAATTCTAATTAGTTGGAAAATATCTAAACTCAAAAATAAACAAAAATAAATTTTTATACTTAAAATCAAAATAAAAGATTTTTTAAAATATCAACTTGAATGTTGATATATTGGCGATCCTGCCAATGATCCTACAACTTTAAAACGAACTTTAAAACCAAAATCAACTTGGATCATAGACGAATTTATTTTGCTTTTATGTGATTTCGCAATATATAGTAACGTGATCATAATGCAGTACGCGCTGAAAAATTAACTGAATAAAAAAAAATTTATAAATAGCACTATTGAAATTCTTGTGCATATAATTTAACTATGTTTGTGTTCCCTATACATTTGTGAACAGGAAGCAATACAACAACATTCTTTGAAAATTTCATATAAAAGTCGCTGTAAATTATATATACGAAACATTAAAACAAAGAATAAGTGTTGAAAATCAAATTAAAAACATAAAAGTACGTATAACAGAAATTTACTAGTAAGCATTCTATGAATTTTATGCAACATAAACAAAATACAAAATAAAATTTGTTTACGATTTGTTAATTAATAAAGAACTCTAAAAACGTGTGTGTAAACTAATTAAAACATTTACAACGATTGGGTTATGCAAGCCACAACAACAATTTTGCACGCAATACACACAAGAACAGATTAAAAATGAAGACATCACGATGAAAATTAAGAGATTTACAAAGAAAACAACAAAGCCATTGCATATTTTAAAAGCATTACGATATCAAACAATACAGATATTAATTTCAAGAAATTTTTAAACAATCATCAATCAACTACTTATTAATTTTAATATTTTTTTATTAAATTTAATTTTATGTAAGTATAATTTTTATTTTAATATTAAATTTAAAATTTTTCAATTACAATTAAAATTAAAATTTTAAACCTTTTAACTTTCAAATTTATTTTAAGATTATTTTTATATTTTAACAATTTTAATATAAATTAATATAAATTAAATTATTTAAATTTACTTATTTTTTATATAAAATTAAATATTTTATTTTAACTGTTAACTCCCTTTCCAAAAAAAATCTTAAATATTTTCTTATTTTCAAATTTTTCATTTAAATTTCTTTTCATATGGTTCTACGTTCACCAATACGAACTCGTAATTTTACAAATTCAGAAAATCAAAATATCAACCATACAAATAACATCATGACTCACAATACAACTCAAAATTCTAACATTAATACAACACAAAACAACATCTCTAAAACAACACAAAATACTTCAACACAAGATAACTTTACAAATTTTCCTTCTACTAAATCTATTAAATTACCACAATTTTGGCAAGATTGTCCTGATGCCTGGTTTTTGCTTGTTGAAGGACAATTTGAAATTAACAATATCAATGATGATAATTTAAAATTTCAAAATGTTCTAATTACTCTTCAACGAGATACTATATCTAAAATTTTAGATGTTATTAACCCTCCTCCTCTTTTTAATAAATATGATACAATCAAAAAAATCCTATGTGAAAGATTTTCTCTTAGCGAAGAAAAACGATTAGAACAATTATTTTCAAAAACTGAACTTGGTGATCGTTCACCATCTGAATTATTCAGATTTATGAAATCACTTATAGGTTCTGACTCCATAGTTAGCCAAGAATTACTCTTTAAATTGTGGATTCGTAAATTACCACAAGAAATACAAATTCATTTGACTTCCAATAATAATCAAAACAGAGATGAAATTATTATTTTAGCTGACAAACTTTTTGATTTAATCAATAAACCTCATTCTTCCAAATCTCCTGTAGTCTCAAGTATAAATAATAATATTTTAGAACAATGCGTTAAAAATTTAACTGAATTAACTACGGCTATTTATCAAAATTTAAATAAAATTTCGAATGATATTAATCAATTACAAATCCGTTCAAGATCTAAAGATAGAAATAGATCTAAATCTCGAAATTTTTCAGGATCAAGAAATTTTTCAAACAATCGTAATTTTAATTCACAAACAACTATTTGTTGGTATCACAAACAATTTAAGAATAACGCTCTCAAATGTATACCCCCATGCAATTTTAATCAAAATCATAATTCAAATTACGAACAAAATTTAAACTGAAACGATCCATTATGACGGTGACGGATAATGGAACTATTATTAAACCTACTCGTCGCCAATTCATATTTGATAAATTCAATAAACTTAATTTTCTTATCGATACCGGCGCAGTTGTATCAGTTATTCCTTTTTCTAAATTTAAAATTTATAAAAGAAATTCGGATCTTACTTTGACCGCAGCAAACGGTTCTTCAATTGAAACTTTCGGTACAAAACTACTTAACATTGATTTAGGTTTAAGAAGAGATTTTGAATTTCCATTCATTATTGCGAACATTGATACACCAATTTTAGGAGCAAACTTTTTAGAAAAATTCGGAATTATTGTCAATATTAAAAATAAAGAAATAATAGATTCTACTACAAAAATTAAAGTTGCTGGATCTTCTGGATTTTCTGATATTTTCTCACTCAAAATTCCTATTGTCGAAAATAAGTTTTCAAAATTACTTAATGAATTTCCATCTATTACCTGTGAACCAGATTATACTAAAAAAGTTAAACACCATACGGTTCACAGGATAGAAACAAAAGGTATTTTACCATTTTCGAAACCCAGACGTCTTGATCCAATCAAACTTAAAATTGCTAAAGCTGAATTTGAATTTTTAGTTAAAACGGGTATATGCAGACCCTCAAATTCTCCTATTGCATCTCCACTTCATCTCGTTCCTAAAAAAGAACCAAATGATTGGAGACCTTGCGGAGACTATCGAAGACTTAATTTTATTACTACACCAGATCGGTATCCTTTACCACATATTCACGATTTAACAATTGATTTAAAAAACAAACAATTTTTTTCCAAAATTGATCTTGTGCGTGCTTACCACCAAATTCCAATGGCAGAAGAAGACATTCATAAAACTGCAATAACTACCCCTTTTGGAATGTTTGAATTCGTAAGAATGCCTTTCGGTTTACGAAACAGTGCTCAAACTTTCCAACGCTTTATTAATGAAGTATTTTCTGATTTCGATTTTGTATTTACATATATTGATGACATTCTTATTGCCAGTGTTAATGAAGATCAACATATAAATCATTTAAAATCAGTTTTCAAAAGACTTGAAGAATATAATTTAAATATTAAACCTTCAAAATGTACTCTCGGTGTAAATAAATTAAATTTCTTAAGTTACGAAATTTCAGGCGAAGGTATTAAACCATCTTTAGATAGAATTGAAATCATAACAAATTTTGAAAAACCAATTTCTATAAATAAATTACAAAAATTTTTAGGTATGATAAATTACTATCACAGATATATTAAAATGTTAGCAACAGAACTTAGTCCTCTTCATGAAATGTTAACACATGCAATTAAAAACAAACTCAAACAATTAAATTGGACAAATGAAACCACAACAGCTTTCGAAAATGTTAAACAACTTTTTGCTAAAAATATTTTACTTACACATTTCGACAAAAATGGTACTTTATCATTAGCAGTAGATGCATCAAATGTTGCTATTGGAGCAGTTCTTCAACAAACTAGCAATAATATACTAGAACCCTTAGCTTATTTTTCAAGAAAATTAACTACAACAGAAACTAAATATTCAACATTTGATCGTGAACTTTTGGCAATTTATAATTCAATTAAACATTTTCTTGAAGGTAGAACTTTTACAATTTATACTGATCATAAACCTTTAATTCATGTTCTAAATTCTAAAGTAGATAGATCTCCTCGTCAAATACGTCATCTTGAATATATTGCTCAATTTACAAATGATATTCAATATATACGTGGAAAAGACAACATAGTTGCCGACACACTTTCCCGTATTCCAGAAATAAATGCAATTTCAACTCAAAATATAAATTTAGAAACTTTATATAAAGAACAACAAACTGATACATTTTTACAAAAAACCATTTCTGATCAAAATTCTAAAAATAATTTAAAGGAAATTCATATTCCAGTTATTAATTTAAATATATGGTGTGATGTTTCTCTACAATCTTTTCGACCTTATGTTCCACATTCTATGAGAAGAATTATATTTGACAAAATTCACTCAAGTACAAATTCATCCAAGTATAAGAACAACTAGAAAATTAATTCAAAATAAATATTATTGGCCTAACATGCGTAAAGAGATTAACGATTGGACTTCATCTTGCATCAATTGTCAAAAATCCAAAATTTCAAGACATACTAAATCTCCTATCCAAAAAATTCAAATACCATCAGGCCGTTTTGAACATATTCATATGGATATTGTTGGACCTCTTCCAGTTTCAAATGGAAATTGTTATATTTTAACAATTATTGACAGATTTTCACGTTGGCCTGAAGCTTATCCACTTAAAGATATTTCAACAAATACTATAGTAAAAACTTTTATTCAAAATTATATACCACGATTTGGTATACCATTAAATATTACAGTAGATCAAGGTTCACAATTCACCTCAAAATTTTTTACAGAATTAACTAAACTTTTAGGTTCTCATAAAATTCATACGTCTCCTTACCATCCCCAAGCAAATGGCATGATAGAGAAATTTCATCGAACTTTAAAAGCAGCAATTATAGCATCAAACGACTCGGTTCATTGGTCTGACATTTTACCATTCATTCTACTTGGTTTACGAACTTCTATTAAAGAAGATTTAAAATGTTCATCTACTGAACTTGTTTATGGCCAAACACTTAGAATACCTGGTGAATTAATTATTTCAAATAGTAATAAAGAACATGATTTTTCTAATGACGCTCTTCATAAAATAAGAGAATATTTTTCACTTGTTCGTTCTAAAGTTTTTCATCATAACAAAGAAAATGTTTTCGTTCCTAAACAATTAGAAAATTGTGAGTATGTTTTTGTTAAAGTTCTTCGTAAATCTAATTTAGAATCACCTTATGAAGGACCTTTTAAAGTTATATCTAAGAAACATAAAACATTTACAATTCAATACAATAATACTATTAAAAATATTTCAATTGATTTACTTAAACCAGCAAACATACTTATTAACACTAATTTAAATACAAATACATTAAGCAACAAAAAACAAAAAAAAGTTACATTTAATATTATTTAATAATTTGTTTGTTTCAAATTTTCTTGGAGGGGGAGTAAATATAGTGTTAACTACTTTGTACTCTTTACTTTAATTTTTAAAATAATTTTAATTGAGTTTTCGTGTTAACTTAAAATTTTGAATAACTTCAAAAAAAAAAATTCTAATTAGTTGGAAAATATCTAAACTCAAAAATAAACAAAAATAAATTTTTATACTTAAAATCAAAATAAAAGATTTTTTAAAATATCAACTTGAATGTTGATATACAAGGCATACTGCATCGAAAAGAACATTTCAAATTATTCTCCGCTGGAACTGTTGAAAATGCTGAGACAGGATAATTTGCATATCTCTTACCCTAATATTGACAATACGCTGCGAATGTTTGTTTCAATTCCTATTGTAAATTGTAGCGCATAGTGATCGTTTTGTTTTAATACGCGTGAAAAACTACCTCAGATCTTCATTGGGCAAAGACAAACTGAATGCTCTTGGTTGTTGATGAAAGAATAAGAATTGTTTTTATCTATCGATTGTGATGATGTCATTTGCGAATTCGCAGGTGAAAAATCTAGACCCAAAGAAATGTAAATGAGGAATGTTAAATTAAGGTTAAATTAATATCAAACTACACTGTAATAAAGCAATGAAAATAGCAATCTTTTTGTTAAATATTGTTATTGTGAAAATAAGGGCGGCAAGTTATGTATTGCCTAGGATCTGCTTGATCCGCATGCAAAAGAATCGCTCTAGCCAATCCTTGGTGAATGGCGGTCAGAAGCCGTGACATAAATGCTGTGTTTGTTGCCCCTCTGTACGAATCGCAGCACCATTTGGCTTCTTGTCCTCCTCTTACACCTTCGTCATGACTACCCCCTTCCTTTAAGGCTTTCGAGGTCTTTTTCGACTTAGCCCGCTTCTATGGCCTAAGGATTGTTATCCTTGGGATTTATTTTCTTGAATCGCATATACATTGTTCCTATACGCCAGGGAATTTTGACAAGCTGCGTGTACAATATATCCTCCACCTGCTTTTTTATTTGGAAGCTGTAGTGCTGACCTTCCTCCGTAGGCCGAGATACAGTTAGTTCCAAACCCTTTTTCGGTGTATTCGGGTCTTTAGTCTACAGAGGTCCCAGCGTATCCTCCGATTTCATCACGAATGGTGTCCATACTTTAAATTTTGGTAGCGTGGGGATCTGTATCTTATCCACCACCTCAAACCGCATGTTCGTGGCTTGGCTTCCTCCAGCCTCTGCAAGCTCGCGATGTTGTCGTACGCTATCATCTTCCTATGATTGTACCTCCGCCAGAATCAAAGGTTGGATGTGGCTTACTTGGTTCCTGCAGTATCTTCTTGAGAATTAAATAATAATAAGCTTCCATTCTACAGATCTGCACTTTTCAGTAGTCATCTGTCCGAAATAATAGCTACGATCAGTTCTGTCCGGTCGATCACTGCTCCCAAGCGTTGGACAATTCTTAGTGTGGAGCGGTACTGCGAGAGAGCTTTCTTACTCCCTCTGCTCTGTACCCGCCTCCAATGTACTTCTCCTTGTATTTTCATGCTTTCCCATCACGGAGCTCAATGCCTCTCAACTACTTTTGTTCCCCGAGTCGGACGCATCGCTTATTGTGCGTTTGTCTTACTTGGCTTTCGACCCCGTTTTCATTCTCTCAACCTCCTTATCCAAATAATAAATGGAGTCGCTCATCTTGGTCATACGACCACCTGCCCAACAAAGCAGGATCGGCAGAACAATATTAAATCTGGTGAAAAGTCGTTCACCACATCAGCGCTCCTTACCATGATAAGGCCATCAGAGGCCTGGTATCGGGAAGGTTCCATTGGAATATATCCCCTGGCTACAAATCATCCAATATGAACGGTATTTCTTGGTCACCAATATCACGCCGCTCTCCTACGAGGCGAAACGACGTAGATGCAATCCCCTAAACATCTCAGCTACATATTCGGCCGCCATGGAATTCGGCTAAGCCCTCGCCTCGTCCAAAAGTGCCTAGCCTATTGAGCGGTCTTGAAAATAGTGCCAAGGATTATAATAAAAGCTGCTGTTGTTGTTGTTGTAGCAGTGCTTCGCCCCATCAATAGGTGCGACCGATCACAAATTGTCATCAATATCCTCTAACGGCAGTCCTGTTTCAACAGGGGTGGACCATAATGTGAGGGGTGTTAGAGGCGTTGGTTCTACATTACAATTAAAGAGATGGTTGGTGTCATGTGGGGATACATTGCAAGCAGGGCATACATTTTATATGTCGGGGCTGATTCTAGATAAGCATGAGTTTAACCTGTTACAGTATCCAGATCTAAGTTGAGCTAGAGTGACTCGCGTTTCCCTGGGGAGTGTGCGTTCCTCCTCCGCAAGTT
The DNA here is from genome assembly GCF_040869045.1 of Eurosta solidaginis. Taxonomy (NCBI): domain Eukaryota; kingdom Metazoa; phylum Arthropoda; class Insecta; order Diptera; family Tephritidae; genus Eurosta; species Eurosta solidaginis. The sequence continues at coordinate 214,178,663 of NC_090319.1, read as the reverse complement.
TTGGGTACTGTTCTTTGAGTACTGGATTCACGGGGCAATTCCTGGCATAAAGGTACGGCTCCTGTTTGTGGAGTTCACTGAGGACCTGCTTGCGTTTTTTGCTTCATATGGCTGAGCTCTGGTGCCGTATTTCCTCAAAATGCTTACGGAGATGACTCCTTAAGCCCCTGGGCGGTGTTGGCTCATCAATCAGATGTCTGTTGGGATGCCCAGGCTTCTGCGTATTCAACAGGAACTCTTTGGATAGCATCTCATTTCTCTCCCTGATGGGGAGTATTCTTGCCTCATTATGTAGATGGTGCTCTGGGGACATAAGAAGGCAGCCCGTTGCGGTTTTGAGAGCAGTGGCAGGCCTGTAGCTTCTTTCAGTGTGTAGCTTTTAAGCTTGGCGACCAAATAGGGTACGCTTAACATGCAATCGGCTGGCCAATTGCTTTGTAAGTGGTAATGAGCGTTTCTTTGTCTTTTCCGCAAGTACTGCTAGCAAGAGAGTTGAGGATTTTATTACGGCTCTGGATTTTCGGTACAATTGCGGCTGCATGCTCATCAAAATGTAGATCCTGATCAAAGGCCGCACCCAAGATTTTTGGATGTGGGAAAGTCCGCAGCGTAGTGCCAACGACGAGGATGTTCAAAATTGTCGACATTTGGGACGTCCATGTTGTAAACAAGGTCGCGGAGGATTTAGTCGGTGATAATGCCAGGTTTCGCCAGGCGAAAAATTGGAGAAATGAGGGAGGTAGCCGTTTATTGTGTTACATAGCTCATCGATTTGTGGGCATAGGCCTGTGGCCATTATTGTGCAGTCATCGGCGTAGGAAACGATAGTAACTCCTTCTGGTGGCGAAGGCAGCTTTGATAATTAGAAGTTAAACAAAAGTGGGGATAGGACATCACCCTGTGACACCTCTTTTTTAATTCTTTTTGGTTTTGATGTTTCGTTTCTAAATTCCACCGACGCCTGCCGACCACCCAGATAATTTGCGGTCCATATTTTAAGACATGGGGGAAGGGTAGACCCTTCCAGGTATTGAAGTGACGTGCCATGGTTGACCGTATCAAAAGCTTTTGACAGGTCTAGCGCAACGAGTACTGTTCTATGGTGGAGGTTTTAATTTAAACCGTAATTTATCTGGGTGCTAATGGCATTTAGCGCGGTGGTAGTGCTATGGAGTTTTCTGAAGCCATGCTGATGCCAGGCTAGCTGCAAATTTGCTTTGAAGTAGGAGAGCAAAATGGCTTCAAGCGTCTTGTCTACTGGCGATAGGAGAGATATCGGGCGATATGACTCTCCTATGTTAGCTGGTTTCCCAGGCATTAGTAGCGGGACCACCTTGGCCATTTTCCATTTTTCGGAGAAATTTTTCAAACAATCGTAATTTTAATTCACAAACAACTATTTGTTGGTATCACAAAAAATTTAAGAATAACGCTCTCAAATGTATACCCCCATGCAATTTTAATCAAAATCATAATTCAAATTACGAACAAAATTTAAACTGAAACGATCCATTATGATGGTGACGGATAATGGAACTATTATTAAACCTACTCGTCGCCTATTCATATTTGATAAATTCAATAAACTTAATTTTCTTATCGATACCGGCGCAGTTGTATCAGTTATTCCTTTTTCTAAATTTAAAATTTATAAAAGAAATTCGGATCTTACTTTGACCGCAGCAAACGGTTCTTCAATTGAAACTTTCGGTACAAAACTACTTAACATTGATTTAGGTTTAAGAAGAAATTCCGGTATAATCGCTTTTAACCTCGTTAGTTTCCTACCTATGGTGTTCATTCATAAGTACTCCGTGAACAAAGTTTCGAATTGTAGGTATATTATGCAAAACTGCAATTAATACTTTACTTTTTTATTGTTTAAAATAGGATGCAACGCTCAATGTCACACGGGACAACTGGAATTTTTATTGATAAAAAATAGGTATTTTACATAGTAATAATATATTTGAGCCCACTGAAATTGAAAAATTTAGGTAAAACTGCATTTAGTGTTTTTGTTATGATGTTTGGAAAGATAATGCTTTACTTTTTTTATTGTTTCAAAGCTGTATTCAACCCTCAAGGTCACTCGAGAAAACTGGGATTTTTATTGAGAAGAAAGAAGAATCATTCAGCGCTGTTTTCTGGTGTGCAACTTGTTTATTAATATTTTCACACGCAACATGAGTGCAAAAGAGATAGACTTCCAAATATCAATGAAAAATTACAAAACTTACCGCAAACTATTGATGTACACAGCAATATTTAAACCCCCAATAAATAGCGAGCAGTTTTCCGTTTTCTGACTTTTATCACATTTTTAATAGTTACTCCGAAAATCGCAAATTTCCGCAGCTTTTTTTTATTTGATTATGTTTAGGTAGGCTATAAATCAACATAAAATGTAAAGCATGGGTAAACGTGGGCAACTGTCAAAAGTCTCGATGAACTTTAAAAAAACTTTTTTTCACCATATTTTATTATGCAATTATTTTTAGGTAAACATAAACATAATATTAAAAACATATTCATTGTTTCATATTCTTCGAAAAACGAGGTTTCCAGAAATATATAACACATCATACCTTTTCCTGTAACGTATAACATTAAAATCAATTTGAGAGTGATGAAGGGAATTGGCTTAACATGGACGTCCGTCAAAACTTAAAGTTTGTGATATTGTAAAAAAATCATATCATATAATATGTATAATTTTTCGATATTATAATCTAGTTTGTTCCTTAAACTAATGATTGAAATAAAAAAGCATGCCAGTAGCGACATCGAAAAAATCATTTTTACTCAGCAGTTGTTCTAGGATTTTCCATAGTGCACCGCCGCCGGTATATAATAGAGCCTACGCCGCCGCCGATTAAGTGACCGGCGTAAGCCTCTACTAGAAACCTGAAACTTAGAACCAGCTTCAGAATCCCATGACAACGCAACTTAAGGGAAAACAATTTTCGCTAGGTAGTCCAGGGATTGTGGAAAATCAAAAAAATGCAGTTCCTAGTTGGCCAATAACACTGGACCACGAATTTCAACTTTTTATCTTTACCAGAAACGCCGTTATGAAATTCGTATGTAAAATCACCCCCTGATTTCGAAAATTGGGTTCATTTTTGATTCTATGGTACGGTTTTTAAGATATTTGCAATTTACCGTTATTCGAAAAAACCAAAAAGATGGCTCCCTTTAATTACGTATATCTCACGAATGGGTAAAGCAATTGCAAAAATGTTTACAGAATCGGAAAGACGATAAAATTTTCTATGAATGCATCATACACTGTTTTTTGCTCAACCAGACAGTTTTCGAGATATTAGCTTATCATTTCAGATTTTTGTTTTTTTATGAAAAAATATGAAAAAAATTACTTTTTGCGAGGGCAACATTCCAAATCACAACTTTTTATCCAGATATTTTTCCTTTGCGTAAATCTCTGTTTAATTAGAAAAAAGATAAGCTATCATCGAATAAAATCGATGCAAAACTACGTAAGTTATAAGCGATCAAATAAAAATACCCAGGTTGCGCAACTTCAATGTATGTATACATACATATATTAAAGGTATAAAGTGCAAATGGGATATTATCCGGATAAACGAATAACACCATAACAATGATAGTACTTTTTCTTTAAATAAATCAAATAGTACTTTTAATACTCGAATTGTTTTATAGTAGGTAGAGTGGTTGCATCGAAAGGAAGAGTGGTTGGGTTCGAAAGCTGCTGTAGGCATGTAGTTATAAACATGTATTTCCGTCACAAAGTATGCAGGTAGATTTTAAAAATTATAAGACACAGAAAATTTTTAGAGCCTACATCTAAAGCAGGTAGTATTTTCTTTTCCCGGCTTCGTATGAACCTTTCTGTCTAGGTCAGATTTGATTTTTTAAATTTTATTCTTGTTCCGAGTATAAATATGAGTTAATGCGCCTTGAAACTTCATCACATCTGCAAGGCTCGCCGGAGATACTTCAGTTCATAAGTCAAATTTCAAAACCGTGATTTAGTAAAAAAAGCTCATGTCGCCAAAGTTGGGTATTTTTATTTGATCGCTTATAACTTACGTAGTTTTACATCGATTTTCTTAAGTTATAGCTTATCTTTTTTCTAATTAAACGGAGCTTTACGTAGAGAAAAAACATCTGGAAAAAAGTTGTGGTTTTGGAATGCTGCCCTCGCAAAGAGTAATTTTTTTCATATTTTTTCATAAAAAAAACAAAAATCTGAAATTATAAACTAATATCTCGAAAACTATCTGGTTGAGCAAAAAACAAGGTATTATGTATTTATAGCAAATTTCATTGTCTTTCCGATTCTGTAAACCTTTTTGCAATTGCAAACGCGTTCGTGAGATATACGTAATTAAAGGGAGCCATCTTTTTGGTTTTTTCGAATAACGGTAAATTGCAAATATCTCAAAAACGGTACCATAGAATCAAAAATGAACTCGATTTTCGAAATCAGGGGGTGGTTTTACATACGAATTTCATAACGGCGTCTCTGGTAAATTTTGGCCGTCGACCAGTGTAACCGGCAAAGTGTCTTTGCCGGAATATTCAGAGGATAGCAACTCCGAACCAGATGTGGATCTCGAAAACCAATATTACAATAGTAAAGCGCTAAAGGAAGATAATCCTAATGGAGCGCTGGCTTCGTTTCAAAAGGTGATTGACCTGGAAAGAGGTGAAAAGGGAGAGTGGGGATTCAAGGCGCTTAAGCAAATGATTAAGATAAATTTTGGTAAAAGTCTAGTTGAGGGGTCGACTGCTAATACGCTAACAAAAATATCGGGAGAGGTGTCAAAAGACGCGTATTAATCTCGAGAACAATAATCCGAAGGCGGAAAAGAAAAAAAATTTCTCTGTCCGGAGATATTTGCATTTGAAGTTGGCGATTTTCATGTGGTTGTTGTTGGTCGTACCCACAAAAAAAATTGTGCATCACCGGGGCGGTAGCCACATTTATACCACACACCAGGACTTGGCATGGCGTAGCCCAGGGTTATTTCTTATAAGCGCGGCCGAAGGCCGCCAACGCATAAAGGTGTTCTGCGCAAAAATACTATGGATCCCACCCCCGGTTTCGGAGGTACCCGCGGGTCTTTTTTCGATTTTTCGTTAATATCTTTTGAACGAGTTAAAAAAATTTATTTTTCGCCTTCGGCTCATTAATACTGATGTCAAGACGCGTCGTTTGACACCTCTCTCGATATTTTTGGTAGCGTATTAGCAGTCGACCCCTCAACTAGCCTCTTACCTAAATTTTAAATTGGTAATTATATGGATGAAGTGAAGAATTCCCCAACATTTTAATAAATACTTGTATTATAGAATAATTATAATGAAATTTTGTTGCGTCTTATATTCCGCCCAGTCAGATATTTCTGTATACTTAAAACATTCTTCCCTATTGAAATTTATATTTGCTATGTCAAGGTCTGTTGATTCTGTCTTAGTGGCTGGCGATTTTAATCTGCCCTTTGCGTCGTGGAATTTTATTGACGGAATGCTAGTTCCCACTGCTTGTAATGTTGTATTCTACGAGTTTTTAAATGACCTTGCAGACATTGGTCTTTATCAACTTAACAGAACTCATAATAAATTTGGCAAATATCTTGATTTGATTTTTTCAGACGACACATCGAATTGTTCTGTTACTCGATGTGATCCAGTGGTATTGCCTGAGGATGTTTATCATCCAACACTTTTAATTTACCTGGATTGTCTTAGCTTACCGGTGCAGAACACTACCGATCCGAATGCGTCTTCGCGCCGGTTTCTGTTTAGAAAGGCCAATTGGTCTTTACTAATCGACGAAGTCTCTAAAATAAAGTGGCCTGAGTACGACGGAGATATTTGAAGCGAGCTCCGTCCATTTCACCAACGTTTTACATGCGATATTCTTCAAATGTGTGCCTTTTTCCAAAACCTCCTCAGCATCTCCAGCTACTGCTTGGAGCTCTAGAGAACTTAATTATCTAAAAAACAAAAAACACGCTTCTTCAAGCGTTTCAAATTATCTGGCTCTAATAGTGACTATGCTGCATACTCCATCTTGCGCCTTAAGTATAACAGGCTACAGATAAGATGCTATAAGAATTATCTGATGAAGATTAAGCATCGGATCTCTTCCAATCCAAAAACATTTTATTCCCTCGTCAACTCCAAAAGAAAAAGTAAAGGGTTTCCTTCTGTAATGAAGTATGACGATCGGATTTCTAGCATTGACTCCGAGATTACAAATATGTTTGCTGACTTTTTTAAATCCAATTACTCGACTATCCCTGACTCCCCTCCGGTGGATTATCAATACATGTTACCTTGGCGTAACTCAGTAGGTATCCCATATATTCATACAGATGAGGTACTAAGGCATCTGGAAAGTCTGAAAATTTCCTACTACAGTGGACCTGATGAAATACCATCTGTTGTGCTGAGAACTTGCGCTGAATTTCTTTGTCAACCCCTTACCTGCTTATTTAATGCCTCTTTGAGGCAAGGGATATTCCCTAAAAAGTGGAAGGATTCGTTTATAATACCACTTTATAAAAGTGGGAGTAGATCTTGTGTCCCAAACTATAGAGGAATAGCCAAACTTTGTGCTAATCCAAAACTATTTGAATCAGTTGTCACAAATCAACTGGCTTTTGCAGTATCTTCGGCAGTGGACCTGTCACAACATGGCTTTTGCAGGGGTAAGTCCATTGTGTTTAACTTGCTGGAGTTCACAACCCTCGTATCCAATAACTTAAGGACGAACTGCGAAGTTGATGTTATTTACACTGATTTCAGTAAGGCGTTTGATAAAGTTTCCCATTCCTTACTCCTACTAAAACTCGATAGATTGGATTTTCCATCACGGCTTCTCTCTTGGGTCTCTTCGTACTTGGTAGGTAGAAAGCAAACCGTTGTGTTTAACAATTGCTTGTCTGAATTCATCAATGTATCTTCTGGAGTTCCACAGGGCAGTCACCTTGGTCCAGTGTTGTTTCTGCTCTTCATTAATGACCTCCCAAATGTTTTGAAGCGCTGCATACCGCTGATGTACGTTGACGATGTCAAACTGGTTATGCCCATTCGCTCACCTGAAGATAGGGCACTTCTTCAGTCGGATGTGAATAGCCTGGTTGAGTGGTGTGACGTGAACGTCATGTCACTAAATTTACCGAAGTACAAGTTTATGTGTTTTACGAGGAAATCTTTTAAAACCTATCAGTACATGATAGGCGATTATATCGTTAAGCAAGTCACAAACTTTACTGATCTTGGCGTTATAATGGACCCTAAACTGGACTTCAAATTACATATCGAATCGTGTGTAAATAGGGCTAGAGGCACTTTGGCTTTCGTAAAAAGGTGGCCAAAGGAATTCAGTGACCCCTATGTCACTAAAACTCTTTTTTTATCGTTAGTAAGACCTATATTGGAATATGCTTCCATTATCTGGAACCCGCGTTATCAGGTTCATAGCGAAAAATTGGAATCGGTCCAGAAGCAATTTTTGCTCTTTGCTTTAAATCATTTGCCCTGGGATTCATCAAGGAACCTACCGCCCTATTGCAGCCGGTTAAAACTTTTACAGCTGCCTTCACTACAGAGCCGTAGGGAGATGCTTGGCGTTTTATTTATGGTAAAACTATTAAGAGGGATGATAAACAGTCCATTTTTGCTTGGCGGGGTGATGTTTAATGTCTCTTTTAGGCCCTCTCGGTATTTCCAACCGCTATATTTAAATACTTTTAGATCGAATTTTCAAATGCATGAACCACTTCATTGTCTGTGTCAAGATTTCAATAATCACTGTAATAATATTGATACTTGCGACACACTTTACAGTATAAAAAAATATATACTCACTGCCTTGAACTCCTAACTGTTTCACATGTTAAACTAAATCTGTAACCTGCTCCAGTTACTTTGGGCGGGTGGCTTGGAATCACGTCCTTTCCAACCTCCCACACATTGCAGCCCTACTCATTGTGTGTTAAATATACATCAGCTGCTCGAAATCACGTCCATTCCGGCAGCACTAATAATCAATAGTTTCCTTGGGCTTGTGGCTTGGAATCACGTCCTTTCCAACCTCCCACACATCACAGCCCGTCTCATTGTGTGTTAAATATTCATCAGCTGCTGGAAATCACGTCCATTCCGACAGCACTAATAATCAATAATTACTTTGGGCGGGTGACTTGGAATCACGTCCTTTCCAAACTCCCACACATCGCAGCCCTACTATTGTGTGTTAAATATACATCAGCTGCTCGAAATCACGTCCATTCCGACAGCACTGATAATCAATTCCGTTGCTCGGCATCACAGTCCATCCCGACAACTGATTCACTGTCCGGAGATATTTGCATTTGAAGTTGGCGATTTTCATGTGGTTGTTGTTGTTTGTACCCACAAAAAAAATTGTGCATCACCGGGGCGGTAGCCACATTTATAGCACACACCAGGACTTGGCATGGCGTAGCCCAGGGTTATTTCTTATAAGCACGGTCGAAGGCCGCCAACGCATAAAGGTGTTCTGCGCAAAAAGCTATGGATCCCACCCCCGGTTTCGGAGGTACCCGCGGGTCTTTTTTCGATTTTTCGTTAATATCTTTTGAACGAGTTAAAAAAATTTATTTTTCGCCTTCGGCTCATTAATACTGATGTCAAGACGCGTCGTTTGACACCTCTCTCGATATTTTTGGTAGCGTATTAGCAGTCGACTCCTCAACTAGCCTCTTACCTAAATTTTAAATTGGTAATTATATGGATGAAGTGAAGAATTCCCCAACATTTTAATAAATACTTGTATTATAGAATAATTATAATGAAATTTTGTTGCGTCTTATATTCCGCCCAGTCAGATATTTCTGTATACTTAAAACATTCTTCCCTATTGAAATTTATATTTGCTATGTCAAGGTCTGTTGATTCTGTCTTAGTGGCTGGCGATTTTAATCTGCCCTTTGCGTCGTGGAATTTTATTGACGGAATGCTAGTTCCCACTGCTTGTAATGTTGTATTCTACGAGTTTTTAAATGACCTTGCAGACATTGGTCTTTATCAACTTAACAGAATTCATAATAAATTTGGCAAATATCTTGATTTGATTTTTTCAGACGACACATCGAATTGTTCTGTTACTCGATGTGATCCAGTGGTATTGCCTGAGGATGTTTATCATCCAACACTTTTAATTTACCTGGATTGTCTTAGCTTACCGGTGCGGAACACTACCGATCCGAATGCGTCTTCTCGCCGGTTTCTGTTTAGAAAGGCCAATTGGTCTTTACTAATCGACGAAGTCTCTAAAATAAAGTGGCCTGAGTACGACGGAGATATTTGAAGCGAGCTCCGTCCATTTCACCAACGTTTTACATGCGATATTCTTCAAATGTGTGCCTTTTTCCAAAACCTCCTCAGCATCTCCAGCTACTGCTTGGAGCTCTAGAGAACTTAATTATCTAAAAAACAAAAAACACGCTTCTTCAAGCGTTTCAAATTATCTGGCTCTAATAGTGACTATGCTGCATACTCCATCTTGCGCCTTAAGTATAACAGGCTACAGATAAGATGCTATAAGAATTATCTGATGAAGATTAAGCATCGGATCTCTTCCAATCCAAAAACATTTTATTCCCTCGTCAACTCCAAAAGAAAAAGTAAAGGGTTTCCTTCTGTAATGAAGTATGACGAGCGGATTTCTAGAATTGACTCCGAGATTACAAATATGTTTGCTGACTTTTTTAAATCCAATTACTCGACTATCCCTGACTCCCCTCCGGTGGATTATCAATACATGTTACCTTGGCGTAACTCAGTAGGTATCCCATATATTCATACAGATGAGGTACTAAGGCATCTGGAAAGTCTGGAAATTTCCTACTACAGTGGACCTGATGAAATACCATCTGTTGTGCTGAGAACTTGCGCTCAATTTCTTTGTCAACCCCTTACCTGCTTATTTAATGCCTCTTTGAGGCAAGGGATATTCCCTAAAAAGTGGAAGGATTCGTTTATAATACCACTTTATAAAAGTGGGAGTAGATCTTGTGTCCCAAACTATAGAGGAATAGCCAAACTTTGTGCTAATCCAAAACTATTTGAATCAGTTGTCACAAATCAACTGGCTTTTGCAGTATCTTCGGCAGTGGACCTGTCACAACATGGCTTTTGCAGGGGTAAGTCCATTGTGTTTAACTTGCTGGAGTTCACAACCCTCGTATCCAATAACTTAAGGACGAACTGCGAAGTTGATGTTATTTACACTGATTTCAGTAAGGCGTTTGATAAAGTTTCCCATCCCTTACTCCTACTAAAACTCGATAGATTGGGTTTTCCATCACGGCTTCTCTCTTGGGTCTCTTCGTACTTGGTAGGTAGAAAGCAAACCGTTGTGTTTAACAATTACTTGTCTGAATTCATCAATGTATCTTCTGGAGTTCCACAGGGCAGTCACCTTGGTCCAGTGTTGTTTCTGCTCTTCATTAATGACCTCCCAAATGTTTTGAAGCGCTGCATACCGCTGATGTACGTTGACGATGTCAAACTGGTTATGCCCATTCGCTCACCTGAAGATAGGGCACTTCTTCAATCGGATGTGAATAGCCTGGTTGAGTGGTGTGACGTGAACGTCATGTGACTAAATTTACTGAAGTACAAGTTTATGTGTTTTACGAGGAAATCTTTTAAAACCTATCAGTACATGATAGGCGATTATATCGTTAAGCAAGTCACAAACTTTACTGATCTTGTCGTTATAATGGACCCTAAACTGGACTTCAAATTACATATCGAATCGTGTGTGAATAGGGCTAGAGGCACTTTGGCTTTCGTAAAAAGGTGGCCAAAGGAATTCAGTGACACCTATGTCACTAAAACTCTTTTTTTATCGTTAGTAAGACCTATATTGGAATATGCTTCCATTATCTGGAACCCGCGTTATCAGGTTCATAGCGAAAAATTGGAATCGGTCCAGAAGCAATTTTTGCTCTTTGCTTTAAATCATTTGCCCTGGGATTCATCAAGGAACCTACCGCCCTATTGCAGCCGGTTAAAACTTTTACAGCTGCCTTCACTACAGAGCCGTAGGGAGATGCTTGGCGTTTTATTTATGGTAAAACTATTAAGAGGGATGATAAACAGTCCATTTTTGCTTGGCGGGGTGATGTTTAATGTCTCTTTTAGGCCTTCTCGGTATTTCCAACCGCTATATTTAAATACTTGTAGATCGAATTTTCAAATGCATGAACCTCTTCATTGTCTGTGTCAAGATTTCAATAATCACTGTAATAATATTGATACTTGCGACACAATTTACAGTATAAAAAAATATATACTCACTGCCTTGAACTCATAACTGTTTCACATGTTAAACTAAATCTGTAACCTGCTCCAGTTACTTTGGGCGGGTGGCTTGGAATCACGTCCTTTCCAACCTCCCACACATTGCAGCCCTACTCATTGTGTGTTAAATATACATCAGCTGCTCGAAATTACGTCCATTCCGGCAGCACTAATAATCAATAGTTACCTTGGGCGTGTGGCTTGGAATCACGTCCTTTCCAACCTCCCACACATCACATCCCGTCTCATTGTGTGTTAAATATTCATCAGCTGCTGGAAATCACGTCCATTCCGACAGCACTAATAATCAATAATTACTTTGGGCGGGTGACTTGGAATCACGTCCTTTCCAACCTCCCACACATCGCAGCCCTACTATTGTGTGCTAAATATACATCAGCTGCTCGAAATCACGTCCATTCCGACAGCACTGATAATCAATTCCGTTGCTCGGCATTACAGTCCATCCCGACAACTGATTCAATAATATATGTATATACATATTTTATAATATAATTTTGCTCACTGTGTATGCTTGTTAATTTTACACTGTAATCCGCATTTATATTCATTCATTCATTCATATTTAGTCTGATTAATTGTAAAATTTGTAGACTAACAAATAAATAAATAAATAAATGATGGAAAGATACAAACTTCTATTGCCTTACATTAAAAGTGATGTTACGCGTTATCACTCGGAAAAATCCATCAACTCCATCTTGGACTATATTTCCACATCCAAAAATGTAAGTCATATTAAAGATAGAAACTATCATAAATTTTCAACTTACACACGTTTTATTCTAGATGGAAATCTTACAAAAGTTCTATGAAACCACACTGGATGCGTTGAAGGATGCCAAAAATGATCGTCTTTGGTTCAAAACCAACACCAAATTGGGAAAACTTTAAGTACTTTGATCTTGGCGATTTTATTAAGTTACAAAAAATACTTAAACAATTACACCAATCCTGTCAAAAAGATGATGGTGAGAATGATTTGAAGAAGGGGACGCAATTGCTGGATATTTATGCGTTAGAAATTCAAATATATACGGTGCAGAAAAACATAAAAAACTAAAAGCTTTGTATGAACAATCATTGCATATTAAATCGGCAATACTTCATCCCCTTATAATGGGCGTAATACGTGAGTGCGGCGGAAAAATGCATTTGCGAGAAGGGGAATTTGAAAAAGCGCATTCTGATTTCTTCGAAGCATTCAAAAACTATGATGAATCTGGCTCCCCACGACGCACAACGTGCTTAAAATATTTAGTTTTGGCGAACATGTAAGTAGAGAAAAAGATCATTTATGAATACACTGCTAAATTGGATACTGTTGCCTTCGGGAATTTACCTAATTACTGGGAATGCCATTAGCGGCGGTATGAAGTTGCATTTGATAACCGTACTATTTACAGGGAGTTTTTTTTAACTCTTATTCACAGAAACTAAATTAACTATATTCAAAGTTGTGAACGATAAGCGTGCGTTATTGTAACGATAAGGACATTTTGTGATTTCCCAGTTGGTTAAGGTGCTTAGAATTCTTCCTGCGGTAGGCATGTCTTTCTTTCCTGAGCCAATCAGGCTGGTACCATGTTTTTATCCGACAAAGAATTGTCCATACTAGCAACACACCCTTAATCTCCCCTAAAAAGGATCAAAGAATCGATTCCAAACAAGTATCGAGGGAAACTACTCTTTACTGCTATTTTTTATAGAAGCCAATTTATTAGCGGAATGCAATATTATCAAAATCAAATATATTTTTTGGGGAATTTTTATATTGGAACTTAGAAGTGCCAAGAGCTGAAAATCTTTAAATCGAATCAAAGAAGTTTGAAATTGTCGGAGCAAAATTTGACATGAGTAATCTTACCTCGATACTGTGTCCATGTATACGATACCTAGGAAAGTATTTATAAGAGGTAATCGACTACTTGGTAGGTGGTTGAGTCAAATTACGTGAGGTGAAACAATTTCCTTTTCTAGCATAACTCATTCAATAAACATCCAAGTCGTCGGGACGTTGCCGTTATGTTGTTGTAGCAATGCTTCGCCCCACCTAACAGCCGCGACCGATCACAAATTGTCATCAATATCCTCTAACGGGAGTCCAAGGAACCTTGCCGTTTCAACAGGGGTGGACCATAAGCAAAGGGGTGTTAGAGGCGTTGGTTCCACATTACAATTAAAGAGATGGTTGGTGTCATGTGGGGACACATTGCAAGCGGGACATACATTTTGTATGTCGGGGTTGATTCTGGATAGGTAAGAGTTTAACCTGTTACTGTATCCAGAACGAAGTTGAGCAAGAGTGATACGCGTTTCCCTGTGGAGTATGCGTTCCTCTTCCGCGAGTTTTGGATACTTTTCTTTAAGTACTGGATTCACCGGGCAATTCCCGGCATAAAGGTCCGACGCCTGTTTATGGAGTTCACCAAGGACCTGCTTGTGTTTTTTCTCTTCATACGGCTGGGTTCTCAGGTGCCGTATTTCCTCAAAATGCTTACGGAGATGACTCCTTAAGCCCCTAGGCGGTGCTGGTTCATCAATCAAATGTCTGTTGGGATGCTCGGGTTTCTGGGTATTCAACAGGAACTTATGGGGAGAATTCTCGCCTCATTATGCAGATGGTGTTCTGGGGACATAAGAAGACAGCCCGTGGCAATTCTGAGAGCAGTATTTCGGCAGGCCTGTAGTCTCTTCCAGTGGGTAATTTTTAGGCTTGGAGACCATATGGGCGACGCGTAGCACGCAATAGGCTGGCTAATTGCTTTGTTTGTAGTCATGAGCGTTCCTTTGTCTTTTCCCCAGGTACCGTCAGCCAGGGATTTGAGGATTTTGTTACGGCTCTGAATTCTCGAAACAATTGCGGCTGTGTGCACACCAAAATGTAGATCCTGATCAAACGTCACACCCAAGATTTTGGGGTGTAGGACATTCGGTTGCGTAGTGCCATCGACGTGGATGTTCAAAATGGTCGACATTTGGGACGTCCTTGTTGTAAATAAGGTCGCGGAAGATTTAGTCGGTGATAATGCCAGGTTTCGCGAGGCGAAAAAACTGGAGAGATCAGGGAGGTAGCCGTTTATTTTATTGCATAGCTCATCGATCTTTGGGCCTAGGCCTGTGGCCATTATTGTGCAGTCATCGGCGTAGGAAACGATTGTGACTCCTTCCGGTGGTGAAGGTAGCTTAGATATGTAGAAATTAACCAAAAGTGGGGATAGGACACCACCCTGTGGCACCCCTTGTTTAATTCTCCTTGGTTTTGATGTTTCGTTTCTAAATTGCACCGATGCCTGCCGACCACCCCGATAATTTGCGGTCCACCTTTTAAGACATGGGGGAAGGGTAGACCCTTCCAGGTCTTGCAGTAATGAGCCATAGTTGACCATATCAAAATCTTTTGATAGAGGTAGCGCTACGAGTACTGTTCTCTGGTAGGGGTATTGATTTAAACCGAAATTTATCTGGGTTCTAATGGCATTTAGCGCGGTGGTAGTGCTATGGAATTTTCTGAAGCCATGCTGATGAGAGGCTAGCTGCAAATTTGCTTGGGAATAAGGGAGCAAAATGGCTTCAAGCGTCTTTGCTACTGGCGATAGGAGAGATATCGGACGATACGACTCTCCTATGTTAGCTGGTTTCCCAGGCTTTAGTAGCGGGACCACCTTGGCCATTTTCCATTTATCAGGTATGACAAAGGTTGAAAGAGACAGGTTGAAGACATGCGTTAAATATTTGAAACCCTCTTTCCCTAGGCTTTTAAGCATCGGCATGGCTATGCCGTCTGGGCCCACTGCTTTGGATGGTTTAGCGCGACCAATGGCGTCCTCAACCTCTTTAGCGGTGATGGTGATTGGTGACGTGCTGAATTTGTGTTTATGTGCGTGTCTATTGGCTCTCCGTCTATCTTTGTCGACCGTAGGATGCATTATATATTGTCGGCAGAAAGCGCTCGCGCATTTTTTCGCATCCGACAGCACCTTGTCGCCATAGGGCGATGGAAACTTTGTCTTTGTGCTTAGTCGGATTTGATAGGGACTTTACGGTGGACCAAAGTTTACCCACACCTGTAGAGAGGTTACAACCTCTTAGGTGGTCCTCCCATTTTGCCCGCTTGTGTTGGTCCACAAGCAATCTGATGCGTTAGTTTATGTCCCTAATTTGGGGTCGCCTGGATCAAGTTGTCTTATAAGGTCACGTTCTCTCGCTAAGTCTTGCGGCCTCCGCCAGGAAGTGGGGCCTGATTTCGGGAATTCTCCCGGCGGTAATTAAACTTTCCGAGGCGGATTCAATGACCTTACGGAAGGCACGCTCCCCTTGGCGGGCATCAATCGGGATAGGGATGGAAGCAAAGCGGTTGTCTGTAAAAGATTTATATTGTTCCCACTTTCCTTTTTTGAAGTTTATGAAAGTGCGTTTTTCGGTGACGATGAAGTCGGCGGTACGCTCGAGCGAAATAAGTATAGGCAGGTGGTCGGATGCCAATGTTACCATTGGCTGCCAGTTGACGCAGTTTATGAGTTCTGCGCTCACGATTGAGATATCTGGCGAACTGTGGCAGCTTCCTACCATACGTGTGGGGCGTCTCCGTTTATTGTGCAGAACGTCGTTTCTTCTATTTGATCCGCCAACATCTCACCCCTACTGTCCGCCCGCAAGTTTGAGTGCCATAGATCGTGATGGGCATTGAAATCGCCTAAGATAATGCGATTGTTGCCAGTGAGTAAGGCTCTGATATTAGGGCGGTATCCACTGGGGCAAAAGGTGGCAGGAGGGATGTAGATGTTGATGATTTCTAGGTTTGCATCGCATGACCGGACAGATAGGCCTTGACGTTGTAAGACATTGTCCCTACGGTCGATGCCAGGATCAAATATATAATATTGCACAGAGTGGTGTATAATAAACGCGAGGCCGCCTCCATTTCCGCTCTCGCTGTCTTTCCTGTGGACATTATACCCAGAGCAGGTCTGCAATGCAGATCTTGCTGTGAGTTTAGTCTCTTGAATCGCAGCAAAGCGGATGTTGTGGCGCTTCATGGAATCGACTATCTCCTTAATCTGACGGGTGACTACGCCTGGGTTGTGGAAGGCCAGGACGCTATTGCTGTTGTGGCCCTGGGACTGGGCGTCCTTGGGCAAGCGTTGGGGTACACGGATGATTTGGGTTTGCGACCTGGCAACATGGCGCGATGAAACCCGTCGGGCGGTTGCCGTCGCGGAGACCAGAACATCTAGGAAAATGGCACCACCCAAGGCAGGAGCTGCATTGGGCGGATGTCGCAAACATATATATTCTGTGCTGGCAAACGGTGCAAACGGAGGTCGGGACTAAGAGTCTGTTTCCCTGACCTACACGATTGCTGCCGGGAAAGAGGGGGGGGGGGGGGGGAGAAGACAGGGGCAAGGGCTGATACTCAGCATTGCTACCGAATATATTACGAAGGTAGTAGTTATGAGTGGTAGCAGCTGTTTGAGTTGTTGGCGCATGGGGCGCGAGCAGCAGCTGGTACTTGTTGTGGCTTGCTGACCAGCGGGGCTGCTGGAAGGTAGTGGGGGCGCTTAGGCCTAGACTACGGGACGCCCTTGGGCGTGAACAGCAAGGAGCCACAAAAGATTTATAAAAGTTACGTGGACGTCGGGTTTTGGGATCAAGCCTGTCCGATGCAACCATCCCTTACACGAGACGCACTGAATAGAGTATGACCGTCCTAAAAAGATTCTTTTCCGGCAGATGCAGCAAAACCACATCTCAGGACCGGGTCAGGAGACGGACCCGGATGGGATTCGATGCCTTCCCGGAATAAGAGAATATGGAGCAGTCCTGCTGCAAGGAGCTGCTGGGAGGATGACAATTTGTGGGAGGGACGCAACAAATTAAATGGGGTCACACTTAAATGACAGTCCTTGGTCGGGAAACATCCCGAGTCGCTCCGGTACATAGAACCGACTGCCTTGGGAAGCACGTTGCCGTTATAGAATAGTTTTATACAAAAGTGTTGACTGTATATCACTATTTTACATCTTCCTTTAATCTTTCTAGTTTTATATGTTTCGGTGCCTTATTCCACATACAAATAACAAATCTGTTTAAGCACTCATCGAAAGTATTGTGGATAATTTGATTGAAGATTGTTGTGTATACATTCATGATTTTAAGAGGATTTGCCCCGAGTAGGCGTGGTTGTTGTTGTATCAATGTTTCGCCCCACCTAATAGCTGCGACCGATCACAAATTGTCATCAATATCCTCTAACGGGAGTCCAAGGAAACTTGCTGTTTCGACAGGGGTGGACCATAATGAAAGGGGTGTTAGAGGCTTTGATTCTGGATAGGTAAGAGTTTAACCTGTTACAAGAACTGCCAGCAAAGGGTTTTAGGATTTTGTTACGGCTCTGGATTTTCGGAACAATTGCGGCTGCGTGGTCACCAATTTGTAGATCCTGATCAAACGTCACACCCAAGATTTTGGGGTGTAGGACAGTCGGTAGCGTAGTGTCATCGAAGTGGATGTTCAAAATGGTCGACATTTGGGACGTCCAAGTTGTAAATAAGGTCGAGGATGATTTAAAAAAAATAAAAATAAATGTAAGGCGCGATAACCTCCGAAGAGATCTAAGGCCGAGCTTCTCTTCCAATTTGCGTCGTGCTCCTCTTGATTTTCCCTACAACTTGGCCGGACGGGACCTACATGTTTTATGCCGACTCCGAACGGCATCTGCAAAGCAGATGAGTTTTCACTGAGAGCTTTTCATGGCAGAAATACACCCGGAGTGCTTGCCAAACACTGCCGAGGGGCGACCCCGCTTAGAAAAATTTTCTTCTAATTGAAAAATCTTATTTCTAAAATTTTGATGTTGCTTTGTCCGGGAGTTGGACCCAGGGCATACGGTGTGATAGGCGGAGCACGCTACCATCACACCACGGTGGCCGCCGGATGATTTAGTCGGTGATAATGCCAGGTTTCGCGAGGCGAAAAAACTGGAGAGATCAGGGAGGTAGCCGTTTATTCTGTTGCAAAGCTCATCGATCTTTGGGCCCGTGCCTGTGGCCATTATTGTGCAGTCATCGGCGTAAGAAACGATAGTAACTCCTTCTGGTGGCGAATGTAGTTTTGATATGTAAAAATTAAACAAAAGTGGGGATAGGACACCATCCTGTGGCACTCCTTGTTTAATCGCTTCCCGAGGCCGTCGGTTCTATGTACCGGAGCGATTCGGGATTTTTCCCGACCAAGGACTGCCATTTCAGTGTAACCCCATTTAATTTTTTGCGTCCCTCCCACAAATTGTCATCCTTCCAGCAGCTCCTTGCAGCGGGACTGCTCCATATTCTCTTGCTCCGGGAAGGTATCGAACCCAATCCGGGTCCGTCTCCTGACCCCGGTCCTGAGAAATGGTTTTGTTGCATCTGGCGGAAAAGAATATTTTTAGGATGGTCACACTCTTGTCAGTGTGTCTCGTGTAAGGGATGGTTGCATCGGACAGGTTGTTCTGGGCTATACCCCAAAACCAGACGTCCACGTAACTTTTATAAATCTTTTGTGGCTCCTTGCTGTTCACGTCCTAGGACATCCCGTAGTCTGCGCCTCAGCGCCTCCGCTACCTTCCAGCAGCCCCGCTGCTCAGCAAGCCACACCAAGTACCCGCTGGTGCAAGCGCCCGACGGCGCCACCAACTCACTCGGCTGCTCCCAATCATACCTGCAATCTCCGTAGTAGAGTCGGGAGCAATGCCGAGCATCAGCCCCTGCCCCGTCTTCTTCCCCCCTCTTTTCCGGCAGCAATTGTGTAGGTCAGGGAAACACACTCTTAGTCCCTACCTCCCTTTGCACCGTTTGCCAGCACAGAATACATACGTTTGCGGTGCCACTTTCCTAGATGTTCTGGTCTCCGCGACGGAAACCCCCCGACGGGCTTCATTGTGCCATGTTGCCAGGGCGCAAACAATGCTTACACAGGGACGTCAAGTCCCCGGGCCACAATATCAATTGCGTCCTAGCCTTTCACAACCCAGGCGTAGTCACCCGTAACTTACTCCTAGAGTGACGACGTCTCCCCCGCTGCACTTCAGCATTCTGCAGTTAAACTGTAATGGATTAACTGGCAAGATAACGAAGATAGTGGCCAGATATATCAATCGTAAGCGCAGGACTCGTAAACTGCGTCAACTAGCAGCCGATGGTAACATAATCGTCACCGAAAAACGCAATTTCATAATCTTTACAAAAGGAAAGTGGGACGAATACAAATCTTTTACAGACAACCTCTTTGCTGCCCTCCCTATCCCGACTGATGCCAGCCAAGGGGAGCGTGCTTTCCGCAAGGTCATTGCATCCGCCTCGGCACGTTTCATTCCCGCCGGGAGAATTCCCGAAATTCGGCCCCACTTCCCGGCGAGGCCGCAAATTTAGCGAGAGAACCTGACCTTGTAAGACAGCTCGACCCAGGCGACCCCCAAATAAGGGATATAAACCAACGCATCAGATTGCTTGGGGATGAACACAAGCGGGCGAAATGGGAGGAGCACCTAAGAGGTTGTAACCTCTCTGCCGGTGTGGGTAAACTTTGGTCCACCGTAAAGTCCCTATCGAATCCGTCTAAGCACAATGACAAAGTTTCCATCGCATTCGACGATAAAGTGCTGTCGGATTCAAAAAAATGCGCGAGCGCTTTCTGCCGTCAATATGTAATGCATTCTACGGTCGACAAAGATATACGGAGGGCCAACAGACACGCACATAAACATAAATTCAGCGAGTCACCAATTACCATCAACGCCAGAGAGGTTGAAGATGCCATTGGTCACGCTAAACCATACAAAGCAGTGGGCCCAGACGGCATAGCCATGCCGATGCTTAAAAGCCTAGGGAAAGAGGGTTTCAAATACTTAGCACATGTCTTCAAACTGTCTCTTTCCACCCTTGTCATACCCGAAAAATGGATAATGGCCAAGGTGGTCCCGCTACCAAATCCTGGGAAACCAGCTAACATAGGAAAGTCGTATCGTCCGATATCTCTCCTATCGCCAGTAGCAAAGACGCTTGAAGCCATTTTTCTCCCCTACTTCCAAGCAAATTTGCAGCTAGCCTGTCATCAGTATTGCTTCAGAAAACTCCATAGCACAACCACCGCGCTAAATGCCATCAGCACCCAGATAAATTGCTGTTTAAATCAAAACCCCTACCATAGAACAGTACTCGTAGCGCTAGACCTATCAAAAGCGTTTGCTACGGTCAACCATGGCATGTTACTGCAAGACCTGGAAGGGTCTACCCTTCCCCCATGTCTTAAAAGGTGGACCGCAAATTATCTGGGTGGTCGGCAGGCATCGGTGCAATTTAGAAACGAAACATCAAAACCAAGAAGAATTAAACAAGGGGTGCCACAGGGTGGTGTCCTATCCCCACTTTTAATTGATTTCTACATATCTAAGCTACCTTCACCACCAGAGCGACTGTCGTAATCGTCAACAACCAACCCTTTATTTTAAGAACGAATTTATAACCAATTTTTAATTATTACACGCTTCCATATGTATTATTGCATATGTTCTATTGAATTTAAACCTATTTCAATTTAAACGTATATTTATGAATTATTATACGTGGAAATATGTACTTCATTACATATTTTATACTTTTATATTATATTTGACCTATTCATGAATTAATTAGAATACGTATAACCATTATACGTAACCCTTATATCAACATTCAAGTTGATATTTTAAAAAACTTTTATTTTTGTTTGTAATATAAAATTTATTTTTGTTTATTTTTGAGTTTAGATATTTTCAAACTAATTAGAATTTTCTTTTTTTGAAGTTATTCAAAATTTTAAGTTAACACGAAAACTCAATTAAAATTATTTTAAAAATTAAAGTAAAGAGTACAAAGTAGATAACACTATATTTACTATTTTTGTTTATTTTTGAGTTTAGATATTTTCAAACTAATTAGAATTTTCTTTTTTTGAAGTTATTCAAAATTTTAAGTTAACACGAAAACTCAATTAAAATTATTTTAAAAATTAAAGTAAAGAGTACAAAGTAGATAACACTATAACCCTCATGTTAAACTTGGATTAGTACTTTTGGAATTGTAAATGAATGCTTGAACATATTTCGCCCCTCTGGCAAACCCAACCATTGGTTGACAAAACATATGCATATATGTACATACAATGTTTTGACATTTTGCTTTTACATTTTATTATAATACGAAATAATTTATCCATCTCGGTGTGACACCAAAGTGAATTGTATATTGTAAAACCCCCTTTAAAATTAAAAGACATAGCTTCTTTAAAGTTAAAAACCTAGTCTCCTTTTTAAATTTACAAAGTGCCTTTTTGTTTGAGAAATATTCTCCACATGTAGTGTGCTGCAAGTACCATACAATTTAGGAACGCACTCTGCCACCGCAGATTCGCAGAAACCGCTGCAGAGAAAGGAAACTTTCCCCCCATCTTCTAGCGCAGAAAACCATTTTTGGATGGATTCGGAGCGGTAGAGCCCCTGTGATGGTCAACTCTTTCTGCATGCAAGTGTCTGAAGTGACGAACGAAGATCTTAACTCTCTATTAAGAAAATTCTGGGAATTGGAGGAAGTTCCCACCAAACCCCAAATAACCCCAGAAGACGAGTTTTGCGAGAATATCTACGCAGCCACAACCTCACGCGATGATAACGGTCGATATATCGTAAGGCTGCCGTTTAAACCCAGCTTCCGAGAGTCAATCTCATTATCCCACTCTCGGTCTTCAGCTCTAAGCCAGTTTCTTGGAATGGAGAGAAGTTTCCACAAGAAAGGGGATTTAAAGACTCAATATGATAGTGTCCTAGAAGAATACCTCACCCTCGATCATATGGAGGAAACCGGCTCCTATGAAAAATTTGACGGAGGAAAATGCCTCTCATTTTATCTTCCTCATCACGCAGTTGTCAAACCCGAGAAAAAGACATCAAAGGTGCGGGTCGTGTTTAACGTCAAATCATTATGCTTGAACACGACAGAGACTATCAGAGGATCGTCTTTCGCTCATCTCCGAGCGATCCCATGAAAGACTATCGTCTGAAAACAGTCACATTTGTTGTGAACTGTGCCCCCTACCTCGCCATACGTACTCTTCACCAACTGGCCAAAGATGTAGAAGAAACTTTCCCCAAAGCCGTCCCTGTTTTGACGAAAGAAACATATGTAGATGACATTCTCTCTGGCAGCCATGAAATTCTCTCTGCTGAAACATCTCTCTCCCAAGTCATCCAAGTGTTAGCGTCAGCAGGATTTCCATTACGGAAAATAACGGCCAATCACCCTAGTATAATAAAAAACATCAAAGAAGAGGACTTGCTAGATACCAATCTTTTGGAATTCGAGAAAGCAAGTAACACCAAAACTCTCGGCATACAGTGGAACGCCCTGACCGACATGTTTTCGTATTCATGAATTAATTAGAATACGTATAACCATTATACGTAACACTCATGTTAAACTTGGATTAGCACTTTTGGAATTGTAAATGAATGCTTGAACATATTTCGCCCCTCTGGCAAACCCAACCATTGGTTGACAAAACATATGCATATATTTACATACAATGTTTTGACATTTTGCTTTTACATTTTATTATAATACGAAATAATTTATCCATCTCGGTGTGACACCAAAGTGAATTGTATATTGTAAAACCCCCTTTAAAATTAAAAGAAATAGCTTCTTTAAAGTTAAAAACCTAGTCTCCTTTTTAAATTTACAAAGTGCCTTTTTGTTTGAGAAATATTCTCCACATGTAGTGTGCTGCAAGTACCATACAATTTAGGAACACACTCTGCCACCGCAGATTCGCAGAAACCGCTGCAGCGAAAGGAATTCGCCTATCATCCATAATCCATCAAATCACCACCATCATCATCAAGATACCACCATAATCATCATAACCTCACCACAGCTATATCCCACAGGCAGAAAACGGAAGGTAAATTTGTATTGCCAGCCCCCGAAACAGTGGTCCTTCGACGCCACTAAGGAACCAGCGACACAATAAGTACCCATTTTCCAAAAAGTTGTGAGTATTAAATGCGATTTAATACACCCCCACACAAGAAATATATATAAAATCGGGAAAAGTAAGGCAATTTGATCCTCAAAAAATTATTATTTCCCGCCAAAAGTTATAATTTCCCGCCAAAACTTGCACATACCATTCGTATATATACATATATATATATATATAGCAATAACCCCATATTGCACAACTCAATACGGTACATGTGCAAAACATAATAAGAAAAACTAAGCTAGATACAGTGGGCACGTATATCGATTTTACCTCTCAAATAATTTTTTCGGCATTACAGTTGTATATCGCTCTAAAATTATTTAATCCCTCTTAAATCGATACAGTGTCTTCTCATGCTGTTTATCATAGCAAAACCTCTAAAGTTTTCTTACTTATCCCTATTTAAATTAATACAAAACCAAAAAATATTTTTAAATCTCCATACTTGCGTATACATACATACGGATAAACAAAAGAAAGAAAACGACATAAGCGTTGAAATAAAATATCGTGCACAGTGGTACAAGAGTGGTGCAGTGCGTGTAATAGCACTTTTCTCGCATTAAATTTGCACGCTATAAATTCTCAATCCCCATTAAGAATTTCGATGAGCTACTAATTTCTCTCTCCTCAAAGCCTCTACAGTCCAACAAATCGAAGCTAAATAAGACTCCTCTAAGTCACACCGAAAACAAAAAAGAAAAAAAAGGCACCTTTTTAGATAATCTCATACGAATTAATTTCACGTATCAAAATTATAATAATTTACCCCCAAAATACTTTTAATACGTATATATACATACATTTCACATAATTTTTCCCACGTATATTTAAACCACCCTCATATACATATATTAAATATAGTGCAAACGCAGCACAGTGGTAAAATTTTCTCAGTCTCACCCTCAAATAAATTTAACTTAATAACTTTTTTTTGGTTTTGAAAAGTATTCTCTCTTGCTATTTAACGTGAATATTTAAACGTAACTCCCTCACATAGTTAAAAGCAAATACTCTCTCTTCAAAAAAAAAAAGAAAAAGTTTTCTCTCTGAAGTTAAATTTTTTGTTAATTCTCAACTCTAAGCGTCATAAAACAAAGCTCAAAAATGAGTGACGATGAAACCAAAAAAGGTGCCTCCAAAACTCAAGGAGTTAAAAAATTTAAAATCTCGTCTGCCCCCAAAAAATTTACATCCGAAACGGACAATTTTATGGAATATTGTGCTCGGTCTAGGTCGACGTCGCTCCAAGACAACACGGAGTCCTCACTCAAAATAAAAAACTCAAACATCAAAATTCTGGAATAGAGTCCAAACCGTCTTCGATAAGATTGTCGAAACCCCAGATCAGGACCTGCCCGAAGATTTTCCAACATCTGCTAATAGCACATACAGGTCCTGTCTCATAGCGTATGAAGACACAAAAGCCCAGATAGAAGACCAGCTTCAGTTGCTTAAACAAGCAAATGCACCCGCGCCCCCTACCGTCACACCAGGTCCATCCGACAACTCCGGTATTTCGCTAAAAATCCCTCCCTGCGATACCGAAATATTTTATGGTGGTTATGAAAAATGGCCCTCATTTCGTGACATGTTCACAGCCGTTTATATTAATCACACGAAACTCTCCCAAGCGCAAAAATTTTATCACCTCAGATACAAAACCCAGGGAAAGACAGCTCAAATAGTCAACCAATTTCCCTTGACTGACGACAACTTTGCCTTAGCGTGGGAAGCCCTAAAATCCCGATACGAGAACAGACGAGTTCTCGTAGATAATCAAATACGGGCCCTGATGAATTTAAAAACGATCACTACGGAAAACAGTGAAGATATTCAAAAATTGCAATCCTCAGTAAATAATTGTCTTCAGATTCTCGCCACGCAACAGGTGTCCCCAGATAACTGGGACCCCATACTTATTTATCTCGTTACCTCTATACTCCCTGAAAATACAGTCACGTTATGGGAGCAGTCTCTGACTTCAAGAAGAGAACTTCCTAACTGGTCCCAAAGGGACCAGTTCCTCACAACTCGATATGAAGTCGTAGAGCGAGTCGATCAATGGCGACCAAATAAATTTAAAGCCACCCCACAAGATAGGCCATCATTCAAACCCCAGCAGTCGCATCCCTTTCAAAATAGATCGACATCCCACACCCAGTCTCATATGACAGAGCAGCGCACAATGTACAAGTGCGCTATGTGTAAAACCTCATCTCACCACCTTATAGGTTGCTTCAAATTTAAGAAGCTGTCGACCTCTGATCGCAGAAGGTTTGTGAAAGAAAACAATATGTGTTTCAATTGCCTCTCTCAGTCACACATATTGAAAGACTGTTCCAGTACTCAAACTTGCAATCAATGTTAAGATCGGCATAACTCAGTTCTTCACGAAGACACATCTCAACTGCCGAAAAGACAACCCTCACGATTGCAAAGGACAGCCTCACAAGCCACGACCACTAATTCTACAGTCTCACCCGGTAATACTCCCGATCAAGCCAATGCCCTGGATGAAAGCCCTTCATGCTCGCAGAAAAGCCAAGTCCAATCGTTTTATTCCGAAAACGATTGTGAAATAATTTTACCCACGGCTATCGTTCCCGTAGAGCATAAATGAGAAATTTTCAAACTAAGAGCCCTTGTGGATCAGGGATCTGAACGAACCTTTACCTCTACCAGAGCCCAAGATAGACTCAAACTCCCATTCAAATCCTCTAGATTTGAAATATCAGGGATGGGCGGCAAGGTAGTTCAGACCTCAAACAAATTGTGCTCTCTGACTTTGGTATCCCCCGATTTTAAAACCAGAATAAGTGCAGAGGCAATAGTATTACCCCGGCTAACAAAAATGCTCCCCTCGCTTAAGCTCACTAGCGAGCTTCAAGCAAAATGGGCACACCTCAACCTCGCAGACTCGAACTGTCACTCCCCCTCGCAAATAGATCTCGTCCTAGGCAGTGATGTAATACCGCAAATCATCCAAAATGGCGTTGAGAAACTTTCCCCCCATCTTCTAGTGCAGAAAACCATTTTTGGATGGATTCTGAGCGGTAGAGCCCCTGTGAGAAACTTTCCCCCCATCTTCTAGTGCAGAAAACCATTTTTGGATGGTCTTTCTGCATGCAAGTGTCTGAAGTGACGAACGAAGATCTTAACTCTCTATTAAGAAAATTCTGAGAATTGGAGGAAGTTCCCACCAAACCCCAAATAACCCAAGAAGACGAGTTTTGCGAGAATATCTACGCAGCCACAACCTCACGCGATGATAACGGTCGATATATCGTAAGGCTGCCGTTTAAACCCAGCTTCCGAGAGTCAATCTCATTATCCCACTCTCGGTCTTCAGCTCTAAGACAGTTTCTTGGAATGGAGAGAAGTTTCCACAAGAAAGGGGATTTAAAGACTCAATATGATAGTGTCCTAGAAGAATACCTCACCCTCGATCATATGGAGGAAACCGGCTCCTATGAAAAATTTGACGGAGGAAAATGCCTCTCATTTTATCTTCCTCATCACGCAGTTGTCAAACCCGAGAAAAAGACATCAAAGGTGCGGGTCGTGTTTATCGTCAAATCATTATGCTTGAAGACGACAGAGACTATCAGAGGATCGTCTTTCGCTCATCTCCGAGCGATCCCATGAAAGACTATCGTCTGAAAACAGTCACATTTGTTGTGAACTGTGCCCCCTACCTCGCCATACGTACTCTTCACCAACTGGCCAAAGATGTAGAAGAAACTTTCCCCAAAGCCGTCCCTGTTTTGACGAAAGAAACATATGTAGATGACATTCTCTCTGGCAGCCATGAAATTCTCTCTGCTGAAACATCTCTCTCCCAAGTCATCCAAGTGTTAGCGTCAGCAGGATTTCCATTACGGAAAATAACGGCCAATAACCCTAGTATAATAAAAACATCAAAGAAGAGGACTTGCTAGATACCAATCTTTTGGAATTCGAGAAAGCAAGTAACACCAAAACTCTCGGCATACAGTGGAACGCCCTGACCGACATGTTTTCGTATACAGTGGACTCAATACCCCTCTCGTCCGCTAGTACGAAACGACAAATTCTCTCCTCGGTCGCAAAACTTTTTGACCCCGCAGGGTGGCTTACGCCGATTATGATTCAGGCCAAGATTTTACTCCAAGAGCTATGGATAGACGGAACTGGCTGGGACGAACCAGTGAAGCCCCTCCGCTTCATGAAATGGACGCAGTTCGCAAAAAATTTACCGAACATCTCAAATATAAAGATACGTCGATGGGTTGACTACATCCCGAATCAGCAGGTTGAACTGCATGGCTTCTGCGATGCGTCAGAAAAGGCATATTGCGCCACTATATATCTGCGAACAACCCACGGTGCCACCACGTCGTCCCACCATCTGGTCGCTAAAGGCAAGGTTGCCCCTCTTCGCACTACCAGTCTTCCAAGACTAGAACTATGTGCAGCTCTACTCCTTGCCCGACTAATCGCCGTCGTAAAATCCCATTTCGAGCTCTCTCTTAAAAATCTTTACATGTGGTCTGACTCGGAAATTGTGTTAGCATGGTTCGAAAAGCCTCCCCATGCTTGGAAAACTTTCGTATCCAATCGAACAGCTGAAATTATGGATCTCGTCGGAAGCGCCTCCTGGAAGCATGTAGGCAGTCGCGACAATCCAGCAGACATGGGCACTAGAGGATGCAAACCCATGGACTTGGCAAATTCTTCGCTGTGGTGGAATGGCCCTGCGTGGCTGATCCAGCCCCCCGAAGCTTGGCCAAAACCATCTACCCGCAGCATCAACCCGCCTTAAATGCACCGAGTCGAAGCACTATACTCAGCTGAAGATGACACCGATGTATTGGATCGATTTTCCTCTTTTCCTCGCGCCCTCAGGGTCATGGCATATGCCTTCAGGTTCATTAATAATCTCAAGGACCGAATTCGAGGCATTAAACCCGCTTACACTCCCTCTCTGTCTCATGAAGATCTCCGCAAAACGAAAAATAAACTTGTGACGTTAACGTAAACCCGATATTTTCCTCACGAAAGAGCATGCTTAGGAAATGAAAAACCCATTGATAAAAGAAGCTCTCTACTAACCCTCAACCCATACCTCGATGAAAACGGGCTCCTCAGGGTTCATAGTAGACTAGTTCATTCGACGTTGACTTACAATGAAAAACACCCCGTTATTATATCGGAGAAATCTAGATTCGCTGTCCTCTATATACAGTACCTCCACGAACTTCTCCTCCATGCCGAAATACGTCTCATGCAGCAATGCCTCAGACAGGATCTCTATATTACACGACTCAAACCCCTCATAAAGAGATGCATACATCAGTGCAAAACTTGTACCCTCCACAAGCAGCAAATGCGATCGCAAATCATGTCGGCCTTGCCCCCGGAACGATGCACATACGCTCCGCCTTTTACCACTACCGGTGTCGACTTTGCGGGGCCTTTTCAAATAAAAGCCTCCTTGCTAAGGTCTCACACCTTACTGAAAGGCTACGTGGCCGTTTTTGTCTGTTTCGTGACAAAAGCTGTCCACCTTGAGCTGTGCTCGGACCTAACAACAAATGCCTTTCTCGCAGCATTCGCTCGCTTCGTCGGATGTCTTGGATATCCTGCCACAATGATGAGTGACAACGGCAAAACGTTTATTGGAGCTAAAAGAGCGACGGAAAAAGAGTTCGTTGACTTCATGAAAACTACATCTCAAGAAGTAATCGCGAAATACTCTCCCCAGGGCATCAATTGGAAATTTATTCCGCCCGGAGCTCCCCACATGGGCGGCTTGTGGGAGTCTGCAGTGAAGAGTTTCAAACTGCACTTCAAAAGGACTGCAGGAGCCCACAAGTTCACATTTGAAGAATTTACCACCCTCTTGGTAAGAATTGAAGCCGTATTAAACTCTCGCCCTATCTCACCTTTATCCCAAGATCCCACAAAGTTTACCGCGCTGACCCCCGGCCACTTTCTCCGAGGTAGCCCCCTCTTCGCTATCCCTGAAGTGGATCACGCAGATTTATCTCTTTTAAACCGATGGGACAGGGTAAAAAGCTTACATCATCAGTTCAGCAAAAGGTGGAAGGAAGACTACCTAAAGGATCTCCAAAAAAGGCAGAAGTGGAAAAATCCACAGCCCGAACCCAAGGTCGGTGAGTGTGTCTGCATTCAGGACGACTCACTTCCCCCGACTGAATGGCGCCTTGGACGTATTGAAAAAATACATCCAGGTCCTGACGGCCATATACGTGTTGTTGACGTTCGTACTCAAACCGGCACCCTCACACGACCACTTGTCAAGCTCTGTTTCCTCCCTCAGATTGAAAGCCCACCCTCTCGGGCAACCCCGTAGAATTCGTAGCTACTCTCAAACCACCTCTGTCCACTCTTACCACATCGCCGTCACTAATAGTCGTATTTCGCAACATAATGCCAACTGAAACTCCCTGCCTTAACATTTCTCTCACCTAAAAGGCATCGCGATCCATGACAATCTGGAGGTATAATTGCTCCAGATTGTCATGGATCGCGATCAGCAATGGGCACCCCGAAATTCCTTGCGGTCAGCAGTGGTCGCGCGCAGCCCGCCGCTGCAAACCGACTACCGACGATGCCGCGTATGTGCACGGACCCTCGCTCTTCGCAATTGCAACATCTTCAAGCAAATGAAGCCGCCACAACGATGGATACTCGTGAGGGCGCATAAATTCTGTTTGAATTGTTTGGCGCTGTCTCATTCCACCGATGAATGCAGTTCGTATGATCGCTGTCGAACTTGCGGATTAAGGCACCACTCTTACTTACACGTCGATGCAACAACGGGATGTAACCCCGAGCTTCCCACGTCATACCCAGGCACCCCGGCCTGGTCGCCAAGTAGTACCACCTCAGGTACCCTCTGCCCCCACCGTGCGACCCCGTTCTCGCCCAGCTGTCTCTCGGTCTCGTCCAGCTACCGACGCACCATCGCCAGCATCTACTGCCGTTCGACGCACCGTTCGGTGCACTGCTCAAGGGCTGCAGACTGCCACTTTCAGGGGAAAGGTGTCAGACCTCCTCGTACGTGATGCTTTACGGACTCTTCAAGAGCTGCAAGAGGCTCTAGCCGCTGAACGCGCCTAGGGCGGGGACGATGTTTGAGCGACTGTCGTAGTCGTCAACAACCAACCCTTTATTTTAAGAATAGTGAATTTATAACCAATTTTTAATTATTACACGCTTCCATATGTATTATTGCATATGTTCTATTGAATTTAAACCTTTTTCAATTTAAACGTATATTTATGAATTATTATACGTGGAAATATGTACTTCATTACATATTTATACTTTTATATTATATTTGAGCTATTCATGAATTAATTAGAATACGTATAACCATTAAACGTAACACTAATGTTAAACTAGGATTAGCACTTATGGAATTGTAAATGAATGCTTGAATATATTTCGCCCCTCTGGCAACCCCAACCATTGGTTGACAAAACATATGCATATATGTACATACAATGTTTTGACATTTTGCTTTTACATTTCATTATAATTCGAAATAATTTATCCATCTCGGTGTGACACCAAAGTGAACTGTATATTGTAAAACCCCCTTTAAAATTAAAAGAAATAGCTTCTTTAAAGTTAAAAACCTAGTCTCCTTTTTAAATTTACAAAGTGCCTTTTTGTTTGAGAAATATTCTCCACATTTAGTGTGCTGCAAGTACCATACAATTTAGGAACGCACTCTGCCACCGCCGATTCGCAGAAACCGCTGCAGAGAAAGGAATTCGCCTATCATCCATAATCCATCAAATCACCACCATCATCATCATAACCTCACCACAGCTATATCCCACAGGCAGAAAACGGAAGATAAATTTGTATTGCCAGCCCCCGAACAAGGAGTCACTATCGTTTCATACGCCGATGACTGCACAATATTGGCCACAGGCCCAGGCCCACAGATCGATGAGCTCTGCAACAAAATAAACGGCTACCTCCCTGATCTCTCCAGTTTTTTCGCCTCGCGAAACCTGGCATTATCACCGACTAAATCTTCCGCGACCTTATATACAACATGGCCGTCCCAAATGTCGACCATTTTGAACATCCACGTCGATGGCACTACGCTACCGACTGTCCTACACCCCAAAATCTTGGGTGTGACGTTTGATCAGGATCTACATTTTCGTGAGCACGCAGCCGCAATTGTTCCGAAAATCCAGAGCTGTAATAAAATCCTCAAATCCCTTGCTGGCAGTACTTGGGGAAAAGACAAAGAAACGCTCATTACATACAAAGCAATCTTTTACAAGTTCGATTTATGTTTTATATGTCTTTTTATATTTCTTTGTAGAAAATGAGCAAAACACACAGGCACATTCAAAAATATCGTAAATAGTGCGCGCAAAGGTGCGTTGGAAGGTGTTAAACATAAGGTTGCCAAGCCTTACAAAAAATTATAAAATTATGAAAAACTGCATAACGAAAAAAATTTATACCCATATACTTACTTATATTGTATATTTTAAAGTTATCTTGCTTTTAAACTAATGAGTTATGAATCAAAAATGATAAGCAGGAAATAAAATTAAATAACATTATATAAACTGTAATAAATGCAGTCCCATATAATTATTTAAATAAGAGATTAAAATTAGTTAGCAACTACGTAATTATATGTGGATTAGAGGTTTACGCCGATCCTTTTATCGGCGGCGGCGGCATACTCAGGTATTCTTACTTTAAAAAGCTTGATCTTTCTATTTAAAAAAATAATATTTAGGAAAGGTTTTGTTTGTATGTATTTAAGAAAATCAACGGTTTGGCCATTTCGGAAAGATCCGGGGGTTTGCCTGAAAATATCGCAGATCGTTCAAAAATTTTCGGGAGTAGCTCCTTGCGGAGGGATTTTCCATCGTTCACTTACTCCAGAGAGGCTTCGAACCTAACTCCGGTCTTTGGAATTACTGCGTCTGCTGAAAAGAAATAGAGACACATAAAATGGTCACACTTTGTCTGTATATTTTGGCGTAGTTTGTGGCTCCTTGGCGGTCACGCACAAAGGCGACTTCCGGTTGCTATTAATGGTCTTTTAATACTCATGCCTCTAGTGGCACATGTAGCCTCTAGTTTTTTCGGCTGTTTTAGGAGCTACAATTTCCGATGTGCGAACAGTAGCAATCCCGACCACCAGTCGCTAACACACCTCCTGACCCTCACACCATATGACAGCACGGAAGCTATAGGACTGCGACTTCGAACTCATACCTTCGTCGAGGTCACTGTCCTAGAAGCTCTTGGTGTAGCTTCGAAGACTTTGTCGAGCTGTGCTTCCGAGCTACACCAGAGAAGCACCTTGAAACGTTAGGGAGTGGCTATTCGGCCAAGGATGCCGCCCTCGTCTAAGTGGATATCATTGCGGAATGGGTGAAAATCGTATAATCCTCGACGCATCTACATAATTAAAATTTTACACGGACCCTGGATAAAATTTTAAAATATAGACTAAAGTTTGCAGACGGTTGTGTTCACAACATTGATTTCTATAGTCTTAGTCAATTCGAAACGATATTTTATATCTCTAATGTGGACACAATATTTGAACCGTTTATTGAAATTGGCACAAGTACATTTTCGAAATCATTGAACTTATTGCAATTTTGGTAAGCTAGAGTTATGTCCATTCAAGCAAGCATTCTTAAAACCGTATTCGAAAAGATTTAACTAAATCATTGATAAAAATATGAAATTTCTTTTTTAGTTTTTTTGTTAATAATAATACTGACATGAGTCCAGTTGATAATAAAATAATCGTAAAATTGAACATGTTTATAATCCAGACTGAACTCTACATAGAGTAACCTACCTCTACCGGTTGTTTATAATCAATCTAAATAATTCGATACATAGAAAAATGTACTTGTGCACTCTGCAAAGAAACGGTTCATCTGAATAGTTATGCGCTATTATTAAAAATACTAAATGCTAAATAAAATGTGTTTTTAAACAAAAAAAAAAGCTAAAACTTTAAGGCAACTTTTCAATCGTTTTCTTCACTTTCTTTCATAACAACATAACATAACAGCATAAACATTTCATACATTTAGTAATTTTTTAAATTAATTCGTTCTTCAATTTCATAAAATATAAGGCAATTTACAAATCCTATCTTTTTTAAATTTTTTAAAACCACCAATTTCATAAAAAACAACCGTTTTTAAGAAGAAGAAGGGTGGTGTTGATGGAAATCCGTCAAATCAATCTTCAGCATTCTAAGGCGGCTTCCGCAAACTTGTTGCTCTGTCTTGAGAAAGGCGGAGTGGATATAGTCCTTGTCCAGGAGCCGTGGCTGAGTAGTAACGGCGGAAAAATTTCTGGATTAAGGACGGGAAAATTCAACACCTTGGTGCATGGGAGGCAGGTAGGCCTAGATCCTGTGTGCTTATTAAAAAGGAATTTAAAGCTTTTATTCTCTCTAATTTCAGCAATGCTGACGTAACCACGGTCTGCCTCGAGCGAGGCAGTAACGAATTGTGGGTGGTCTCAGCGTATATGCCCCATGGGGACGTAACGGGACCACCGCCTGTGATACTGGGCGAAATCACCGCTGAAGCAAGGCGGAGAGGTGTTGGCGTAATCATAGGTGCCAATGCTAATGCACACCATAGCATATGGGGGAGCTTGGATACGAACACCAGAGGTGAGTCTTTATTTACTTTTATTGTAGATGAGGGACTTTGTATATGTAAAAGGGGGAATGACTCGACTTTTATTATTGCGTTAAGGGAGGAGGTCCTGGACCTCACCCTGGTTAGCAGAGAACTGGAAGATCGGATTTCTGGCTGGAGCGTTCTCAACGAGCACTCTTTCTCTGATCACCGATATATTCAGTTCTCGGTGAATGAAGAACGTCCCGGTAAAATATCTTTTAGGAACCCTAAAAGTACCAACTGGGACTTGTATTGTAGGAAGTTGGGAGAGCTATTGCCTGAGGCGCCAATCGTTGGTTCGGACCTGTCCGAATCTGAAATAGACGGTCTGGTGGAAAACTTCACCTTGGCAAGCAATAGCGCCTTTCAACAGTCCTGCCCACTGAAAACTTACAGGGGGAAGGGCAAGCCGCCCTGGTGGTCTGATTCCCTTGACGACCTAAGAGCGTCCAATAGGCGGCTCTTTAACAGAGCCAGGAGGAGTAAACTACCCTCGGACTGGGAGCTCTATAAGGTGAGTCTGGGGATTTATAAATATGAAATAAGGATAGCCAAGCGAGATTCATGGCGAAGCTTCTGCGAAAACGTAGAGGGCT